>NC_092378.1:148706078-149016614 GCF_030028105.1 Mobula birostris | reverse complement strand
AATTAATTTTCTGCGCACACCACTGTAAATGTGCATTCACAACATATGCCAGTGATATTAAACCTGATTCCGATTCCGAGGAGAATTTCCACGAACTGAATTTATCCCTAAAAACTCAGCTGGTGGTGGCAACCCTACAATTGAATTTAAAACCTTATAAACTGCTGAAGAGACTGCAAATGACTGTTTTATTAATGCAGATTAACAAGAACAGAAATTTTAACATTTGAATGGAACGACATATTTCAGACAAACAGAACAGGCCTCAGAAAAGTACCTTCATGTTCTCTGTACTCGAAATTGGACTGTAGAGCTGTGCACGTACATTCCAGGTGCTCTTCTAACCTCACTATAACCTCCTTTAATCTTGGTTTGTGTCTTATATATTCCACTTTTGCCACCTGCAAGTCAACACAGAGGGTTAATAGTCTAATTCTGCACTAATAATTGCACTCACAGAGAAAAAGAACACTCAAGTCATTCAGAGTTTGAAAAACTACTTATCATTCATTATCATGCATTTGCGATTTACAGTTATGATCCATTTGCCATAAAAAGCAGGTTCTCGCGATGGATAATTTGACCGCCGCGCCCCCGCCCCCCCCGATTCCCATTCTGACACGTCACTCCATGGCCTCCTTTACAGCCACAATGAAGCCACTTTCAGGTTGGAAGAGCAACACTTCATATTCCTCCAACTTGATGCTATGAGCATCAGTTTCTCTAACTTCCGGTAACCTCACTCCCCCACCCCACCACTCTTCTTCTATTCTGGCGCCCCTGTTACTGCTTCCCTCTTTCTCACCTGCCCAACACCTCCCATTGGTAACCCTCCTTCTTCTTATTCGCCCGTGGTCCACTCTCATCTCTAACTGGCTTCCTTCTTCTTCAGCTCTTTACATCTTCCACCCATCACCTTCCAACTTCTCACTTCATCACCCCTCACCTGGTCTCCCCTATCACCTGCCAGCTTGTACTCTTACCCCGCCCTCACTTTTTTATTCTGTCTTCTTCCCAGTCCTGATGAAGGGCTTTGGCTCGAAACAGTGAGTTTATTCCTCTCAAGTGTCGTTAACAATCTTTCCCCCTATTGCTGTCCTGCTATGTTCTACCCTGAGCTCCTCCAGCATTTTGTGTGTGTTGCTCCAGATTTCCGGCATCTGCAGATGTTCTTGTGTTTCTGGAGAAGGAGGAAAAGAGTAAACAGTCAAGTTTCGGGCCAAGACCCTTCGTCAGCACTGGAAAGAAAGAGAAGTCAGAGTAAGAAGGTTGGGGGGGGTGGGAGGAAGAGGTACAAGGTGGAAGGTGATAGGTGAAACCAGGAGAGGGGTAGGGGAAGGCGGTGAAATTAAGAGCAGGGAAGTTGATTGGAGAAAGAGATAAAATGCTGGAGAAAGGGGAATCTGATAGGACAGGACAGAAGACCATGAAAGAAAGGGAAGTGGGAGCAGTACCAGAGGGAGGCGATGGGCAGATAAGGAGATAAGGTGAGCAAGGGAAACAGGAATGGGGAATGGTGAAGGAGGAGGGGGAAATTACTGGAGGTTAGAGAAATCGGTGTTCATGCCATCAGGTTGGAGGCTATCCAGATGGAACATGAGGTGTTGCTCCTCCAACCTTCTTCTTCAGCCTTGTACCTCTTCTACCAATCACCTCCCAGCTTCTTAATTCATCAACCCCTGGTCTTACCTATCACCTGACAACTTGTACTCCTCCCCCTCCCCCCAAACCTTTTTATTCTGGCATCTTCCCCCTTTCGTTTCAGTCCTGAAGAAGGGTCTCGGCCAGAAACAGAGTCTTTATTCCTTCCCATAGATCCCGCCCGACCTGTTGAATTCCTTCAGCCTTTTGTGTTTGTTGATCTAATAAAACTTGACCTCTGGGCAATGCATTGCACATACAGAACAAAAATCTTGCATTTCCCTTCAGTATCCCATGAGGAGACACACACAAAGCTGGATTTGAGCCCTGCTAGGATCAAATGAATTAAAGGTAATCTGATTCCAGCATATAACACCTATTTCAAAGCAACTGGGGATGCCAACCAGCTCTGGCAGTGAACTACCTGAACATTTTGAGTACTGTTTATGTGAAACCAATGATCTGAGAATCCAATCCTCAACAGGCTTGCCAAATAACCCTAAACAAACAGATTAGAGAGTTTAAAACCCTTTGGTTAGATGTGAAGTAGTTAGGGATCAATCAATTAAAAACATCTTTTCAAAGGTGGAATAACAAAAGAAATATATTAACGAGCCTCTTGAATTTTGTTCAGTTGGACTTCTTATTCTCTCTGTCCAGGGCATACGATCAACTCCGACAATAATAGTGTAGAATTTAAATGCAGCTCTATTTGAATGGTGACTCCAATGTAATTCAAAGTTCCAAGTTCAAAGCTCAAAGTAAACTTACTATCAAAGTACGTTTATGTCACCGTATACTACCCTGAGATTCATTTTCTTGCAGGCATTCACAGTAGAACAAAAAATACAATCGAATCAATGAAAATCTACACACAAAGACTGACACACAACCAATGTGCAAAAGAATACAGACTTTGCAAATACACAAAAAAGTAATAAGTAAATAGAAAGAGAAAGTGAAATCTTTACGTTGTGTAATCAGTTCAGAGTTGAGGTGAGTGAAGTTATCCATGCCAGTACAGCAGCCTGATAGTTGTAGGGTAATAACTCTTCCTGAACCTAGTGGTGAGGGACTTAAGGCCCCTGTACCTCCTTCCAGATGATCAGTAAGGGCGGCTGCTAAATTATGAAGACAGCAGAGGTTTTGTTTTCAGTATCAGTTGGAAATACTCAGCAGCATTCAAAGATAAAAATGAGCTTTATTTGTCACTTACATCAAAACATATAGTGAAATGCATTGTTTGTATCAAATCAAATCAACGAGGGTCATGCTGGGGGCTAGGTGTCACCATGCTCCCAGCGCCAACGTGGCATGCCCACAACTCACTACCCCTAACCCGTACATCTTTGGGATGTTGGAGGAAACCAGAGCACCCGGAGGAAATGCACACAGTCACAGGAAGAATGTACAGATTCCTGACAGGCAGCGACAAGAATCGAACCCCAATCGGTGGTCACTGGCACCATTAAGCTAACCACTATGCCACTCATTCGAGGAGAAGGAAGGCATGTTAATGTTACAGATTGGTTGAAGGTGCTCAATCTGCACAAATGCTGACTGGCTGCGCATTTCCAGTGTCTGCAATGTTTCACTGTCACTCTTCGGAAGACTTGCATTGATGTTTCCAGACTGGAACTCGTAGCAGCTCGAACAAATTAACCACAGGACTGCTTATGTACAATAGAGAAATGAACCAAGTATTACTCTACAAAATGATCCCTCTCTCAGGTTGGGTGAGCAACATCTGGGTAGCCTCCAACATGTCAGCATAACCCAGCCATCCTCAATGGGGAGGTTCAATGGCATAACTCAACCCTCCACAAAGCAGAGTGTCCTATCACTGCGAGTTGTCTAAACAACCATTCAGTTAGTTAATCAATCACAATTTCACCCACCATGGAACAGGCACGGAACTTGGAGAAGCCTTCTTGTGATTAATTAACTTACAACAACTTTTCTGTTCCCATGGAACAATTTTTCTCAGATTCTACAACTTCTTCAACTTCATTCACTTTCTCCAGCTATGGGCACGCTAATGATTTTCAATACGGGTACCTCCCAGCATATGGGCCTCCTTCCTGAACCATGACTTCCCCTTGACCATACTTGACAGAGCCTTTGACCTTATCTCATCTATTCCCTTTCCTTCTGGGCAGAACAAGGATAAAGATCCCACAATCTTTATTTTGCAAACCCACCAGCCTCTATATTTAATGGATTATCCATCAGCTCCAACTTGTCAGATTAGGTTATTTGGCACAGTGGAGAGTGTCCTAACTGGTTGCATCATGGCCAGGTATGGAAACTCCAATGCCTAGGAACGGAAAAGTCTAGAGGAACAGTAAACTCCCTCAAAATTTCCGGGATGCTGCTTGGATGAGAGAGCACATCTTATGAAGATAGGTGGAGCGAACCAGGGTTTTTCTCTTTGGAGCAAAGGAGGATGAGAGGTGACTCCATAGAGGCGTTCAAGACCATAGATTCATAGGTAAACCGGATAGCCATCAACTCTTTTCCAGAGCAGAGATGGCTAATATGGGGGGCGGGGGGGGGCATAATTTTATGGTGATTGGAGAAAAGTATAGAGGGGATGGCAAAAGTAGGTTCTTTACACAGAGAGTGGTGGATGTGTGGCACACACTGCCAGAGCTGGTGGTACAGGGAGATTCATCAAAAACATTTAAGAATCTCTTAGACAGGCACATGAATGATAGAAAAATGGAGGTCCTGATTAAGGGTCTTGGCCCGAAACATTGACTCTTTATTCCTCACCTGACCTGCTGAGTTCCTCAAGCATTTTGAGTGTTTTATTTTAGAAAATTATTGAAGTTCAGGGTCTTTAGCTTGGATAAACACATTCATATACAAACTAAAAAGGAAAAGGGGTTATTTTAAAGATGGGAGAATTCCAACATATGTTCCCATGAAAGAAAATGATGTGCTTTATGTGCCACGTGCACACTGAAACATACAGTGAAATGCATCAGATCAAATGGAAGAGGACTGTGCCGGTCAGCCCATGGATCTGGTTGTGCAAATCTATACACTTATGAATAAAAGTTCTCATTTGCACTGCTGTTCATATTTAATCCAGACACGTAACATTATATTTTTGAATGCATAACAGTTTCCAATATGAAAAAAATATGAAGAATTACACAATGGTGTAAAGTTACTCAAAAGCATACCACTCTTTTTGGACTGGTTCTCACTGGTCTCGGTTGTTTATGACCAGAACAGTGACTGCTGCTCGATCCATCAGCAAGGAGTTGAGACAGACCCCACTTGCCATCAACAGGGAGCTTGCACACATATGGACACACACACACACACACACACTTCAGATTGCACACAGACATACAATGTACAACTAATATACACACACACACACACACGCACGCACACACAATATAGACCAGCATTAATGCCGTTTGCATGCATCTCAAAGTTCAACTTAAATTTATTATCAAAGTACGTATATGTCACCGTGTCCTACCCTGAGATTCATTTTCTTGTGGGCATCTTTATATTATACAAGGATGCTGCCAACACTAAAGGGCCTGAGTTACAGGAGGAGGCTGGGCACACTGGAGGAGAGGAGAATGACAAGTAATTGCATAGAAGTTTATAAAGTCATCAGGGGTATAGATACTGCAAACACGAGGAATTCTGCAGATGCTGGAAACTCAAGCACCACACATCAAAGTTGCTGGTGAACACAGCAGGCCAGGTAGCATCTGTAGGAAGAGGTACAGTCGATGTTTCAGGCTGAGACCCTTCGTCAGGACTAACTAACGGAAGAGCTAGTAAGAGATTTGAAAGTGGGAGGGGCAGGAGGAGATCCAAAATGATAGGAGAAGGCAGGAGGGGGAGGGACAGAGCCAAGAGCTGGACAGGTGATAAGGTGGACAGTCATAGTCTTTGCCCAATGGTGGGGGAGTCGAAAATTAGAGGGCACTAGTTAAGAGAGGAGAGATTTAGAGCACATGGTACAGGCCCCATCTACTCCAAGATCAATCTAACCCTTCCCCCCCCCAACACAGCCTTTCATTTTATTTCATCTAAGAGCTTGTCTAAGAGTCTCTTAAATGTCCCTAATGAAGAATCTGCCCCAACCACCCCCCCACCGACAATGCACCTACTGCCCTCCATGTAAAAAAACGATCTCCGACCCGACATTCCCCCTATACTTTTCTCCAATCACCTTAAAATTATGCGCTCTCGTATTAGCCATAAACTGCTAAGAGGCATTTGTATAGGTACATGGAGGAAAAGGGCTTGAAGGACAATGGGCTGAATCCATGCAGCTGGGACTAGCAGGGAGGACACTGTAGTCAGGAGGGACAAGTTGGGCCGAAGGGCCTGTTTCCACGCTGTGTTATTTTACTTCGCTGTGTGATTCTGCCTGGCTCGCTGGGTTCCTCCAGCTCCTTGTCTATTGGTCCAATGCACAGGTCCTATTACAAATCAGCAAGTGCTACCCCAGTGGTAGCCCGGTGGAGCCTGAGAGACTGCAAACTGTGGCCATCCTACAGAACATTTGCCCTGCCGATGGAAGTTAATTCTTCCAGCACCCCACTGATTCCAATCTTGTAAAGGCGCCTCTTTCCACTTTGGAGATCAAGGCCAACTGATGACCTAACAATGGTCTTTAAAATAATGGGAGGCCTTGATTGTGAGGGAATGTTTGCACCTATAGAGACGATCATACCTAAAGGCTATCAGAGCCAAAAAAGTCACCAAGGGATCTAACGGAAATCTCAGAAATTTCACTCAACTTCACTCGCCCCATCACTGAACTGTTCCCACAACATATGGATTCACCTTCACGGACTACTCATCTTATATTCTGAATATTTATTGCTTATTTATTATTATTATTATTATTATTGCATTTTTTTCTTTCTTTTTGTATGTGCACAGCTTGTTGGGTTTTTTGCACATTGGTTGTTGTCTGTCCTGTTGAGCGTGGTCTTTCATTGGTCCTACTGTGTTCCTTGGATTTACTGTGAATGGCCACAAGGAAATAAATCTCAGGGCTGGGTAGGGTGACATAAATGTACTTCGATAACAAATTTACTTTGAAGTGTGAGAGAGCTGTATCACCCAAAAGTGAGATGGAACTCACTCTCTCGGGGACAGTTGAACCAAATGGCTGAAGTAGAAGTGGGTTTGACTGTAAAGTTCAAAGAGAAGTTTGGATAGGTGCATGGATAAAAAGAGGTGTGGAGAAATATGGTTCAGGTAAGAGTGGGTGGGACTAGCCGGGATTTGGGTCAGCATGGACTAGATGGGCCAAAAGATCTGTTTCTGTGCTGTGGCGCTCTATGACTATAACTCAAGTAACAGAGAAGGGTGTACAGGGAAGATGGGTGAAGGAAATATTTTTATTTATCAAGATACAGTGCTGAAGCCATGTCGCCCAACAATCAGTCAATTTAACCCTAGCCTGATCATGGGACAATTAACCCATCAATCGGTATATTATCGGACTGTGGGAGGAAACCGGAGTACCCAGAGAAACCCATTCGGAAATGCAGAGCATGTTCAAACTCCTTACAGGTGGCATTAGGAATCTGGGTCACCGGTACGGTAAAGCGTTGTGCTAACCTCTGCGCTACTATGGTGCCCCACCACAGAGGGACATGGTGAGAAGAGGGAGGAAGAGACTTGATAGATCATGGAGTTGTTAGCCTGAATGGCCTGCATCTCTGCTGTGCAATACTTTTGTGATTCTACATCACTGAAATCTGCAGCGTTAGCCATGCTACAATATAAATCAAAGATTATGGAAACCGCAAGATGGTCAAAACATTTTAGATGGCATAGGAAGTTTAATCAGGGATTGTTGTTGGTTACAGCTGCTAGAGATCCGAGCAGGTGCACTGTGAAGCTTTGAACCAGCGGATCAACTAATGTGTAACCTTAAGAACCAAAGGGTGTAGAAATAATACTAGATCTTCCTTTGGATGTGATGTTTACAAAACAGAAGTACCAGAGCTGGCCTTTCAACCAAATCCTGCAATTTTTCTGATGTTACTTAAAACTGCCCTGTGAAGTTTTTGCAAGTTTCCCATGACAAATTGTTACCCATAACCACATCAAAAAAAAAGTGCACTGCAGCCTTTTTCCAGACGGTGCTAAGAGACTAAATTCCAATTATCTTAGTTGCATTTTTGTGCATTTTATATGGTTAACAAGTGGCTCAAGGCTGTCTGTTAACTCAATGCCAGTAACTGGAGCCGGGCTTTACTGAAATACTTCCTATAGGAAATTTCTCACAAGCTGAATACAAAAACCTAATATGTTCTGAACTGATTCATTGCTTAAGTGTATCATCCAACAGATATTTTATTAAAAATCTATCTTCTACTGTGAGTCATTAACCTATTTATTCTCTATTTTCTATTAGCTAAAGTACAAAGAAAATCTATTATCACAGTATGTACACTCAGTGGCCACTTTATTCGGCACGTCCTGTATCTAATAAAGTGGCCACTGAGTACGTTTGTGGTCTTCTGCTGCTGTAACCCACCCATTTCAAGATTCGATGTGTTGTGTGCTCAGAGATGCTCTTCTGCACACTACTGCTGTAATACATGGTTATTTGAGTTACTGTCACCTTCCTGTCAGCTTGAACCAGTCTGGCCATTCTCCTCTGATCTTTCTCATTCACAAGGCAATTTTGCTCAGAGAACTGCTGTTCACTGGATTTTTTTTAATTTTCCCACTTCTCCGTAAACTCGAGGGACTGATGTGCGTGAAAATCCCAGGAGATCAGCAGTTTCTGAGATATTCAAACCACCCCATCTAGCACCAACAAATTCCACGGTCTAAGTAATTTAGATCACATTTCTTCTCCATTCTGATATTTGGTCTGAACAACAACTGAACCTCTTGACCATGTCGGCATGCTTTTATGCATTGAGTTGCTGCCACATGGTTAGCTGATTAGATATTTGTGTTAATGAGGGTGTACAGGTGTAGCTAATAAAGTGGATGCTGAGGTTATATGTCACTGTATACTACCTTGAGATTTAATTTCTTGTAGGCATTCGCATTAGAACAAAAGTACAACACAATCAGTGAAAAACTACACACAAAGACTGACAAACAACCAGTGTGCAAACAAAGACAAACTGTGCAAATACAAATAACAATAAATAAGTACTGTTGAGAAGATGGGTTGTAGAATCCTTGAAAGTGAGTCCATAGGTTGTGGAATCAAATCAGTGTTGAGGTGAATGAAGTCATCCACAGTGGCTCAGGGACCTGGTGGTGTGGGACCTATGGCTCTTGGATCTCCTTCCCAAGATCAGCAGCAAGAAGAGATCTTGGTTTGAGTGGTGGGGGCCCTCGAGGAACGATGCTGGGTTCTTGTGTCATTATTCCTTGTAGATGTGCTTAATGGTGGGGAGGGCTTTTCCTGTGATGGAAACTAATTTTTGTGGGCTTTTCTATTCTTCCACCATGGTGTTTTTCATACCAGGACATGATACAACCCACTCTCCACTGTGTATCTATACAAGTTTGTCAAAGTTTTAGATGACATACTGAATCTGCACAAATTTTAGGAAAGTAGAGTTGTTGCCATACCTTCTTTGCATTGGCACTCATGTACTGGCAAGCAACAATCTGGATTCAATTAGGTGAAAGAATTTAAATTGAAGATACAAATTTATTTGCTACCAACGTTGCACAGTGTGCTTTATACCCAATAACATACAAATATGTTACAAAGGTAATAATTTGCAGCATTCTGCTACTGTAAAGTCCCTCTACCTTTGACTCTAGCCAGAGAACCAAGACGTACAACGATGTAAACTGCTCATAGGACAACTAGATGGAAAAAAATTAATCTTTTGATTGCTAGCACTACAGATGACAGGATATCAGCCTCTATTCACATTTCATATATATGAGTGTGGTGTCGCCTGGGGGATGAGGGGAGGTCGTCGGGGCTGATATGCTCCACCGGGGGCACTGTGGCGCAGTGTCCAGGCTGAAGTCAGTGCTGCCCCCAGTGTTCATTCGGAGGGAGCCGGGCTCTGTTGTGGATTGATGGCGCGAGTTGTGGACTCTTTTATTGCGTAACTGTGTTTGAATTTGTGCTTGCTATCTTGTGTGTGCTCTGTGCTGTGAGTGACTGTTGGTACTGTGCTTTTCACTTTGACCCTAGAGTAACCCTGTCTCGTTTGGCTGTATTCATGAGTACTCATTATGGTTGAATGACAATTAAACTTGAACTGAATTGAATCCCACAACCAGCAATGAAACAGAACATCCAAAGATGTATAAAAATGTTACTCAGTATCTCCCACATTTAGGTATAAATGCATTTGCTCTCTTAATTTATAATGCAGAAAGATTTTAGTCAGAGTGAATGTTTTCTTGAGTCAGTGCTTATTTACTTATGTAAGATTTATAGAGTAGCTTTAACATCATTAAACATGTCATGTTACTTTGCAGGAATATCACGAAACAAAGCAGACACTGAGCCACAAGGAGATACTAAGCGAAAGAAACAAAGACTCGGAGGATAAATTACATTTTAAGGAAAACCTTAAAGAGGGGCAAAGGTGTTGAGAGAGCTTGAGAGCTTAGGACCAACAACATGGCTGACAGTGGAGGAGTAATTAACGAGGCCAACACTGAAGCAGCACTGAGATTTTGGAGGATTGAGAAATGTAGGGCTAGAGGAGACCATGAAAAGAGGGAAAGGCAAAACCATAAAAGGATCTGAAGTGTCGGTGATGAAGGGTCCAAACAAAACATTGACTGTTTATTCCTCACAATAGATGCTTCCTGACCTGCTGAGTTCCTCCTGCATTTTGCATGTTACAAGGGATTTGAAGACAAGGCTGAGAATTGGAATCCAATGTAAATCGTAAGATCATAAGACATAGGAGCCAAATTGGGCAATTTGGCCCATAGGGTCTGCTACACTATTCAATCATGGCTGATTATTTTCTCTATGAATTTAACTCCAGTCAGGAACCAGAGGCAAAATCTCTTTCGTTTAATGCTTTTGGTTACCGAAGTGACAACTCAGAATTATTCGATCAAATTTATGCTAGTTTACTACCTGATATCAAACAGAGATGATAACTGAATAGGGACGTGGTCTGCGTTAGAACTTGATGTAACACTTTCCTGATAATATTTCTGAAAAATAGAAACAAGCTGTGGTTCATTGTGAGGACAACCATGTGAAAACACACACACTGATATTAATGAGGCTCTATAAGGCATTGGTCAGACAGCACGTGGAGTGTTGCATGCAGGTTTGAGCCCCTCATCTCTAACAGGATGTGCTAGGAAAGGAAGAGCAACTGATAGCTCTTGGCCTGTACTCGCTGGAGTCCAGAAGAATGGGGGGGGGGGGGCGGGGGATGTCATTGAAACATCGGATATTGAAAGGCCTAGACAGAGTGGATGTGGAGATGATGTTTCCTACACTTGGGAAGTGCAGGACCAGAGGGCAGAGCCTCGGAGTAGAAGGACGTCCCTTTAGAATAGAGAGGAAGAGGAATTTCTTCAGCCGGGGGTGGTGAATCCGTGGAATGCACTGCCACAGATGGCAGTGGAGGCCAGGTCATTGGGTATATTTGAAGCGAAGGTTGATAGGTTCTTGATTAGTAAGGGCATGAAAGGTTACAGGGAAAAGGCAGGAGAATGGAGGGACATTAAATCAGCCATGATGGAAATGGCAGAACAGACTCAAATGGGCTGAAAGGCCTCATTCTGCCCCACGTCTTATGGTTTTATTCACACACAAACACTAATATGAACACACACACAAATACATATACAAACACACATACACAATGTTTATAAACTGATAGCCTGTATAAATAGAACAATTTGAGTTTGAAGAAAATAACCAGAAGTATTCAGCACTTGCCTCCACGGCACATTCATGTGCCTCTGGGATAGCCTTGAGCTATAATGCAGTCTTTAAACTACTAATGGTTCAGGGAATTGTCTGAGGTGTAAATACAAGGTCTTTCAGGTTTCAGCTTTTGCATTAGCTTTGTCTTTTTGCAAATTCCTCCCTTTCTTCAGCCTCTCAGATCCTAAAACTGCGGCTGCTGATGGAGTAGGGCAAACGGAGGCACTGACTTGTCCGCCAGTGTCTCAGTCCTGCTCCTGCTATCTGTGTGTGTGTGTGAAGTTTGGTACGTGCATGTGCACTGATGAATGTGTGGGCTTGGCAGGTCTCAATTTTAATTATAATGGAATTTGGTTTGGAGTTTTCGTTACCATCTACAAAAGATTCTGTCTCCCTTCAAACGGACTCAAAGCTGAGAACCATTCCAAACAAATTTATGAAACCACTCAAGCAGTTTCAGAGAGGATGTGAGGGAGATGGCTGTTTAAAAATTAGTAATCACAACAAGGACAATCACATTATTTATGTTTTGTGGTTGCTGCTGCTTTGACTGCTTTGTGCTTGCTCATACTATGTTGCAAACATTGCCCTAAAAATACTTCCACTAGATGTTTCACATCTTCTCATAATCATAACTTTCTCCACTTTACTTTGAAACTATAGGAATGCCTCTGTTCTTTAGTACATTTCCATTCCTCTCACCTTCAAGCTCTTAAAACCAAATCACTTCTCCTGAATATATCTGGATTTCTCCTTAATTCCTTTTATCCAGAGTCTGCTGTGGTGAGACTGTTAACCCTTGGTTTCCCAAGAAGATGTTCCCTATCCAACTGATCCAAGCCCTGCACAAAGGGACTTGGAAAGATGCTGCTGGATGTCGATAGGGAAGAGATGTCCCACCATAAATGAGAAGCAATAGAAAAAACTACTGCAGATGCCAGAAATCAGAAATAAAAACAGAAGACCTAAAATGGCGGAAACACTCAGCAAGTCAGGCAGCTTCTGTGGAGACAGAAAAAATAGTGTGTGAAGTCCAAGACCGTCATCAGAACTGGGAAAGAGAGAAAGGATTTAGTCTAGGGAGCTGAGAAGGAGGACAAATTTTCCATAGCACATTATAGCTGGATGATGTTAGCATTCATTTCAAGAGGAATAGAATACAACGGCAAGGATGTAATGCTGAGTCTTTATAAGGCATTGGTCAGACCACACTTGGGGTATTGAGAGCAGCTTTGGGCCCCTTATCTATGAAAGGATGTGCTGACATTGGAGATGGTCGAGAGGAGGTTCATGAGAAAGATACGAGGAATGAAAGGTTAACGAATGAAGAGCGTTTGACGGCTCTAGGCCTGAGTTTAGAAGAATAAGGGGGGAACTCATTTAAATCTATTGAATATTGAAAGTCCTAGATAGAATGGATGCGGACGAGAGGGCATACAGGAGTGAGATATGCCAACTTGTGGTTTGGTGCCACAGCAACAACTGGCACTCAACGTCAGTAAGACAGAAGAACTGATTGTGAACTTCAGGAAGGGTAAGATGAAGGAACACATACCAATCCTCAGAGGGATCAGAAGTGGAGAGAGTGAGCAGCTTCAAGTTCCTGGGTGTCAAGATCTCTGAGGATCTAACCTGGTCCCAACATATCGATGTAGTTATAAAGAAGGCAAGACAGCGGCTATACTTTATTAGGAGTTTGAAGAGATTTGGCATGTCAACAAATACACTCAAAAACTTCTGTAGTTGTACTGTGGAGAGCATTCTGACAGGCTGCATCACTGTCTGGTATGGAGGGGGCTACTGCATAGGACCCAAAGAAGCTGCAGAAGCTTGTAAATCTAGTCAGCTCCATCTTGGGTACTAGCCTACAAAGTACCCAGGACATCTTTAGGGAGTGGTGTCTCAGAAAGGCAGCGTCCATTATTAAGGACCTCCAGCACCCAGGGCATGCCCTTTTCTCACTGTTACCATCAGGTAGGAGGTACAGAAGCCTGAAGGCACAAACTCAGTGATTCAGGAACAACTTCTTCCCCTCTGCCATCCGGTTCCTAAATGGACATTGAATCTTTGGACACTATGTCATTTTTTAAAAAATATAAAGTATTTCTGTTTTTGCAAGTTTTAAAAAATCTATTCAATATATGTATACCATAATTTGTTTGTTTATTTATTTATTTATTTATTTATTTTTAATTCATTTTTTCTCTGCTAGATTATGTATTGCATTGAACTGCTGCTGCTAAGTTAACAAATTTCACGTCACATGCTGGTGATAATAAACCTGATTCTGATGCTTCCTTTAGTGGGGGAATTTAATAAATTAATAGATTCCTGATTAGTAAAGGCATCGCAGGGAGACAGCAGGAGAATGGGGTAGAGGAGGATAATAAATCATCCATGATGGGATGACAGAGCAAACTTGATGGCCTAATTCTGCTCCTATGCCTAATAGTCTCATGTTCAGTGTTATAAGGTGGCTGTGAGAGCTCCAGAGGGTGCAGAGTTAGAGTCACATATAGTGGATCTATAATTGGGACCTGAACATTTTGGCCCACTGCTTATTCCTCGCCAACTGTCAGTGACAAAAATCACTGGTTTTTGAACACAAACACAGACAAGTAATGCTATTTAAAATGTTAACTGTAAGCATGGTGTGGAGACTAACGGCCATGCAAGTGCACATGACCGATGCTAGTTAAAAACTGTTCGGCAACAGTCTCCTGTCCCAATTGCGCATTGTGTTCCAAATACAGGAAGAGAATCCCAGCTAGTTTCTCTACTAGTTTTTGTTCTTTAAGAGTTGGTCCAAATAAGCATCTGCCTCGATTGACCAATGGCTCAATTAACCATATCCCACTGTAATTATACAGCACAAAATGTATCTTTCAGTCCCTCACATATGTGCCAACCAGTAACCACCCATATGTGGCAAAGTTGTTTCCCATGATGGGGGAGTCTAGTCCGAGAGGGCATGACTTCAGGATTGAAGGGCGCCCTTTCAGAACAGAAATGCGAAAAAATTTTTTTAGTCAGAGGGTGGTGAATCTATGGAATTTGTTGCCACGGGCAGCAGTGGAGGCCAAGTCATTGGGTGTATTTAAGGCAGAGATTGATAGGTATCTGAGTAGCCAGGGCATCAAAGGTTATGGTGAGAAGGCGGGGCAGTGGGACTAAATAGGATAAAATGGATCAGCTCATGATAAGATGGCGGAGCAGACTCGACGGGCCGAATGGCCTACTTCTGCTCCTTTGTCTTATGGTCTTATGGTCTTATATTTGAACCCACTCGGATTCAAATTTATTTATCACATGTACACTGAAACCAGACATCCCACCTCTCCCGGAAGTTCTGGGAGTCTCCTGCACATTAATAGTGGCTTCCTGATGCCCGCAAATTATATATAATGTCCCAGAAATCAATTTTTTTGAGAGAGAGAGAGAGCGCCCGAGAGAGAGAGAGAGCGCGAGAGAGCAAGAGTGTGAGAGAGAGCGACAGCGACCACGAGACAGAGAGAGAGACAGCGCATGAGAGAGAGAGAGTGACCACGAGAGCGAGAGAGGGAGCATGCGCGAGAGTGCCGTGGCAGAGTGTTCCAAAAAAAGAAAATATCAAACGTACGTCACCCCAGACTACACTAAAGTGTACCTCTGCCTAATAGGGGTCAAAAATAATGACGGTGTTGCTCGCTGCACTGTTTGCAACAGTGACTTTTCTATTGCCCATGGTGGGTTAAGACTGTAAAAGACATGTTGAGGTGAGTTTAACAGGTGTCATTCGTTCATTAGCATAGCTAACGTTATTTAAACTAGCTGGCTAGCTGCTAAGGAGCTACTCTATTGCAGGCGTCCCACCTCCCCCGGAATTTCCGGGAGTCTCCCGCAAATTGATGGTGCTACCTCCCTGAAATGAGTTTTTGCAGGGTGGGATGTCTGTGAAACATACAGTGAAATACCTCCAATTACAGTACAGTCTGCCACTGGGCCTCCAGTCCTCGGCACCATACTGTCAAACTCGCAAGCATCAGTCTCTTACACTAATCCTATTTCATTCTCCCCAGATTCCCACATTCCCAGTCCACGATGATAGAGCAGGTAGTTAGAAGCAAATAGTGGCGACAGTGCGGCTGTTTCACATGGTACAAAAGAAGCTGAAAGGAGATATATTCAAGGTGCATAAAATTATGAAGGGCCTCGAGAAGATAAACACAACGGACCCATTTCTGTCAATGGGAGAAGTCTGTGGCCAGGGGCATAGATTTACGATAAAAGAAGGAAGGATTAGAGGGAAGCTGAGGAAAGATTTTTTCATCCGAGGAGAGATAGATGTCTGGAGCTCACTGGTTGAAAGAGCTGTGGAGGCAGGTACTTTCACCACACTTAAAAGATACCGGAACATGCACTTAATATACAAGAGCTGGGAAGTTGGATTAGTTCAAATAGTTCTTTCCTTGTTCAACCCGAACTGAAAATTCTTCTTCCGCATCATAAGTATCCATGATTCAACAGAAGAGATTGACTGAACACAAGAGATTCTGCAGATGCTGGAAATCCAGAGTAACACTCAAAAAGTGCTGGAGGAACTCAGCAGGTCAGACATCACTGAACACAACCTATGGACTCACTTTGAAGGACTCTACAACTTATGATCTCTGTATTATTTACTTACTAATTTATTATTATTAATCATAATAATTATACAGCAGCAGAGTGGTTAGCACAACGCTTTACAGTACCAGCAACCCAGTTCAACTCCTGCCGCTGCCCATAAGGAGATGGTATGTTCTCCCTGTGACCGTGTGGGTTTCCTCCGGGTGCTCCAATTTCCTCCCACAGTCCAAAGTCCTGTGATTAGGCTAGGATTAAATTAGGGGTTGCTGGGCTGCACAGCATGAAGTGCCGGAAGGGCTCATTCTGCACTGCATCTCAATGAATAAAATAAATTACTTTTTTTTTGTCTTTGCACAGATTGTCTTCTTTAGAACATAGGTTTCCTGTCAGTGTTTGTAAGTAGTTTTTCATTAATTCCACTGTATTTCTTTGTTCTACTGTGAATGTCTGCGAGAAAATGAATCTCAGGGTAGTGTATACGTACTCTGATAATACTTTGAACTTTCAACTTTAAAGACTTGACGTTTCGGGTCAAGACCCTTCATCAGCACTGTGATTTGAGTGACCCTGAGAGATTTGGCTGACCCTACGTTTAGACTTCATCCAAGTTGACGAGACTGCCTGGTGTACGTATGGAAGTGCAAAACATTCCAGCTTGCACAAGCTAAAACCTCCACCATTACAATCACCTGCCTATTTTCAGCTTTGGAAAAAAATAGTGCTTTGTTTGAATGACGTTATCGTTTGGTGCAGGTTTATCAGGTACAATCTTAAATGCTAGAACCCTGTCAGTCAAAAACAAATGTCAACTACCTCAACAACTACAAACAGAGGGACACTTATACTCCCTTTGGGCAAAGATGCTTTGAGGAGGAAGATTTATACAGAACTTCAGACAGTTCATTTTACAAGTCAAAGCAGAGCAAAACAATAAAATTCCTGAAATATGTGCCCTGAAACAGCTGCTGCTGCTACGGAGGCTATAATTAACAACCAAAGTCAAGTCATTGGTCAAAACATTTACGAGCAATAAGAAAGCATAGCTTTTAGATCTCTGGTTAGAAGGGTCTAATCATACACACAGTGATGAGTCCTTCAGAGAAACAGATGATAGAATCTAATCATAGACACAAAGATGTCAGAAAACTCAGTGGTTTTCACTCAGATGGGGGAAATCTTCCTCCAAGAGGACTACAACCTTGTCGTAGGGTTTGGAGGCTTGCGTGCCTCAGTGATCCAGAGAGCTATGTTGGCTTGAGTCCTGTGCCTTGTGCCTTGATTCTTGGTAGGGTCGAAGGGTAGAGGTCCACCGCTCCTCCAGGTTCAGGGGTTCAGCTGAGGGCTGACAATCCTGACTGGTCAAACAAAATGGTTGCAGAAACAGCAATGAAGATAGAAGACCTTCATTGCTGTCCAAAGTGCAGGGTGTAACGGGCATTAAGGAGGAAATCTTACAAATATGGTTAAGAATCTAGAACAGTACAGCAAATTACAGGCCTTTCAGCCCATGATATTGTGCTGATCCCTTAACCAACTCTAAGAACAATCTGACTCCCTCCCACACAGCCCTCCATTTTTCTATCATCCACACATCTGTCTAAGAGTCTCTTAAATGTCCCTAATACATCTGCCTCTACCAGCATCCCTGGCAGCGCATTCCACACACCCCACCACTCTGTAAAATAACCTACCTCTGTCATTCCCGCCCCCCCAATACTGTCCTCCGAACACCTTTAAATTATTGCCCCTCATATTAGCCATTCCCGCCCTGGGAAGTTGTCTCTGGCTGTCCACTCTATCTGTGCCCCTTATAATCTTGTACATGTCTATAAAGTCACCTCTCATCCTCCTTTGCTCCAAAGAGAAAAGCCCTTGCTCGCTCAGCCTTTCCTCATAAAACATGTTCTCTAATCCAGGCAGCATCTGGTAAATCTCCTCTGCAGTCTCTCTAAAGCTTCCACATCCTTCCTATATCAAGGCAAACAGAATCTAATACAATACTCTGAGAGTGGTCTAACCAAAGTTTTCTAGAGCTGCAACATTACCTCACGGCTCCTGAGCTCAATCCCCCTCACTAATGAAGGCCAACACAATATACGCCTTATCAACTTGCGCAGCAACTTTGACGGTTCTATAGACGTGAACCTCAAGATCCCTCTGTTGGTCCACATTGTCAAGAATGCGGCTGTTAACCGTGTTCTGCCTCAAGTGGGAAGTGGGTACAGGAGCTTCAGTCCCACACCACTAGGTTCAGGAAAAGTTATTACTTTTCAATCATCAGGCTCCTGAACCAGCTTGGGTAATTTCACTCACCACAACACTAAACTGATTCCACAACCTATGGATTCATTTTCAAGGGCTCTGCAACTCAAGTTCTCAGTATGTATGTATTTGTTTGGTTGTTTGCTTGTTTATTTACTTATTTATTTATACAGTTCGCATTCTTTGGCACATTGATTGTGTAGGGTCTTTGTGTGTCGTTTTCATTGAATCTACTGTATTTCTCTGTTCTACCGTGTACGCTTGCAAAAAAACGAATTGTGAGGTAGTATATGGTGACATATACATACTTTGATAACAAATTTACTTTTAACTTTCAAGTTTGACTTCTCCCAGTGAATCATTTCACACTTTCTCGGCTTGAACTCCATCTGGTTAGTCAATGTTTGGGACAGAAATTATTACACAAGATGTGTACCACTAAACTATGTTGCAATAACACTAATCCACAAACTATCTCTCTGCAGCATCTGGTGTTCCTCCCATCCTTCCTTTATTGTACAGGTTGTGACTAAGAAAACCGGACAAATTTCATACTGGGAATTGTAATTCATTGTTTTATATATAGAAAAAGAAGTTGGATCTTTTTCAAGGTTATCTCTCTGATGGAGAGATACCAAATGACTTTGGAATAGATTTCCAGGAGTTGTCTGGCAAGTTTTGACCCTGGTTGCCACCTTTCGAATGTCACCTCTCTCTCTCTCTCTCTCTCCCCGTTACACCACTGGCACTTAGGGCAACAATAAAGGTCCTCCATCTCTGGTGGTGTTCAAGGCTTCCTTCATTGTGTCAGTAGCTTCCTCTCGGTTTTCACGGCTGTCGGTCATGCAAGTCCCAGGTGGAGACTCAGGAATACTGCCGCACTCAGATGTAGAAGGACTCTTCATTGCTGTTTCCGTAACAATTTTGTTTTAGCAGTTTGTGTTGCAAGCCCTCAGCTATCTTCCGAATGTAAGCCAAGACAAAAAGGCATCACAACACAATATTTGAGAACATTTCAGGAAGAGCTGATTAGTTTATGACCAGACTAGGATATACCCCACCTGAGGTCACTGGTGCTAAGGCCAAATATTGTTTCCCAGGACTTGGATGAGAAAAGCCTCAAATGTGCCAATTTTTTTTGTGTGAATCGACTTTGGAAATGTATTGAGATGTTTGTGCCTATTTTGTGTTGAAGGAAGTTGGATCAGGCTTTACCTGTTGTAGTTCAGGCCAACACTGACATAATTTTCCCACTTTATTTCAGATCTGATGATGTCAATGTGTTTTCTGCTTGTTAATTACATACTGAGAGAAACTGGACCAGGAAGTTACAATGTCTGACCTTCATGAGTACAATAATGAATAACTCAAACCAAGAGTGCTGCAAAGTGTGGGATTAAAAGTGTCCTCCTGTAATTGTGTTGCTGGCAGCTGCGCTAAACTGATAACAAATTCCTCCACTCACAATCCAAGTTCAAAGTTCAAACTAAATTTATCATCAAAGTACACATAAAGTACTATGCAAAAGTCTTAGCCACCCTAGATTTTTTTTAATATGGTTTTGGATGGTATGGTCTCCATAGGGCCCTGATCTCAACATCATCAAGGCTGTCTAGAATTACCTGGAGAGACAGAAGCAAGCAAGATAGCTGAAAAATTGTGGCAAGCTCTCCAAGATACTTGGAACAACCTACCAGCCGATTTTCTTATAAAACTGCACGACAATGTGCCGTTATAGAGAATTGATGCCATTTTAAAGGTAAAGGGTGGTCACACCAAATATTGATCTGATTTATCTTGCTGTTTACTGCTCCTTATAGTAAATTCTTTGGATATTTAGAAACTTTCCATTTCTTTAGTTTTGAAAGCATCTCCGCTTTAAGAATTTTTTTACATGTGCGTAAGACTTTTGCGTGGTGCCGTATGTCACCATAGACACTGAGACTCATTTTCTTCCCAGCGTTCACAATCAATACAAAGAAATATAACAGAATCATTGAAAAACTACACACAAAGATAGACAAGCTACCAATGTGCAAAAGACAACAAATTATGCAAGTGCAAGAAGAAAAATAAATATTATTAATAATAGATAAATAAATAATAAATAATATTGAGAACAGGAGTTGTAAAATCCATGGCTGTACCATAGGCAATGATTTAAGAGGTTCGTTACTAACTGCAACCACACCACTCTGTCCTCAAGGAAGTCCCTCTGGGAAGACACATGCACTATTATTGCCCCACCCACAATATTTTCCTCACTATCTCCCTATTTTTTATATCCCACTTCCATTATTTGACCACATCACCCACCTGTTCAATAGTTCAATAGTTCAAGTTTAATTGTCATTCAACCACACATGGATAGCCATGAATACAGCCAAACAAAACAGCTGTACTCTGGAGCCAAGGTACAAAACACAGTACCAACAGTCACACACAGCACAAAGCACATATAAGGTATCAGTAAAATACTGTCACACAAAAAAAAATTAGTCCAGGACTCTGAGTCCATGAAAATTGCAGAAATCTGGAGTCAAACACATTATGGCTTGTCTTCTGCCATGCGAGCACTGCGTGTCCATGAAACAGAGGTCAGGTTTTAACATTTACTGAACCATAGTAAATACTTTTAAGACCACAAGACATAGGTGCAGAAATAGGCCATTCATGTTCTCAAATCTGCTCTACCATTCCCTCATGACTGATTTATTTTCCCTCTCGACCCCATTCTCCTGCTTTCTCCCCGTAACCTTTCTTATCCTTACTGATAAAGAACCTATCAACTTTTGCTTTAAACATACCCAATGACTTGGCCCCCACAGCCGCCTGTGGCAATGAATTCCACAGATTCACCACCCTCTGGCTAAAGAAATTCCTCCTCATCTCAGTTCTAAAGGGACGCCCAATTCTGAGGCTGTACCATCTAGACCCAGGCTCCCCCACAATAGGAAACATCCTCTCCATCCAATCTATCCAGACCTTTCAACATTGGATATGCTACAATGAGATCCCCCACTCATTCTCCTAAACTCCACTGAGCACAGACCCTGAACAATCAAACTCTCCTCACATATTAACCCTTTCATTCCTGGAATCATTCTCATGAACTTCCTCTGGACTCTCTCCAATGTCAGTACGTCCTTTCTTAGAGAAGGGGCCCAAAACTGGCCCCAAAACTCCAAGTGCAGTCTGACCAATGCCTTATAAAGCAAGAACACCCTAATTTTGCAATCTTATTTAATTACTTGTTTTTTTATGGCAATAAAACAGTATTAATAATTTCTTAGAGCCATTGAGTCACACCACACTGCAGAGTGGCATGGTTGTATAGTGGTTAGCACAACATTTTACAGTACTCGTGATGCGGGTTCAATACCCACAAGTTCTCCCCATGACTGTTTGGGATTCCTGCCATAGTCCAAAGACATATGGGTTGGGTAGATTAATTGGTTAATTGGTTGTTGCGGGGGATTGCTGGGCAGTGCAGATCGAAAGGCCAGAAGGGACTGTGTCTCAATAAATAAATAAATAAGAACAGAAGCAGGCCCTTAGACCCATCTAGTCTACGCCAAACTGTTACCCTGCCTAGTCCCTATGGCCTGCACCTGGACCATAGCCCTCCATACCCCTCCCATCCATGCACTATACATATCCAAACTTCTCTCAAACATTGAAATCGACCCTACATCCACTGCATTCACCGGCAGCCCGTTCCACACTCTCACCACTCTCTGAGCCAAGAGGTTCCCTCTCAGGTTCTCCTCAAATATTTCACCTTTCACCCTTAACCTATGACCTCTAGTTCTAGTCTCACCCAACCTCAGTAGAAAAAACCTACTTACATTTCCCTTATCTACACCCTTTAGTATTGTGTATACCCACTTTCAAATCTTCCTTCTTTCTTCTATGTTTGAGGGAATAAAATCCTCACCGATTCAACCTTTCCTTATAACTCAGGTTTATAAGCAAGATTATCCCAATTGACGCCAGGCAGACAATCTCTGAAGAGTATTGATAATGGCTGGGACCACCCGTCTTGTAAAGACACTGTTCAGAAGAAGGCAATGGCAAAGCACTTCTGTAGACAAATTTGCCAAGAACAATCATGGTCAAAGACTATCATAATCGCCCATGTCATACGACACGGCACATAATTAGTATGATGATGACATCCCAATTTAGCAAACATACTGAATGACTTCTAATTTTGTATTTGCAGAGTTGTTCAACACACCTGATATGGGGGGAATCAAATTACTAAGTAAATGTTTTTATAGAACACTCATGTGGAACACTTAACCATTAAGGGTGAACTGAGTACTTAATTATTTAATCTTATTTTTGCATGACCAGCATAGATTGTCCACCTCCAACTACCTTTGAACTGGGAGGATATTTTAGTGGTGAGTTGAGAATTAACCACTTTGCTCTGAGACTGGAGTCACATACAGAAGTGATCAGATATGTACAGTATCCTACAAACAAGAGAATATGTGCAGATGCTGGAAATCCAAGCGACACACACAAAATGCTGGAGGAACCCAGCAAGCCAGGTAGCATCTATGAAAAACAGTATAGTCAATGTTTCAGGTCAGGACCTTTCATGAAGGGTCTCGACCCAAAACATCAACTATACTCTTTTCACAGAAACTGCCTGGCTTGCTGAGTTCCTCCAGCATTTTGTGAGATATGTATATTAGATTATTCCCTAATTATCTGTGAACAAGATGCTTTTTTTAAAGTCAAAGTCCAAGATAAAATTATTATCAAAGAATGTATATGTCACCAAATACTACCTTGAGATTCTTTTTTTTTTCAGGCATTTACAGGAAAGTGAAGAAATATAATAGAATTTATGAAAAACTATATATAACTAAAGATGGAGAAACAACCAGGGATGAGAAAAGACTAATTCAACTCCCATTTCAAAGTTGCTGGTGGAACGCAGCAGGCCAGGCAGCATCTCCAGGAAGAGGTACAGTTGACGTTTCGGGCCGAGACCCTTCGTCAGGACTAACTGAAGGAAGAGCTGGTCCTGACGAAGGGTCTCGGCCTGAAACGTCGACTGCACCTCTGCCTAGAGATGCTGCCTGGCCTGCTGCGTTCACCAGCAACTTTTATGTGTGTTGCATGTTTTCCGCATGGGTTTCCTCAGGGTTCTCTGATTTCCTCCCACAGTCCAAAAACTCACCAGTTGGTGGTTTAATTGGCCATTGTAAATTGCCCTGTGATTAGGCTGGGGTTAAATTGGGGGTAGCTGGGTGGCATGGCTTATTGGGCCTGAAGGGTCTGTTCTGCGCTGCATCTCAATAAGTAAACAAACAAACAAATTGTGCAAATAGATAAAACTGAGAACATCAGTTGTAGAGTCCTTAAAAAGGGGAGTCTGTAGGCTATGGAATCAGTTCAGTGTTGAAGTGAGTGAAGTTATCCATGCTGGCCCGGGAGGGTAATTACTGTTCCTGAATCTCCACCTCCATCCCGATGAGAAGGGAGAAGCCTGGTTGGTGGGGGTCCATGATGATGGATGCTGCTTTCCTGTGACAGTGCTGCTGGTAAATGTGCTCAATGGTGGGGAGGGCTTGGCCTGTGGTGGACTGGGCTGTATCCACCAATTTCGATAGACTTTTCCATAAAATTATTGTGCTTATTTTATAACAACCCAATTATTTCATGAACGCCATTAGCCTAGTTTTTGTCTTTATTCCCAATTTACTTCATTGAAATTACATTTCCCAGCAATTTGAACCTGCAACTTCCTGGGCACCTGGATTCAAGATCGTTTATTGTCATTCTTCAGTTCACAAATGTGAAGGGGAACGAAATGATTATTATTCCAGATCTGATGTCGCATAAAAAAACACAATAAGCATAAAGAACACAATAAATGTAAATATAAAAGCAATCCTGTAACGGACAATGTACAAGTAGCTATTATACATAGACTGATTGTAAAGTGACACTGGATGATGTGTAGGTAGTGACGGTGTTGGTGGGTTGGGGAGGATTAGTGGATGGAGGTGTTGAGCAGCCTGACATCTTGGGGGAAGTAACTAGTGTGGATGCTGTGTAGCCCCCTCCCTGATGGGAGGGATGGCGGTGGGTGGGGAGGGGGGGTTCCTTCATGATGTTACTGGCCTTTATCTGGCTTTCTGTACATACTATACTATATGCCCTCGATGGCAGGTAGGCTGGTGCCAGTGGTGCGCTGGACAGTTTGACTATCTGTCGTAGAGCCTTCCCATCTGCTGCAGTGCAGTTTCCGTACCATGCAGTGATGGAGCATGTTAATGCACATCTGTAGGTCGTATGCAGTTTCTGTACCATGCAGTGATGCAGCATGTTACTGCACATCTGTAGGTCTTATGCCAGTGACCGAACTACCCACGGCCGGCATTTACCCAGACATGATCACACTTCCTTCATGGGATTGCCATGATATTGCATAAACAATAGAAAGAGCTGAAGTTATTGTAACACTAATAAAAACAGCTTGACAAAGCCGGTAAGATATTTAATGAGTAACCAAAAAGCAATTTTTTTGCTTCCTTCTCAGAACAGAGTTAAAAGGCAAATGGTGTCCAAAATTAAACAGCTTGTTCAATGCCTGGATGAAAATATTTGGTAATTTATTCAGCAATTATAAACTATTGCCCGTATCAAATTCACAACTTGGCAAAAACCAGAAATGTCTGCTGGTATCAAAACTCACTGGCTGATGTGCTTTAAAGTCTTTGGCAAGTGATCTGATTTTTCCTGAGTCACTGACGATACAGTAATAAGTTATAAGTAAGAAATCACTATACTTCAATCAGTTGAGTTTCTTAATAATGCTATTAATTTTATTCATTTACACCTCCTCGATCCTAGATTTCCTCACATGCAGACCCCAGTCAGTTCTGATTGGCAACAACATCTCCTCCACAATCTCCATCAGCACTGGTGCACAAGGCTATGTCCTCAACCCCCTGAAATCCTCACTTTATACCGACGACTGTGAGGCTAGCTACAGCTCTAATGCCACATCTGGGTTTGCCGGCGGCACCACTGTCATTAGCCGAGTGGAATTTCACTCACCCCAATGCCGAACTGACTCCATAACCTACAGACTCACTTTCAAGGACTCTACAACTCATGTTCTCAATATTTAGTATTTACTTATTTATTTTACTTTTTGTATTTCAGCAATTTGTTGTGTTTTGCATATTGGTTGTTTGTCCATCTTTGGGTGCAGATTTTCATTGATTCTACTGTGTTTCTTTGTATTTACTTTGATTAGCCACAAGAAAATGAATCTCAGGGTTGCATATGGGTGACATATATGTACTCTCAGATAATAAACTTACTTTGAAATTCGTCATCAGCTGGCTCAACATGGTCACTAAACTACTGATCTCACATAGAGCAATGACCCACATTTCTAACCATCTATGATTCATAGGCCAGGCTCCCTCTTTGCACTTAGAGAATGCTTGGTAAATGGAAGCATTCATCAAAAGATACGTTTTCCAAAAAAAAAGAAATGCTTCTATTCAAATCTGAACGCAATTCATTACATCAAAGGCCATGTGGTAATATATCATACATAAAAAACAACTAAATTCTTTACCCACCCTGTCATCTCCATTATAAGAGAGGAGGCTGGTTGATTTCGTGTTCTATCGTGACCTTTAGTATTTTTTATTTTTGATACTTCACATTAAATATATTAAATGTATGAGAATATAGAAATTAGAACAGTACAGCATAGGGACAGGCCCTCAGCCTATGATGTTGTACCGAACCAAATAAAATAGTAATCAGTTATGCCAATACAGTGTCCATATTAGCCATCCCACCCTGCAAAAACCCATTTCAGGGAGGTAGCACCCCCTTCCCCCGCAACTCCATATCCACACACCCCCCCCACCCCCGGTCGACCTCCAAAGGTGTATGTAATACTTTGTTTAGTGATTTTGTCCAATCTGTAAACCCAGTTGTGTACATGCAGAAAATGTGACATTAAAATATGTTATTATCATGGAGTCATTTTTTTTTATCCTATTACAACTTTAAGCAAGTCTACAGGGAGTTTGGCCTCATCACGTAGGACATCAATACAGTAGCTCCTTAGCAGCTGGCCAGCTAGTTTAAATAACGTTAGCTATGCGGCCCATCATAAACCTTTATCAGATCTCCCCTCAGCCTCTGCCGCACCAGAGAAAATAACCCAAGTTTGTCCACATTCTCGTTACAGCACCAACAACAACCTACATGAAAATAATCACTAATTGTGGTTTTGTTAATAATTGTCTAAAAAGTAAAATATGGAGATGAGAAATTCTGCAGATATTAGAAGTCCAAAGCAACACACACACACACAAAATGCTGGAGGAACTCAGCAGGTCAGGCAGCATCTATGGAAATGAGTAAACAGTCGATGTTTTGGTCCGAGGCCCTTCTTCAGGATTGAAAAGGAAGGGGGAAGATGCCAGAGTAAAAAGGTGGGGAATGGGGGAAGGAGAACAGCTAGAAGGTGATGAGAAGCCAGGAGGATAAGAAAGGCTGGAGAGGAAGGAATCTGAGAGGAGAGGAGAGGAGTGGACCATAGGAGAAAGGGAAGGAGGAGGGGACCCAGTGGGTGGTGATAGGCAGCTGAGAAGAGGTAAGAGGCCAGAGTGGGGAACAGAAGTGGGGGAAAGGCAATTACTTTTACCTGAAGGAGAAATCAATATTCATGCGGGTTGGAGGCTACCCAGACAGGATGCAAATTGTTGCTCCTCCGCCCTGAAAGGTGGCCTTGTCATGGCCCAAGAGGAAGTCATTACGGCCCCACGTCAGAACGGGAATGGGAATTAAAATGTTTAGCCAACGGAAAGTTCCACTTCTGGCAGAAGGTGCTTCACAAGGTGGCCCCCCCCCACCCCATTTGCAACGGGTCTCACCAATGTAGCGGAGGCCACAACGGGGGCACCCGACACAACAGACAATCCCGGCAGATTCGCTGATAGGGCTGTTTGGGGCCCTGAATGGAGGTGAGGGAGGAGGTGAGTGGGCAAATGTATCACACTGGCCGCTTGCAGGGAAAAGTGCTGGGGGTGAAAGGTAAAATAACTCATTTTATTATCCAATGATGCTGTTAAATTTTCAGAGTTTCCCCTACCCCTCCTCAGCAGCTAAACTTCTGTGGGGTATAAATGATCCTTTTTCCATTTCTTTTCCCTGTGCCAGAAACAGACAGACCATATCTTTGTTTATTTTTTTCAGAAATGTATTCTCCAGTCTTTAAAAGAACCAATTAAAATTGCTTTCAGACTTCACCAAAAGATGAACAAGATGAAGTCAAGCTATTTTTCGCATGCCCCGTGCCAAGGTGGACCGTGTCCAATTTTTTCTCCCCACTCCCCCTCCTCCCTCAGAACAAGATCACGGGCGTCTGGAGTTCGGTTACAATGCAGTCTGCACAGATCTTTTGTTTCTCACCTTGACACTTCGGTGGTGTATCCGAGAAGGCTGGCACCTAACACTGCCGGTGTTGCAGCAACCGGTGCACCGCCTGACCTCCACGCAGGCTGGCCATATCATGAAGTTGGCAGATGTCGGGTCTATCTGACTGCGAGGTATTTCATAAATGACCGTCCTCGTTCGGCACACTGCAGGCACAGCTTCTTCTGAAAAGTTTGAACAAAGTCGCTTTGAGTGCTTGGCTCAAATCAAATTATAAAGACAATTTCCTTTGAACCCTCAAGACATTTTTTTATACACAGAGAAAGCATTCAGATCTTATAACCCTGCTTCAACATCAACAAAATATGAATTCTAAGCACACAGAGGAGAAATTTGTCATCAAAGCGTATTTGGAAAAGTACTGAAAACACTTTTTCACGGATTTTTTTTCCCTCTGGTTTTCCTTTCTATGTTCATTCTTCTTCCCACAGACAGTGGGAATACAGATTTGGGACTATCACATATCGAACTAGTCAGTTGTGTGTGAACCTAATTGTTCTTCACTAGTCAGGACGTCAAAGGTTATGGGGAGAAAACAGGAGAATGGGGATTGCAAGGGATCATAAATCAGCCATGATGGAAAGAAGGAGCTGACCTGATGGGCCAAATAGCCTAATTCTGCTCATATACAGTACTGTGCAAAAGTCTTGGGTGTGCGCGCGCACACACACACACACACATATATATATATATATATATATATATGTACCTAAGACTCTGCACAGTACTGGAGTAATTTTATGTATTGCATTGTACTGCTGCCACAAAAAAAAACAAATTTCATGACATATGTGAGTGATGATAAACCTGATTCTGATAGGAGTCTCTATTGTGGACTGAGAATGGGGAGGGGACAGGGAGAGGGGAATCATGGTTGAGAAACGAGAAAGGGAGAGGGGAGGGAGTGGGAAGCACCACAGAGACATTCTGTAATGATCAATAAACCAAATGTTTGGAATCAAATGGCTCCTGGTGTCTCAGGGCTGGGTGTGTCTGCACCCAGTACTACACCCCCCCCCCGCCCGTCCCTGGCACTACTTCTCTGCCACCTGTCCCACGCCCCTCCCATGATGCTCCACCCTCGCCATTCCCAACATCGTTTGCTCCCGCAAGATTTACAAGCGCACTGTCCGCTCCATGTTGACAAATACAGTACTGTGCAAAAGTCTTAGAACATAGAACATAGAAAACCTACAGCACAATACAGGCCCTTCGGCCCACAAAGTTGTGCCAAACATGTCCCTACCTTAGGAATTACTAGGCTTACCTATAGCCCTCTATTTTACTAAGCTCCATGTACCTACCTAAATGTCTCTTAGAAGACCCTACCGTATCCACCTCCACCACCGTTGCTGTCTTAAGCACCCTAGTTATAGATATGTGCCTGAGGCTTTTGCATTTGACGTGAAATGCATTTT
Organism: Mobula birostris; assembly: GCF_030028105.1. Taxonomy (NCBI): domain Eukaryota; kingdom Metazoa; phylum Chordata; class Chondrichthyes; order Myliobatiformes; family Myliobatidae; genus Mobula; species Mobula birostris. The sequence goes on along the minus strand of NC_092378.1, from coordinate 148,987,298 downwards.
TTGCCACAGTAGTACAATGCAACAACTTAAAAATTACTACCAATTACAATTACTAGCAATCCCAATTACTACCAAGTACTGTTTTCCAAGCTCCTGTACCTCCTCCCCAATGGCGGTAATAAGAAGAGAGCAAGTCCCAGGTGGTGTGGGTCCTGAATGAAGTATGCCACCTTCACTAAGAAGATAAAGGATCCAGAGAGGGGCAATTTTTTTGTGCGTAGCTCCCACAGGAATCATGAAATACTCCCAATTGGAGCTACTAATCTGCAGCCACAGAGACTGAAGTACCTAACACTGTTTCACATCTAATCCTAATTTTTTAAATTCGTATTTCAGGATTTTGATTGGAACTGTCAGGACCTGCAAACCTTTGCCCCTTGATGGTAAAGTCACTTTATTCATTTAGTGATACAGCATGGAGCAGGCCATTCTGGCCCTTCGAACCACTTCACCACAACAACCCCACAACTCTGATCGGGGACGTTTTCCCTCTCTCTGATTCGCGAATGTCTGCGAAGAGAAAGGATTTCAGCTTGTATACTGTGTACATTCTCTGATATTAAATTGAACCATTGAACCTTTGAACCCTAACCTAATCACGGAACAATTTGCAATGACCAATTAATCTACCCGGCACGTCTTTGGACTGCCAGAGGAAACCAAAGCACCCGTGCATTCCATGGGGAGGGGGAACAGAAACACTTTACAGAACGGCACCAGAATTGAACACTGAACCACGGTATAGAGAGAATGTACAAACTTCTTACAGACAGCAATGGAACTGAACCTGAGTCACTGGCACAGTAATAGAAATCCACTCCCATGCTGTTAGGTCCTGTTACCTCTGTACAAGGATACCTAATTCCCTTCAAACATCAACATATAACAATCGGTCAGCACTTAAGCAAGTCTCTTTTTGTTGACCAGAGTGGATGAACTCACAACTTCTTCTGTTGTACACTCAGTGGACACTTTGTTACGGACACCTGCTCATTAATGCAAATAGATAACCAACCAAGGACTAGACAGAGTAGATGTGGAAAGGATGCTTCTCATGGTGGGAGAGTCTCGGTCAAGAGGGCACAGCCTCAGGATAGAGGGGCATCCATTCAAAACAGAGATGCAGAGAAATTTCTTTAACCAGAGGGTGGTGAATTTGTGGAACTTGTTGCCACATGCAGCTGTGGAGGCCAGGTCATTGGGTGTATTTAAGGCAGAGATTGATAGGTTCTTGATTGGACATGGCATCAAAGGTTACGGGGAGAAGGCCAGAAAATGGGGTTGAGGAGGAGGGAAAAAAGGATCAGCCATGATTGAATGGCGGAGCAGACTTGATGGGCCAAATGGCCCAATTCTGCTCCTATATCTTAAGGTCTTAATCACATGGCAGCAACTCAATGCATAAAAGCATGCAGACATGGTCAAGGAGTTCAGTTGTTGCTCAGATCAAACATCAGAATGGGGAAGAATTGTGATCTAAGTGACTTTGACTGTGGAATAATTGCTGGTGCTAGACAGGGTGGTTTGAGAATATCTTCTGGATTTTCATGCACAACAGTCTGTAGACTTTACAGAGAATGATACGAAAATGTCTTTTTAATGAGCGAGTTTGGGGAGAATGGCCAGACTGGTCCAAACTGACAGGAAGGTGACACTCAAATAACCACGCGTTACAACAGTGGTGTGCAGAACAGCAACACACACAGAACTCCAGTGATTTTCACGCATAACAGTCTCTACAGTTTGCAAAGACCGGTGTGAGAAAACAAGAGAAAAATGCAGTGAGCAGCAATTCTGTGGTTGAAAACACCTTGTTAATGAGGTAGATCAGAGGAGAATGGCCAGACTGGTTCAAGCTGACAGGAAGGCAACAGTAACTCAAATAACCACACGTTACAAAAGAGGTGTGCAGAAGAGCATCTCTGAATACGCAACATATTGAACCTTGAAGTGAATGGGGTACAGCAGCAGAAGACCACAAATATACACTCAATAGCCATACTCTTGTTCAGTCCTTTAGATGTTTTATTTTACATTCAAGTCTTTTCTTCTTACTCTAATGATTCAAAGTCACTCTGGATTCATCAATCAGTTGGAAAGCTACTCCATGCTTCCAAATCTTTCTGCCTGCCTTCGGCACCTCTCGCTGGCTGAATACATTGGCCACCATACCAAGAGTTCTCCAATGAAACATCTTCTCCCGTCGTTTTTAACAAAGGAATTTCAAAACACCATCAACAAAGAGAAGATAGATGGTATAACGGAGCTAAAGCCATATATCTGCATAGAAATCATCGAGAAATGAGAACACCACAACCTTCTTGCCATTTAGGCAGATAGCGAAAAGGATTTAAATGTCACTTTGCTGTTCTTTTTGACAATGCACTATCTCCAATTATAGCTCAAGGGTTTTGGACCAGACTTAAATTACAGTCTGAAAAAACCTCCCCCAGATCATCCTCAGGAAAGGATGCTTTCTGTCTCTAAAATCAGTATCTATAGCTTTTCTTTAGGAATTTCTTTAGCCAGAGAGTAGTGTATCTGTGGAGGTCTTCTTTATGTATATTTAAGGTAAAGGTTGATAGATTCTTGATTGGTCAGGGCATGAAGGGATACAGGGAGAAGGCAGGATATTGGGGCTGAGAGAAAAAAATGGATCAGCCAAAATGAAATGGCAGAGCAGACTCGATGGGCCAAATGGCCTCATTCTGCTTCTGTATCTTGTGGTCTGTGGTCTTTTCCTTTGGTATTTGCCTAGGAAATCACAGCACTGAGATAACACACTCAAAATCCACAATTGTTTCCCCAAAACAGCCCAGAAATCGAAAAACCATGAGACCATAAAGTATAGGAGCAAAATTAGGCCATTCAGGTATTTCAGCCCATTGAGTCTACTGCCATTCAATCATGCCTGATTTATTTTCTCTCTCAACCTCATTCCTTCTCCCAGTAACCACTGATGCCCTTAGTAATCAAGAAGCTATCAACCTCTGCTTTAAACATACCTAATCACTTGGCCTCCATAACTACCTGTGGCAATGAATTCCACAGATTCACCATCCTCTGGCTACTCGGGAGTAGGATTCCCTAGAAGTGCTGGAATTCTGACACAGTTCTGCAGGAAAATCTGAACAGCACTTTGATGTACACTGAAAAGGTTCCAAACGTTTCTCTGGTGTCTCCTCTGCCTGGTGTGGATGAGTGTGAGGAGAAAACGAGACCAGCCATCCCACTGATCCTGTTTGCTCTCCAAAGTGCCTGCTACGAAACAGGTTCGTGCAGCCCAGCCACACTGAATCTACTGGCAGCAATGATGGGCAATGGACATGTGGAGATTTACAGTAGATACAAAATTATGAAATTGTGAGGGATATAGATAGGGTAAATGCAAGCAGGCTTTTCCACTGAGGTTGGGCAAGTCCAGAACTAGAGGTCATGGGATAAGGGTGAAAGGTGAAATGTTTAAGGAGACCATGAGGGGGAACTTCTTCACTCAGAGAGAGTAAGGATAAGCTGCCAGTGGAAGGGGTGGATGCAGGTTCGATTTCAACACTTAAGAGAAATTTGGATAGGTACGTGGATGGGAGGGGTATGCAGGTCAGGGCATGAAGGGATACAGGGAGAAGGCAGGATATTGGGGCTGAGAGAAAAAAATGGATCAGCCAAAATGAAATGGCAGAGCAGACTCGATGGGCCAAATGGCCTCATTCTGCTTCTGTATCTTGTGGTCTGTGGTCTTTTCCTTTGGTATTTGCCTAGGAAATCACAGCACTGAGATAACACACTCAAAATCCACAATTGTTTCCCCAAAACAGCCCAGAAATCGAAAAACCATGAGACCATAAAGTATGGGTGCAGATCAATGAGACTCAGCAGATGAATAGTTTGGCAAGGACTAGATGGGCCAAAGAATATGCTTCTGTTCACCACCTCTACTAAAGAAACTCCTCCTCATCTCTGTACTAAAAGGAATTAATGCCCACTTCCATCATTTGACCACATCACCCGCCTATTATTACTGTTCATCCAGTAAGCAGCAGCATCCATGAAACATAGAGGTCCGGTTCTAACATTTAACGATGTCACTAAACCATAGTAAGTATCTTTTAAGACCATAAGGCATTGGAGCAGAATTAGGCCATTTGTCCCAGAGTCTGCTCCACTATTCCATCACGACTGATTTATTATCCCTCTCTACTCCGTTCTCCTACCTCTCCCCTAAGCCTTCAATGCCCTTCCTGATCAAGAACCACAACCTTCAACACCTTTACTAATTAAGAATCTATCAACCTCTGCTTTAAATATACCCAACGATGTGTGCTCTACAGTGTCTGTGGCAATGAATTCCACAGGTTCACCACCCCCTGGCTAAGAACCCCTTCACTCTTCTGAATCAAGTTTGATAAAGTACTTTTCTGCAAAACAGCACATGAAAAGAGGCATTGGACTAACAGTGGATGTATCTGACACATATACAGGAGCTCCAAAGGAGGGAGAAAACACAAGTATACAATGTGTATAAACCCATGAATACTTCCTCACTATTTCTGTTCTATATTTACACTATTCATTTCTTTTATATATATATATACACACACATATAGAGAGAGAGAGAGAGAGAGAGAGAGAGAGAGAGAGAAAACGCGCACGCACATGGCCAAGTGGTTAAGGCACTGGACTAGCGACCTGAAGGTCGTGAGTTCGAGCCCTAGCCGAGGGAACGTGTTGTGTCCTTGAGCAAGGCACTTAATTACAATTGCTCTGCGACGACACTGGTGCCAAGTTGTATGGGTCCTAATGCCCTTCCCTTGGACAACATCGGCGTCGTGGAGAGGGGAGACTTGCAGCATGGGCAACTGCTGGTCTTCCATACAACCTTGCCCAGGCCTGCGCCCTGGAGAGTGAAGACTTTCCAATCCAAGCGCAGATCCATGGTCACGCAAGACTAACGGATGCCTTTACTATATATATAGCAGCATGATGGAGATACGTCTCTAACAAAGGAGGTGTAAGGTGCTCCTTCCCTCCATTAGCCCGCAGGTCACCCTTGAGCGAGGTGCAGAAACTGGGAGCAGGTGTTGAATGGTCGTACGAGCAGCTGGTGCACAACACAAGTCCTGGTTATGTGACCACCGACACCAGACAGACAATCTCTGAAGAGTATTGATAATGACTGGGGTCACCCGTCTTGTAAAGTCACTGCCCAGAAGAAGGCAATGGCCAACCACTACGCAGAAAAATTTGCCATGGTCATAGACTATGATTGCCCACATCGTATGACATGGCACATGAAGAACGAACAATTGTAATTAATAGTATATTTTATGTATTGCACTGTACTACTGCGACAAGTTTCATGACATATGACTATGATAATAAACCTGATTTCAATTCTGACTCTGAGTGTGAGTAATTCTTTCCAAAACAATAACCTCTTATAGTAATTCTGGCGCTGCACATGTGCCTGGAAGGAGCTCGTGGCCCGAATGTGCTCATAGCCTCAGGAGAAGCTTCCAAGAAGGGCTCGGTTCTGGGAAACACCCACTTCGCTCAGTGTAAAATCCAGCTGGCCTCTAGTGCAGGGAAATTGAGCTCTTACACCACCTGTGTAGTGGTGACACAAGTACTCCAGTCGAGTATGATGTTGTCCTAAAAGGTTGGATATCGATGGGTCCTCAGGTGGCTGTAGAGGCTGATCCAGGATCCACATATTCCAGTGCCGAAAGGGCAAGTGTAAGTGGGGTCTGTGGCTCGATCTTTTGTTTTATCTGTCTTTTCTTTCGTAGCTGCCACTTGTTCTCTGTGGCACAGCAGAGGTCCCTCTCGTGTACAGTAACTCCTTTCTGAACAGATTTCCTCCAGGTATAACTACTGAGTGAAACGTCTTCCCAGATTTTAGGTGTAACGTTGAATTTCTTCAGGCTGATTTTGATGTTACTTTTGAAACATTTCCTTTGCTCACCAGGGGACCTTCATTCAACTGGGAGTAAAGGATCTGTTCGGGGAGATGTGATGACATGATCTATCCATTGCAGTTGGTGTTCCTTGATCGTGGTGGAGATGCTGTTCATATTGGCCTCCTCCAGTACGCTGGTGTTAGCGCATCTGAACTTCCAAACAATTGTCAAAATCTTACGTAGGGAGTTTATGAGTTATTGTACCGGAATTGAGTAGCAGAGCACATCCCAAAACTCAGGCAAAGGTACATGAGCTGAACTCAGAGATGCCATTGCCACACTTCAAAGAATACAGTTTCATGCTGCTGTCCTACCCCGCAGCCATCTTTCTAGGCAGGGAAAGCAATAATAAATAAGCCACGATCGAATGGCGGAGCGGACTCGATGGGCCGTATGGCCTTATCCTGCTCGTATGTCTTACGGAAACTGCAGACCCAGTGGAAAAGGTCCAGCAAGTCAAGAGTTCAAGGCCTGACGTTCGGAATCCTGTCATCAGCTTCAAGGCCTGGTGTTCAGGGTTCTGTCATCAGCGAGCCCAGAGTTTGACACCTGGAGCTCAGGATCCCATTACCTGTGAGTTTGAAGTTCAAAGCTTGGGGTCTCAACTTTATCGAGTCCATAGTTCAAGACCTGGAGTTTGGGGTCTTGTACAGAGTTCAAGGCCTGGAGTTCAGTGTCCTGTCATCAGCGAGTACAAAGTTTGAGGCCTGGAGTATGAGGTCCCATCATCGGTGAGTCCAGAGTTCGTGGCCTGGAGTTCAGAAGCCCATTATCAACTAGTCTGTCGTTTGAGAGCTGGAATTCAGGGTCCCATCATCAGTGGGATCTGGGATCGATATCGAAGATCAAAGTCTGAAGGCCAGCCAGAAGTCATTTGGTGACACTTGCTGGGTACATCTTTCGGTCATGTTGGTTGTTGATGCAAATGACACATTTCACCATATGTTTCGATGTATACATGATAAATAAATGAATCTGAATAGGTTCAACATTTTGTACACAAAATTATGAGGGATATAGATTGGGTAAATGCAAGCAAGCTTTTTCCCCACTGAGGTCAGATAGGACTACGACTAGAGCTCATAGGTTAAGGGTGGAAGGTGGAAAGTTTAAAGGGACCATGAGGGGAAACTTCTTCACTCACAAGGTTGTGACAGTGTGGAACGAACTGCCAGCACAAGTGGTACATGCAAACTCGATTTCAATGGTTAAGTGAAGCTTGGATATAGGGATATGGATGGCTATGGTCCGGACACAGGTCGATGGGAGCAGGCAGTTTAAACGGTTTGGCATGGACTAGACAGGCCGAAGAGCCTGTTTCTTTGCTGTACTTTTCTATGACTCACTGGAATTAAGAGGAATGAGGGAGGGATCTCATTTAAACCTACCAAATATTGAATGGCCGAGATGGAGCTGAGGTAGACAGGGTATTTTCAACAGCAGGAGAGTCCAGGACCAGAGGGCACAGCCTTAGAATAGAAGGATGCCCTTTTAGAACAGAGATGAGGAGGAATTCCTTCAGCCAGAGATGAAGATTAAAGACAAAAGTTAGCTTTATTTTCACGTGTACATGAAACATGCAGTAAAATCCATAATTTGCATCGAGAATAGGCTGGAGGCAGCCCACAAGTGTTCCAACGTAGCAGCCCACAACTTACTAACCCTAACCCATATGTCTCTGGGTTGTGGGAGGAAATCAGAGAACCCGGAGGAAATCCATGCAGTCACGGGGAGAACAAGGAAACTCCTTACAGCCAGTGGTGCTGGAAGTGTTACGCCTAGTAAATCTCTGAATTCATTGCCACAGACGAGGCCAAATATTTGCAGAACCCTTTATTCGTAATGACTCCAAAGGATACCAGGAGAAGGCAGAAGAATGGGGTTGAGAGGGAAACTAAGTCAACCACGATGGGATGGCAGAGCAGACTCAGTGGGCTGAATGGCCAATTCTGCTCCTGTGTCTTATGGAAGCATCACTCACAACACGCTGGAGGAACTCAGCAGGTCAGGCAGCAGCAGTGGAAACAATGAGTCGACGTTTCGGGCCGGAACCCTTCATCAGGACTGAAGGAAGAAGGTGGGGGGAGGGTTGGAAGAAGGCTGGTAGGTTCAGTTGAAAAACCAGTAATGTGAAAGACAAAGGGGTGGGGGAGGGGAAGCAGGGAGGTGATAGGCAGGAAAACAATGGGTAGTAGAAGAAGGAGGCAGAACCATGAGGGTGGTGATAGGCAGCTGGAGGAGGGGGCACAGCGAAATAGGGATAGAGGAACGGAGGGGGAGGGCATTACCGGAAGTTGGAGAATTCTATGTTCATACCAAGGGGCTGGAGACTACCTAGACGGTATATGAGGTGTTGCTCCTCCAACATGAGTTTAGCCTCATCATGGCAGTAGAGGAGGCCATGTACGGACATATCTGAATGGGAGTGGGAAGCAGAGTTGAAGTGGGTGGCTACCGGGAGATCCAGTCTGTTTTGGCAGACGGAGTGGAGGTGCTCTTATGGAAGCATACCTGATCACTTAAAGCCGACAAATATTTGAACTTCAGTCTCCCGTGGGTTAACGTTGGTTAGATGTAGCTCCCTTTATTTCGATAAGAGAGGAGTGGAAAGTGACTTAAGACCATAAAACCATAAGACACAGCAGCAGAATTGGGCCATTCAGCATGATCAGGAAGGTTTCACTCTGAAGAAGGTGCCTGACTTTCAGTGACACCTATCTAAGTAAACAAAGTAATTTTTATGGGACCATTGTTTACCTCCAAGTCGCAGCTAAGGAAACACAAAAGCATATTGTGCTGCCAAGGGTGTTTCAGTTTGGACAGTTCTAACCTTGCTGAGCCACTCAACTATGCACAACTTTTTATATTCGATCCCCCCACAGTTTGTGAGCACTGTGGGTGAAGACTCTCCTCTCGCTGGTTGAGGAGACTTGGTATGTCACCAAAGACACACGCCTGTTTCTACAGATGTGTGATTGACAGCATTCTAGCTGATCGTCCCCATCCGGTACGGACGGGCCTCTGCGCTGGATGGAAACAAAAACTGCACAGGGTTGTCAGCTCCGTCATGGGCACTAGCCTCTCCAGCGTCGAAGACAACTTCAAAAGGCAATTCCCCCAAGAAGGCGGCATCCACCATTAAGAACCCCCACCATGCAGGGCATCCCCTCTTCTCATTGCTACCATAAGAGAGGAGATACACGAGCCCGAAGACCCACACTGAACATTTTAGGAACAGCTTCTTCCCATCTGCCATCAGATTTCTGAATGGACCATGTACCCATGAACACCACCTCACAATTTTTGTTCTCTTTTTGCACTAATTATTTTATATACATGTATGTCTCTCCCTGCTAGTACATAGCCTCTCCAACAGCAAGCCTCATATAGTGCCTCCTCACTGGGGACACAGAAACTGAACTCCTTTCGGACTCAGGACTACAGAGGACAGGGAGGAGTTCTGGCCCCTACACACATAGCACACAGGCCCACCGGTGTGTGGACACACCCTGGTGCTCGTGAACCAAATCCCCAGCCATGGGTATATCGCCCCACTGCCTTGTGGGAAGCCTCAGCAAATCCAGAGTGGAGCCCCTAAAGGCATTGAATGTCCTTCCAGCAGCTCCTGCAGCTAAGCTGCTGCCAAATGTATCGCTTCATAAGCTTTCCTTTGGACTACATTGGTGAGGCCAAGAGGGGAATCTTGATGACTGGGCATCTCAGGATCTCCATACCTTGTGATGATGATCATCACCACCCATTGTCCTTCGGGACGGACGGATGCCAACCACCATATATATACACACACACACACATACAATGGAGATATGTCTCCACCAAAGGAGGTACAAGGTGTTCCTTTCCTCCATTAGCCTGCAGGTCACCCTTGGGCAAGATATAGTGCATGCTTAGCCCCCCTCCACCCCTGATCAGGGTCATGTGAAGCCACGGGAGCAGGCGGTGGATGAGCAGCTGTTGCAGATCACAAATCCTGGTTATATGACCACTGACACCAGGCAGACAATCTCTAAAGAGTATTGATAATGGCTGGGGTTTCCAGTCTTGTAAAGACACTGCCCAGAAGGCAATAGCAAACCACTTCTGTAGAAAAATTTGCCAAGAACAATCACGATCACAGAAAGAGCATAATCGCTCACGTCATACAGCATGGCACATAACGAACAAGTAATACACAAATATATATATATATTTACACAGTCTTGCATTATAATGCTGCCACAAAACATGACATATGTCAATGATAATAAGCCTGATTCTGATCGTGACTCCCTGCACTGAGCAGCCTGCTGTCCTGTTTCAGAGGATAATTAACATTCAAGCACATTGCCAAGGCCTGGGATCATAAGAGGACAGACCAGGTAAGGACAACAGATTTCCTTTCCTGGATGGGATGGACTTGCACAGTGGTCACCATTGACCAGATGAAGACACTCACTGTTAGAGGAAAGCTCCCCCAATATAATTAGGCAGTAAAGGAAATATAAGACACTAAGACATAGGATTAGAAGTATGACATAGAAATAGGCCATTCAGAGATATGCTACCCCTCTCAACCACATTCTCCTCGCTTCTCTCCATTAATGTGAAATAATTAAATCGGAAACAGTTTTACCAGAGGGCAACCATTTAAGGTGTGAAGGGAGCAAAGAGTTGCGGGTGTCTGGAATACATTGCCTGGGGTGGTGGTAGAGGCAAACACATTCAGGACTTTTAAGAGATGATCAGATAAGCACATGAATATGAGGAAAGTGGAAGGATATGGACATTATGTAGGCAGAAGAGATTAGTTTGATTGCAAATTTATTTGGGTTCAGCACAACACTGTGGGCTGAGGGGGCTGTTCCTGTGCTGTACTGGTCCATGTTTCTCCTGAAGTAATCAAGATCCAAACTAGCATAAACAATGAAATGTGTAGAGTTCATACCATTGCCATTTGACTTAAACATTTCCCTATTTTAGGGACACGAGGGTGCCAACTATATCGTTCAAATCCATACCCCATTCCTGTGCCACAGGACAGCAGCCATTATGGCCCAAAATACAGTGCAGGACAGCCAGCAATTACGTGCCTTTGTAACAATGAGGAGTTTCAGCAACTTAAGAAAGGGGCAGCATGACAGCTTAGCGGTTGACACAATGCTCCATGACGCCAGCTATCACCAATCAGGGTAATACCTGCCACTGCCCGTAAGGAGTTTGTACGTTCTCCCAGTGACCATATGCATTTCTCCGGGTACTCCAGTTTCCTCCCGCAATCCAAAGACATGTAAATTCAAGATTCAAAGTACATTTATTATCAAAGTTCGTATACAGAATACAAATCTGAGTTTCATCCTCCCACAGGAGCCATGAAACAAAGAAACACCATTGAATTTGTTCAAGAAAACATCCAACACCCAACGTGTGAAAAAAAAAACAAATTGTGCAAACAGCAAAAAGGAAGTGAACAATATGTAGAATACCAAATATCAAACCAGTAGTACTCGGTTTAGTTCAGTTCAGCGCCAAGCTGCTAGCCAACACTGGCCAGAGGGCTACTATTCACCGAAGAGCCCCAGTCCGTATCAATTGCCCTGATCAAACCGCTCAGAAACAGCAAAATAAAAAGAGTAACCAGAATCCAGGAACACATGCTATGCTGGCAGCAGAAGCGTGGTGACATTAGCAGGTTGCCCACACCACAATCCTCAGACAGTGTTGGTTATCAACGCAAACGATTCATTTCACTGTTCTCGATGTACATGTGACAAATAAAGCTAACCTTACTTTTTTCTCCTTCCAGCCATGCACGAACCCAGAAGCCCCAAGTGTCCGCAAGACTGATCAATGCTGCTAAGTCAATTGCAATGTGAGAATGTGGGAAAATCCCACTGATTTCCAGATATTTTCCCACTGGGAAGCGTGCCTGCTAAACCTGTACAAGATTACACCTGCAACATGTCCAGTGACTCCATTCATTTCAATGGAAAGTGACAGCTGGCAGGGAAAGGGGTACATTTCAGGTAATGCATTTGTTGATTTAACTGCTTCTGACTTTTAAGCTTGAAGCGTTTTTTTGGGGGGGATGTTTAAAAAACTGCATTTTTAATTAAAAGCTTCTGACTGCTAATATTGGAGATATTCACTATCAAAGCATTTCTATGGGATTTACGACCTAAGCACAGGATATCAATACTCAAGTCAGAACATGTTCCCTTGAGGGAGTTCTCATTCAATGTAACCATCTTGCTTCCGCCCCCTTCTTTCCAGTCCTGATGAAGTGGTCTCAGCCCAAAGCGTTGACTGTAAAGGTGCTGCCTGACAGAGAACATAGAACGCAGTACAGGTTATTCGGCTCACAACATTGAGCCAACCTTCTATCATACTCCAAGATCAATCTACCCCTTCCCTTCCACACAATTCTCCATTTTTCTTCCATCCATCTGACTTGCTGAGTTCCTTCAGCATTCTGTGTGTGTTGCTCAAGTCTTCTAGCGTTTGTGGAACCTCTTGTGTTCTTGGGTTTCTATAACTCTCTTTAGTGCTGATAAAAAGATCAGTCTTAAAGGGTTAATTCTGTTCTCTCACCACAGATGGTAACCGGCCTGCGGAGTATCCCTGGCACTTTCTATTTTTATTTCAGATCTGTGGTATCTGCATGTTCTAATACCACAGATTATTGAGAAAGATTGAATAGTTCATTCCCTGGAGCGTAGAAGACTCAGGGGAGATTTGAGAGAGTTATATAAAATTATGAGGGGTATAGACAGGGTAAATGCAGGCAGGCTTTTTCCACTGAAGTTGGGGGAGCTAGCACTAGAGGTCATGGGTTAAGGGTGAAAAGTGAAATGTTTTAAGGGAACATGAGCTTCTTCAGAGGAGGGTGTGAGTGTGGAACACGCTGCCTGTGCAAGTGTGGATCCAGGTTTGACGTCAACATTAGAGGAATTTGGATAAGTACCTGGACGGGAGGGGTAGACGGCTGTTGTCCAGCTGCACACCATGGGACTAGGGTGAATAATACATCGGCACTTGCTAGAGAGTCAAAGAGCCCATATCTGTGCAATAGCGTTCTAGTTTCTGTCCAAGTCCATCTTAAATTTTGTAAAATTATTTAGGATTTCAAAAGAAGTTAAATGATACCGCAGAATAATGAATGCCGTTACGGGCTGTTCCAGCATACAGGGATGCATGAAATGTTAGTTGATATTCCAATCCATCACCAGCCAGGACGGGCATCCATCCCAGTTTTGATGACTGCTACGGTTCAGTAACTGTTTGCTCAAACGTAACAAATGAAAATCTTTATAGCTGACATTAAAACAATCTCCAGCTATCCAACCGTCTGCATACACAGGCACAGTTATAAACAAGTTCTGCAGGACTGCAATGTGTCTTCAGATACTCTGTCGCACGCTGGGGCATGAATTTGAATTTAAGGAATTTATTGGGGCAGGTTTGTCGAGGGAGGATTTTCCACACCAAGTTCCAAGTGCACGAAACAACAGCGCATTGTAGAGAAAGAGTGATGTGGGGGGAATATCAATAAAAGTCATTTAACTGTAGAGATTTTTTCATATTTCGCACTGCATTACAGGGTGAAAAGGAAAGTAGAATATTGCTGTTTTGTGCATTATTCTTGTCAAAATAACAGAGGGTTTACAAAGAGCGCAATTAAGCAGGCTACAAAAAGCCTATGCATTACTTTTAATACACTCAACACACAGTCCTGCTGAAGGGTCTCGGCCCGAAACGTCAACTGTACTTTTTTTCCATAGATGCTGCCTGGCCTGCTGAGCTCCTCTAGCGTTTTGTGTGTGTGGTTTGGATATCCAGCATCTGCAGATTCTCTCATTTGAGATTTCATTACTTTTAGTACACTCTCTTCTGTATAGTCCACGCATTTAAACAGAGAGCTAGGAATCTGTGATTACGTAACTGTCATGGGATTTAATTTAATTTATAAGACAATGACCAAGAGTATGTGTTTTGACAGTCTTCCCTCAACAAGTCAATAAAATTGCAATATTACAAATTGCAAAGCTAAGGATCATGGATGTTGCATCGCAGCTGTCTATGTTGTGTTCACAAGCCAGGGCAGTACACCAGGCTCCAGGCCCATGCAGGCCCCCTCTACATGCAGCTAATGGAGCCAAAAAAACGGCAGAGACCGATACGGTTTGACACCAGCAGTGTCGCAGGAGTTGCCAGCTAGCATTGAACTCCATGACTTGCCTTAGGGACTCCAGCTCTGAATTTTTCCTCGGGGTTTACACCCAAAGTCTTCCGCACAAGTGGAAGACTCTGATTCAAACATCTGCTGCCTTGCAGCTGTATATTTCTGAACTAACCATTCGTATATTCAACAGCATTAATGTGTAATTAGCAGCCACTTTATTAGATACACTTCTACACGTGTGTTAATGTAAATATCCAGTCAGATATCAAAGATGCTCTTCTGCACACCACTGTTGTAACATGTGGTTATTTAAGTTACTGTCACCTTCCTGTCAGCTTGAACCAGTTCTCCTCTGACTTCTCTCATTAACAAGGCATTTTCACCCACAGAACTATCACTCACTAGATTTTTTTTTTGTTTCTCACACTATTCTCTGTAAACTCTACAGCAAGGGGTTCCCAATCTTTTTAATGCCATGAACCCCAACCATTAACCAAGGGGTCCATGGACCCCAGGTTTGAAACCCCTGCTCTAGAGACCGTTGTACATGAAAATCCTAGGAGGTCAGCAGTTTCTGAGATACTCCAACCACCCTGTCTGGCACCAACGGTCACTCCATTGTCAAAGTCGCTGAGGTCAAATTTATTCCCTGTTCTGATATTTGGTCTGAACAACAACTGAACCTCTTGACCATGTCTGCATGCTTTTATACATTAATTGGCTGCCACATGATTGGAAGATTAGATATTTGCATTAATGAGCAGGTGTACCTAATAAAGTGGCCACTGAGAGCAGAATTGAGCAATCCCTTCCTCAGGTTGAACTGCAGTGTTTGCTGACAAAATCATTAATTATGTTCAGGTTAATGGATACCCAGATGCACATTACAAACCAGAAGCACCACCACAGAGACACTGAGAAAGCAGCTCGACATCTTATCAGCGCCGTTTGAATCCAAATCCAAGGAACATTACAGCCTCACAATTGGTCTTTACTTTCCTTCTTCTTCCCCGTTTTAAAATTATTTTTCCTTAATTCCCAGTGCCCTGCACGTTTCCATATTAAGAAGGCAATTTGCAGAATGAGAATATTCCTTTGGTGACATGACTAACTGAAACAATGCCGAACCACCCCCACCCCAGCCTAATGGTTTAAAGTACGTAAGTGACTCATCATGCAAGGATTTGCAGATAATACCAAACAGCCTGGCACTTCCTAACTTTTATTATGATAATTCTGCCTCTGACCATCATTAAACGCTGATTCAACAATCCCACACACCCAAGAGAGAAACTTGCAAGGGCTATAGATACAGGTTAAGTTGGTGGAAAAGAAAGCAAAAGCAATGTTAGTGTTCATTTTGAGAGGACTGCAATAGAAAAGCAAGGATGTAAAGCTGAGACTTTATAACGCTTTGCTCAGACCACACTCGGGAGCATTGTGAGCAATTTTGGACCAGTTATCTGAAAAAGGGTGTGCTGGCATTGGAGAGGGTTCAGAAAAGGTTCACAAGAATTATCCTGGGGATGAAAGGGTTAACATACAAGGGCTGTTTAATGGCTCTGGGCCTGTAGTCGCTAGAGTTTAGAAGAATGAGTTGGGCGGGGGGGGGGGGATCTCATCGAAACCTATCGAACAGTGAAAGACTTAAGAGTGGACATGAAGAGGATGTTTCGTATAGTGGGCTAGCCTAGGACCAGAGGCACAGCCTCAGAATAGAAGGACGTCCCTTTAGAACAGAGATGAGGAGGAATTTCTTTAGTCAGAGGGTGGTGAATCTGTGGAATTCATTGCTACAGACAGCTGTGGAGGCCGAGTCATTGAGTATACTTAAAGCAGAGGCTGATAAGTTCTTGATCAGTCAGGACGTCAAAGGTTACGGAAAGGAGGCAGGGGAATGGGGTTGAAAGGAATAATAAATCTACTGCGATGGAACGGCAGAGCAAATTATGCGAGCTGAATGGCCTAATTCAGTGCCTATGCCTTTCGGTCTTATGGATACATTCCTGTTCCTTTGCCACCAAGCTCTCCACAAACAGAAGTCAACACTGGTGGAGTAAGGTTGCAGAATCACCACAAAAAAATCCATAAATAATTCCAATGTTTCTTGTGGGTGCAGTGACAATATAGTAATACTAAAACTTGGCAAACTACAATATGGCTTCAGTGCAAGTATCTATCTGCTGCTGCTATTATCTGTATTCTGTCTGCTTAGCCAATGTTTTGCCATCAATGTGGACGGGGAGATGTGTGATGCAGTCTGGTGGAGTCCTGCAGCCACTTCTGCTGCACACGTTGAACTGCCCAACCTAGTGTAGAGTCATAGAGAGATACAGCAAGGAAGCAGGTTCTTCAGTCCATCGACTCTGCAACAACCTCACACTAATCCAATAGTGATCCCATAATTTGCATTGGCCACTTCATTAGGTACCTCTTATGTGTATACTAGTGTATAGTTGTGCTGCTGCAGCCCATCCACTTCAATATGCAAAGTTTTGTGCATTCAGAGATGCTCTTCTGCACTCCACTGCTGTAACGCGTGGCTATTTGAGTTACTGTCGCCTTCCTGTCAGCTTGAACCAGTCTGGCCATTCCTCTCTGACCTCTCTCATTAACAGGGCGTTTTCAGCTACAGAATTGCCACTCACTGAATGTTTTGTTTTTTGCACCATCCTCTGTAAACTCTAGAGACTGTGGTGTTGAAAACTCCAATAAATCAGCAGTTTTTGAGACACTCAAACCACTCTGACTGGCACCAACAATCATTCCATGGTCAAAGTCACTTCGATCACATTTTCTTCCTTCATGCTTATGTTTGGTCTGAACAGCAACCGAAACTCTTGACCATGTGTTCATGCTAATATAGCCCCCCGGCCACCCTCAGGGTCGCTCGGCTCGCTGTCGTCTAGGGAATTGCAGCCGCATGATTGGCTGATTGAATATTTACATTAACGAGCAGGTGTACAGGTCTACCTAATGAAGTGGCCACTGAGTGTAATGTTACAATTTATGTCGACGAGCCTCCTTTGCTGGTGAACAACTGGACGTTTGGCACTGCATTGAATACCCTGATGTTGCACTCATGTGAACAGCATCATTGGTTGTGAACATACATTGTGTTGCACCATTACAGTCCCTTACACGTGACCCAGAAGTTCTTAAAGAAGTGCTTGACAAATGCGCCTAGCCTAACTTCTCAAAACACAATCCATAAGACATAGGAGAAGGATTAGGCCATTTGGCCCATCGAGTCTGTTCTGCCATTCCATCATGAATGATTTATTATCTCTCTCAATCCTATTCTCCATTAATAATCAAGAACCTATCAACAACAAACAAGAGAGAATCTGCAGATGCTGGAAATCCCAAGCAACACACACAAAATGTTGTGAAACATCAACTGTATTCTTTTCCTAGATGCTGCCTGGCCTGCTGAGTTCTTCCAGTTTTTTGTGTGTGTGTGTGTTGCAAGAATCTATCAACCTCTGCTTTAAATATACCCAATGACTTGGCCTACACAGTTGTCTGTGGCAATGAATTCTACAGATTCACCCCCTATGGCTACTCAGGAGTAGAATTCCCTAGAAGTGCTGGAATTCTGACACAGTT
Source organism: Mobula birostris (assembly GCF_030028105.1). Classification (NCBI taxonomy): domain Eukaryota; kingdom Metazoa; phylum Chordata; class Chondrichthyes; order Myliobatiformes; family Myliobatidae; genus Mobula; species Mobula birostris. The sequence continues at coordinate 148,969,553 of NC_092378.1, read as the reverse complement.
CTGCAGGAAAATCTGAACAGCACTTTGGTGTACACTGAAAAGGTTCCAAACGTTTCTCTGATGTCTCCTCTGCCTGGTGTGGACGAGTGTGAGGAGAAAACGAGACCAGCCATCCCACTGATCCCGTTTGCTCTCCAAAGTGCCTGCTACGAAACAGGTTCGTGCAACCCAGCCACACTGAACCTACTGGCAGCAATGATGGGCAATGGATATGTGGAGATTTACAGTAGATACAAAATTATGAAATTGTGAGGGATATAGATAGGGTAAATGCAAGCAGGCTTTTCCACTGAGGTTGGGCAAGTCCAGAACCAGAGGTCATGGGTTAAGGGTGAAAGGTGAAATGTTTAAGGAGACCATGAGGGGGAACTTCTTCACTCAGAGAGTAAGGATGAGCTGCCAGCGGAAGTGGTGGATGCAGGTTCGATTTCAACACTTAGGAGAAATTTGGATAGGTACGTGGATGGGAGGGGTATGCAGGGCTACAGTCCGGGTGCAGATCAATGGGACTCAGCAGATGAATAGCTCAGCACAGACTAGAGCCAAAGAGCCTGTTTCTGTGCTATAACCATGACTCTGAAACAAAGCAGGAGGAGAAAAGAATTGGGATAAGTACAGAGAGAACCTCCATGTCATGTACTTCCTTTGTTTTGACGTTCTTCTTGGGTTTGTTCCCATTAAAGTTACATACAGTATATCACAGAGCAGCAACATCAAGCGGTTCAGGTAACAGCATAAACAACAAGAGAAGATTGAATACTCTGTCAATATTAAGTCAACCACAAGGTGTGCTATGTCCTTGAGCCAAATTACAGCTAGAGCTGTTCCAGATAACACTCGCAGGTGGAGTTTGTGCATTTTCCATGCAGTTTTGGGTGGTGGTGTAGATAGCCAGGCAGCTAATTTCGTATCACATGATCTAAACTATAGGGGCAACTCACCTTTATACCATAGCAACAGACAAAGGAAATATCAATCAGCCATGATGATTAGGTGGCACAGAAGTGGTTAGCACAATGCTTTACAGTGCAGGCAACCTGGGTTCAATTCCCACCGCTGCCGGTTGGGAGTTTCTACATTCTCTCCATGATCATGCCGGTTTCCTCCCGCAGGCCAAAAACATACCATTGGTAGGTTAATTGGTCATTGTAAATTGTCCCATGATAGATAGATGCATAATGATGAAACAGGCTCAATGGGCCTAATGGCCTGATTCCACTCCCATGTCTTATGCTCTTATGGAAGTAATATATCTAGAATGTAATGTACAGGAATCTCATCGTTAAAACTTAAATGAGGGAATGAGAGCTAAAATTCTGAGTTATTTAACAGTAAAGAAAAGTCTCTGCGTCACAGCGAAATCATTCAAATAAAATGGCACTAATCTTATCCACAACCCATTCAAAGCCACAGGTCATAATCATATTACCACTGTTGAAGGAAATTTCTTGGAATAAAGCAATAATGAGTAATAGTTGACTGAAAGTAATCACTTTCACATTGTTGATTGTTCTAGTCAGTCACTGTGGTAAAAGAATCACAAGTGCAGCAACACAGATCCAAAGATAAATTTATACTTCGAGGGATTCTTTACAAATAAAACCTTTAAGTTAAACTTACCGACGCTTCGTTTTCTCCTTATAGGTGCTGAGCGCTTTGTGTACTCGTGTTTTATTGTGTTAATACTGTGGGACCTTAAATTAGAGTCTGAATGATCGTCATCCCCTGTAGTAAGAGAAAAACAGAACATATTGGAACAGCCATACTTTTTGATGCATGGCCGTGATAATTATGAACACAGATATTTTATTACTTGGTGCTGATCTACAGTATATCACTTCTTCAGCGGGAAACCACAAAGCATTTTTTATATCTCACGGGCGATTCAATCTCAAACAAGACACGACAGTGCAGTTTTTCAACTTCAAGGTGCAACTACCCGCATTTGATGTTCAGACATGCAAAGTTTCTGATCAGGAGCCTAAGAATTCAGGAGACAATTCTAGTATTCTTGTTTTATATGAAATCAAGAGAACTCAACATTGCCAATGGGTAGCGGGCACAGGTGCCTCAGGACTTGTACCACCAGGTTCAAGAACAGTTACTACCCCTCAACCATCAGGCTTGTGGACAGAAGGAGAGAACTACATTCATCTATTGTGATGTTCCCACAACCAGTGATCTCATGTTAAGGACTTTTTATCTTGTTATTTCATGCTCTTACCATTTATTGCTACTTATTTATGTTTGCATTTGCACAGTTTGTTGTCTTCTATGCTCTACTTGCTCCTTCATTGATCCCGTTTACAGTTACTATTCTATAGATTTGTTGTATGCCCGCAGGAAAATGAATCTCAGGGTTGTATGTGGTGACATATATGGACTCAGATAATAAATTTTACTTTGAACTTTGAAGAGACAGAAGCAGTGACCCTCTGCTCTGTTTGCCTCCATTCCTCACCAAGCAATGTACTTAGCTACTAAGTCATTGAGCAGGATTCCTTAAAGGCTAACTTGCAGGTTCAGAGTTCAAAGGTCAAAGTAGAAATATATTACTATATACAACCCTGAGATTCACCTTCTTAGGGGCATACTCAGTACGTCCAACAATGAAAGACCACACCCAACAGGGCCGCCAAACAACCAGTGTGTAAAGTACAACAAACTGTGCAAATACATTAGAAATACTAATAATAAAAAAATAAGCAATAAATATTGAGAGCATGAGATGAAAAGCCCTTAAAAGTGAGTTGTGGGTACAGTCCAGTGAAGGGGCAGGTGAATTTGAGTGAAGTTATCCCCTCTGGTTTAAGAGCCAGATGGTTGAAGAGTAGTAACTGGTGGTATGAGTCGTGAGGGTCCTGTACCTTCTTCCTGATGGCAGCAACGAGAAGAGAGCATGTCCTGGGTGGTGGGGGTCCCTGATGATAGATGCTGCTCTCCTGGGACAGTGCTCCGTGTAGATGTGCTCAATGGTGGGGAGGGATTTATTCATGATGGACTGGGCTGTATCCACTACTTTTTGCAGTATTTTCCACTCAAGGACAATTGAGTTTTCAACGCTGAGTCAGTGGTATGGAAGGCAAATGCAATTTTCGCATTAATTTCAAGGGGACTAAAATATAAAAGCAATGCTGTAATGCTGAAGCTTTATAAGGCATTGGTCAGATCAGAGTACTGTAAACGGTTTTGGACACCTTGTCTAAGAAAGAATGAGCTGGCATTGGAAAGCGTCCAGAGGAAGTTCACAGGAATGATCCCGGGAATGAAAGAGTTAACATACAAGGAGCTTTTGATGTCTCTGGGCCTGTATTCACTGGAGTTTAAAAGAATGAGGCGGGAAGTCAGTGAAACCTGTCGAATTTTGGAAGACCTAGAGATATTGGATGTGGACAGAATGTTTCCTATAGTGGAGGAGTCTGTGACCACAGGGCACAGCCTCAGAATAAAAGGACATCTGGGCTAACACAGGTGCAGCAATATACCTTTTGTATTGCTGCTGTAAAGCTACTAACTACATTTCAGTGATAATGAATCTGATTCTGATAAAATAAATCAAAACTTTGCAATACCAGCAAATGCATGGTCCCTCTTTTGAATATGCACAAAATGTGGTTTGTTTAAGCACAAGATACTCTGCAGATGCTGGGGTCAAAGCAACACTCACAACACGCCGGAGGAACTCAGCAGGTCGGGCAGCATCCGTGGAAACGATCAGTCAACGAGACTACTACGGCACCACCTTTGTCAACGGGTTTGATAGTGAGGTTGGGATTAGTGCGGAGAGAGTGGAGGGCAGTGCATTCAGAGGGAGTGAGGTTGGAACAGGAGAGAGGAGTGGTGAAGTTGAGACGGTTGATGTCTCAGCGACAGTTGGAGATGAAAGACTAATCGTTTCCATGTTGACTGATCGTTTCCACGGATGCTGCCCGACCTGCTGAGTTCCTCCATTGTGTTGTGACTGGTGGTTTGTTTAAGGTCAGACATGAGAATTGTTGTTTAAAGTTCAAAGTTCAAACAAATTTATTATCAAAGTATATATATCTGTCACCATATTCTACCCTAAGATTCATTTTCTTGTGGACATTCAGAGTAAGTACACAGGCAATACAATCAATAGAAAATAGAGATAGGAAATCTGCACACAACAGATGGACAAACAACCAATGTGCAAAAAAGAAAAACTGTGCAAATATGAAAATAATAAACAAATACATAAGGAAAGAATATTAAGAACATTAATTGTAGAGTTGTTGAAAGTGGGTCCGTCGGTTGTGGAAACAGTTCAGAGTTGAGGTAAGTTAAGTCATTTACGCTGGTTCATTTGAAGGCCCATAACTCTTCCTGAACCTGGTGGGGTGGGACCTAAGGCTCCTGTACCACCTTCCTGATGGCAGCAGCGAGAAGAGAGCGTGTAACTAAAGGTATCTATTTTTGTCACTATAAGAAGACGAAAACTGGAGTGATTCAACACAGTGCATTTTATAGTGGAGACACAAGAGTGTGCAGATGCTGGGGTCTGGAGCAGACAAGGACAAACTAAGGGAGGAATTCAGAGGGACAGGCAACATCTGTGAGGGGAAATGTGCAGCCGACATTTCGGACTGAGAGCCCGCATCAGAGTTTTGTATTTTATGGTGTCCCGATTCAGTAAAGTCCAGAGTTTGCTTTCAACCAGGTATTATCATCCTTTTACCAAACCATCCATCAAGACATTTTATCTTCTACATCTTTTCAAAATCTGTTTTCTTAATTTTTAGAGATGCAGCACAGAACTGGCCCTTCCAACCCAACGAGCCATGACACCCCGCAACCTCCCTATTTAACCCTAGCCTAATCACAGCACCATTTACAATGATCAATTAATCTACTGACCAGTACGTCTTTGGACTGTGGGAGGAAACTGCAGCACCTGGAGGAAACCCAAGCACTCGCAGGAATAACGAACAAAGTTCTTAAAGAGGATGCCAGAATTGAACTCCGAACTCTGGTGCCCCCGAGCTGTAATAGCTTCACGCTACCTTGCTTTGCTCTCGCTCGCTTTGCCAACAGTAGAAATTCAAGCAACACACATAAAAGTTGCTGGTGAACGCAGCAGGCCAGGCAGCATCTCTAGGAAGAGGTACAGTCGACGTTTCAGGCCGAGACCCTTCGTCAGGACTAACTGAAGGAAGAGTTAGTAAGAGATTTGAAAGGGGGAGGGGGGGTAGATCCAAAATGATAGGAGAAGACAGGAGGGGGACGGATGGAGTCAAGAGCTGGACAGGTGATTGGCAAAAGGGATATGAGAGGATCATGGAACAGGAGGCCCAGGGAGAAGGAAAAGTGGGAGGGGGGAAGCCCAGAGGATGGGCAATAACAGATGGGGTACGAAGGGGAGGTGGGGCATTAATGGAAGTTAGAGAAGTCAATATTCATGCCATCAGGTTGGAGGCTACCCAGACGGAATATAAGGTGTTGTTCCTCCAACCTGAGTGTGGCTTCATCTTTACAGTAGAGGAGGCCGTGGATAGACATGTCAGAATCCAGATCTTGGCTCCATCCCTCCCCCCTCCTGTCTTCTCCTATCATTTCGGATCTCCCCCTCCCCCTCCCACTTTCAAATCTCTTACTAACTCTTCCTTCAGTTAGTCCTGACGAAGGGTCTCGGCCCAAAACGTCGACTGTACCTCTTCCTAGAGATGCTGCCTGGCCCGCTGCGTTCACCAGCAACTTTTATGTGCGTTGCTTGAAATTCCAGCATCTGCAGGTTTCCTCGTGTTTGAGTGGAAAATAAAGCCTTTGATAGTTAATCCTAAAAACAGAGAACTGACCTAAACATGATCAGTTCCACTGACTTCAGTGCATGTAGTGCTAGTGATCAAAGATGAATCTGCCCTGCCTGCTAAGAGCTTTGCACACTGTTGCACTTGAGTAAACGGGCCAAGTCCAAGTATGAGACTGAACCAGTCTGAAGGGAAGCAAAACGTGGACGTGAAAGGCTGTTCCCCACACCCACCCACACACTGCTGTGCCCACGGTCTCTGTGTCAGAATGCACATTATGGATACCCATACCCGTCACGTGCACCTGCTTCATCACTGTTTGGTATTGCGGCATCAACGCACAGGATCAGAGAAAGCTGCAGAGGGGTCATAGACCCAGCCAGCCCCATCACGGGCACTAGTCTCCCCACCATCATGCACATCTTCATGTTGACACCTCAAGCAGCAGTGTCCATCACTACATTACACAGTACACGCCCTCTTCACTCGACTACCATCCGGGAAAAGGTACAGCAGACACACATTCAACATTTTAGGAACAGCGTCTTCCCCTCTGCCATCAGACTTCAGAATGGTCCACGAACCCATGAGCATTACATCACTATCTTGCTCTCTTTTTGCACTACTTAATTATTTTTCAGATTTCTTCTTGTAATTTATAGAAACTTTTTAATGTATTGCTGCTGCAAAACAACAAATTCAGTGGCATATGTAGTGATAGTAAACCTGATTCTGACTCTTTTCAACCCGTGAACACTACCTCACAATTTTTGTGTATGCGTGTGCGTGTGTGTGTGCGTGTGTGTGTGTGTGTGTGTGTGTGCATGTGTGTGTGTGTGTGTGTGTGTGTGTGTGTGTGTGTGTGTTTCAGCCTGATGGCGTTCGTCAGCTGTGGTTGGCAGCTTATCTAGAAGAGAAAGCTCTGATCTCAAACATTCGCTATACCCACTCACAGGTGAGATTTCATGAGTAAACCCAGGGGAAACTTTTGAAGCTGGAGTCTACAAGGTAGCCCTACATTGAGTTCAACACTGACCAGCAACTACTGCGACACCACTGCTGCCAGACCGTATAGGTCTCTCCCGTTCGTTTAGATTCATCAGCAGTGTGGAGAGGGGAAAGCTGCTACATGGACACCTTGCTCTCTATATCATACAGCCCTGGCTTGCGTATCACGTAGACAGCTGGCACACAGGACCCAACCAACGGAGGGCCTCAGAGACCGCGGTATCTATAGGATAATTAGGAGACCATGTTGCCATGGCCTGGGGTCACGTGGAGGACAGACCAAGTAAGGACGACAGATTTCCTTTCCTGGACAGGATGAATTTCCACACCGGTCGCCATACATCTAGCTGAAGACACTCACTATTAGGGGAAAGTTCCCCGACATAAGTAGATAGTAAAAGTAATACAAATATCGTGGTCAGCTTCTAACATTCCAGACTGCTATCCGACTATTAGATTGGTTCACTCAGCATACACCAGAGAACAAACTTTGTCTCCTCATCTCAAGAACAGTACAACACAGGGCCAGACCCTTCAGCCCACAATGTCTGTACTGACCCATCCCATCTGCTTGCACATGATCTATGTCCCTCCATTCCCTGCCTGTCCATACATCAGACCAAATACCTCTTAAGTGTCGCTATTGTTTCTGTTTCCATCCATTTTCCCCTAGCACCGACCACACTGTGTCAAAAACCTGCCTACCACACGCCTCCCTTAAACTTTCCCCCTTTGACGTTAAGTCATGCCCTCTGCAATACGATACCTCCAGTCTACGGAAAAGATTCTGACTGCCTACCCTGTCTGTGCCTCTCATAGTATTATCAGCTCTAACCTCAGCCTCTGACGCTCCAGACAAAACCAGAATCAGAAGCGGGTTGTCTATCACCGGCATCTGTCATGAAATTTGTTGTTCTGTGGCAGCATTACACTGCAATACCCAATAATAAAAATTGTGAAGTACAGTAAAAATTATTGTGTGTGCGTGTATGAAGTTAAATTAACTAAGTAGTGCAAAGGGAGAATAAAAAAGTAGTGAGGTAGTGTTTATGGCATCATTGTTCATTCAAAAATCTGATGGCAGAGGGGAAGAAGCCATTTCTAAAATATTGAGTACGTGTCTTCAGGCTCTCATACTTCCTCCCTGATGGTAGCAATGAGAAGAGGGCACGTCCTGGGTGACAGGGGTCCTTGATGATGGATGCCTCCTTTCTGAAGCATTGCTCCTCGACAATATCCTGGATGCTGGGGAGGCTAGTGATGGAGCTGATCGAGTTGACAAATTTCTGCAGCTTATTTTGATCCTGTGACTCACAACCCACCACCCCCCCCCCCCGCCAGATGGTGATGTAGTCAGTCAGAATGCTCTCCAGGGTACATGTGTAAAAATATGCAAGTGTCTTTGGTAACATACCAAATCTCCTCAAACTCCTGATGAAATACAGCCATTTTGTAATTGCATCGACATGTTGGGCCCAGGGTAGATCATCAGAGATGTTGACACCCAGGAACTTGAAACTGTTCACCCTTTCCACTTCTGATCCCTCGATGAGGACAAACAATCCTAGTTTGTCCAACCTCTTCTTACAGTGAATACTCTCTAGTCCAGGACATGTCCTGGAGAACCTCTTTTGTACTCTCTCCAAGGCCTCCACATCCTTCCTGATATGAGGTGATCACAAAGGCAAACAATATTCCTGATGTGGCCTAACCAGCACTTAAAACAGCTGCAATGTGACTTATTCACCAGGTGCTATACTGAACTAACAATGACCTATAAGATTACATCAGAGGTAAACAATACTTCAGCTTCTACTGAAGTTAAATTAAACAATGCAATCTATTATAACTAATACAATATCGAATTTCTAAGACTATAAGATACAGGAATGGAATTAGGCCATTCAGCCCATTGAGTCTATTCTGTCATTTCATCATGGCTGATTTATTATCCCTCTCAACCCCATTCTCCTGCCTTCTCCCTGTAACCTTTGACACCCTGATTAATCAAGAACTTATCAACCTCCACTTCAAATATACCCAATGACTTTGTCTCCACAGCCATCTGTGGCAATGAATTCCACAGATTCACCTCTCTCTGGTTGAAGAAATTCCTCCTCATCTCTGTTCTAAAGATGAACCCCACCATGGTAGTGTTGCGGTTAGTGCAACGCTATTACAGCTCAAGGCGTTCCGGAGTTCAGAATTCAATTCTGATGCTGACTGTCGGGAGTCTGTCTGTCCTTAGTGTCCCGGTTTCTTCCCACGGTCAAAAGGTGTGGCAGGGAAGGTTAAATGGTCATTGTAAATTGTCCAGTGAATAGGTTTGGGTTCGTTTGGTTTGTTAGGGATTTCTGGTGCAGTGGGTCTACTTCACGTCAGTCAGTCAGTGGGTGCCGTTCCGAATCCGGGGTTGGCGGCTATGTACCTCCATCTTCTTCAATCTTGCGACAGCACCGAGTACAGCCTCTCCTCCAGTTTGTTCTCGCTGGCCGCCTTGGCACCGCCTGCCGCCGTCCCCCGCCGAACTCGAGCTCGAGGCCGTGTCGGCCTCCAGCCGCAGCCACTTCTTCGAGCTTGGCCCTTCCTCAGGCAGAGGCCTTGGGCAGGTTCAGGCACATGGTGCAGCGCCCAAGTTCATCATGTCTCTTCTAACTAAGTGCATAGCATACGATTCCTGGATACGCGGTGAGGCTTTAATCTCTTCCATAGAAGATGGTCGTTGGCTCACAAGGAGCTCATCCGCCCTTTGTCAGGTCCTGTTCTTTTTCAGTCCTGCCGGGTGTCCTCACACCCTCCTCACCAGACTACGTCCGGTGGGGGAGCCGGCCCAAGTTGCTGATCACTCAACCATGGCCCCCGGCCAAGCGACAGGCACTCGCCCCCTGCTGAATCTCTCCAAGCGTCTGGCACCCAACCAAAAACCATGGTGTATCGTTAAATAAGTTAATTCACTAAATAACGGGACGTCCTTCTATTCTCGTAATATAATTCAGAATATTCATTCCCACAAATCCTCATGTGCAAAATTCCCAGAAGTAGTCTTCTCTGTTGAGAACATGAGATAAAGTGTCACAGGAGGGAGAACGTGAAGTAAATCCCATTCCTATCGCCTGTGATAATTCCTACTCAAATTCTTCAATGTGCAAAACATTTTGTACAAAGAAAAATACAGCTTTCTAGAAGTACATATGTAAAGAACAGTCTGAATGCCCCGTAACATCTCACTAAGAAACTAAATGTTGGAGTTTCAATGCCAAACCTTGACAACAGTACCTCACTGAACTTTTGAGTTCAAGAGGAGTGAGGTAATGTTGCTGCTCTATGTAGTTAGACCACATTTGTTCATTTTTCGCCTCCTCATTCTAGGAAGGATGCAGAAGTTTTCGAGGAGGTGCAGAGGAGATTTAACAGGACGCTGTCTGGATTAGAGAGAATATCTTATGAAGATAAATTGAATGGACCAAGCTTTTTCCCTTTACAGCAAAGGAGTATGAGAGGTTACTTGATAGAGATGATAAGAGGCATAGATCAAGTGGATAGCCAGAGAAGTTTTCCCAGGGCAGAAATGGATAATCACAAACAAAAGAAAATCTGCAGTTGCTGGAAATCCAATCAACACACACAAAATGCTAGAGGAACTCAGCAAACCAGGCAACATCTATGTAAAAGAGTAAACAGCAAACATTTTGGACCGAGACCCTTCATCATTTTTTCCCCAGTCCTGATGAAGGGCCTCGACCTGGAACATCTATTGTTTACTCTTTTCCATAAATGCTGCCTGGCCCGCTGAGTTCCTCCAGCATTTTGTGCATGTTGCAGTGGATAGTACCGGCAGGCGCAAGGTTATTGGAGAAAAGTGTAATGGGAGGATGATGGAATGCCCTGCCACGGGTGGTGGTAGAGGCAGACACATTAGGGACATTTAAGAGATTCTAGATAGGCACATGAATGATAGGAGAATAGAGGGCTATGTAGGAGGGAAGGGTTAGATTGAGTAGGTTAAAAGGCTGGCAAAATATTGTGGGCCAAAAGGCCTGTACTGTGCTGTAATGTTCTATGTTCCAAGTTTCAAAGCGGCAATCCACAGGCTGTAGCAGAATGGGCTGGATTTTGTTGAGATTCATTCACCTTCACAATGGCCAAGTGGCCTGCCAACTCTACTGTCAAAGGTCACATCAGAAGTAAGATGCATGGGCAAAGTTTGACTGGTGGTCGGTATATGCAGAGCATTTACATAATACAGTGGGGGAGGGGAGGGACTTTCCTAATCTTGCTTAGTGCCCTCTTTCTTAACCTTTATTTTCATAATTTATTTTCTTTGGGCTTTAAAGGTTCAATTGACTATTCAGTAATCTGTTCACTTGTTTAGTTAGGCTTCTGAAGTCTGACCCAATTCACACACAAAACGTTGGAGGAACTCAGCAGGTCAGGCAGCATCCATGGAAAAGAAAAAAAAGTCAACGTTATGAGCCAAGACCCTTTATCATTTCCTTCCGCCATTCATATTCAGATTTAGTTTCATTTATATATCACACATACATCGATACACACAGTGAAATACATTGTTTGCATTAACAACTAACACAACCTAACAATGTGCTGGGGAGTCCGCAATTGCCGCCACACCTCTGTCTGACAATCTCCCAACCCCCGTATAGAACAAGAACCCAAAATACAACAAAACCATAAGACACAGGAGCAGAGTTGCGCCATTCAGTCCATCAAGTTTGCTCTGCCATTTTGTCATGGCAGATTTATTATCCCTCTCAACACCATTTTCCTACCTGCCTCATACAGCCTTTGACGCCTTTACGAATCAAGAACCTAGCAACCTTTAAATTTACCCAGTGACTTGGCCTCCACAGCCATCTGCGTCAATGAATTCCACAGATTCACCACCCTCTGGCCAAAGAAATTCCTGCTCATCTCTGTTCTGAAAGCATGACCTTCTTTTCTGAGGCTGTGCCCTCTGGTCCTAGACTCCCCCACTATGGGAAACATCCTCTCCACACCCAGTCTATCCAAGCCTTTCAACATTGGATAGGTTTCAGTTGAGGTCCCCCCACATGGACAAAGTCAATCCAACACTTCTGGGATTATGACCATTCGTCATGGATGCGAAGCATTAATTTTTGATCATCTCAATAATAAGCACTCTGCTAAATAAGAGGAAATTTAGCCTTTTATTTAACTTGTTACAGATTCTTTTATTTGCCACCAAAATAACATTAAAGAATGCAAACAATAGAGGAATTTTCACACTTCTGTAATCTCAGGCTTTTTCCACCAAGGGCAAGTTAGACTAGAACTAAAGGTCATGGTTAAGAGTGAAAGTTGTAATGTTTAAGTAGGACACGAGGAGAAACTTGTTTGCTCACAGGTTGGTGAGAGTGTGGAATGAGCTGCCAGTAGAAGTGGTGGATTCAGGTCCGATTTCAACATTTAAGAGAAATTTGGATAGGTATATGGATGGGAGGGCCAGCCAGTGGCATCATCACTGGACTTAGAGATGGATAGTCCTGAGTCCAAATCCAGCCGTATCTGCGCAGAAGAAAGGCCTGAGATTCTACTTCCATATCTTGCCATGAAAACCCTACGGACAACTACACTATCCATAGGGTCAACGTAAGTCGACGGCGACTCAACAGCACTCAACAACAACATATGGATGGGAGGGCTATGCAGGGCTATGTTCTGGGTGCAGGTCAATGGGACTCAGCAGATTAATCGTTCAGCACGGACAAGGTGGGCCAAAGGGCCTGATTCTGTGCTGTAGTCCTCCATAACGTCAGGACTTCTATCAAGAAGTATAATCATCATATTCGCCAAACAAAGCATGGCTTTTCTGATCTGTAAGCCTATTGCTTCACCTTAAGTCAATAACATATCCAAGCAGCACCCACTAAAAAGTTTAACAGTTAAAATTTCTGTTTAAAAGCAGTTGAATATACCTTATTGGGCATTAAATTATAAGAAGACAGAGCCATTCTGCAGCATATATACTCTAGGTCCACTTTACTACATACTTCCTTTGCCCAATAAAGTGGCCACTGGGCATATGTTCATGGCCTTCTGCATGGTTGTGCATTCAGAGATGCTCTTCTGTACACTACTGTTATAAAGCGTGGTTACTTGAGTTACTGCCCCCTACTATCAGCTTGAACCAGTCTGGCCATTCTCCTCTGATCTCTCTCATTAACAAAGCATTTTCGCCCACAGTACTGCTGCTCTCTGGATGTTTTTGGGTTTTTCACACCATTCTCTGTAAACTCTCGAGACTGTTGTGTTGGAAAATCCCAAGAATCAGCAGCTTCTGAGACATTCAAACCATCCAATCTGGCACCGACAGTCACTCAGATCACATTTCTTCCCCAATCTGATGTTTGGTCTGAACAGCTGAACCTCCTGACCATGTCTGCATGGTCTTATGCATTGAGTTGCTGCCACATGATTGACTGATTAGATATATGCATTTACAAGCAGATGTACAGGTGCAGCTAATAAAGTGGCCAATATTTGGAAATATCACACTATCAGAGCGCCAGTTTGTTAAATTAAACTCATCTATGTTTTAAACTGCAGCGAACTCAAACTAGTGTTTATAGAAAACACTCTTGTTATCAGTGAGAAACACAGACAAGTTGAGTCTGTCTTCTGCATTGTACAGTCTCAGTTCTGTCCAGCCCCAACTCTAAACACCTTCATTTCCAAAAGTGTCTGCAGAACAAAGACTGGTATCCTGTAGATTACACTCATTTAAAAAAACTGCAAGGAAAGTTTTGGTACAATAAACTGAGAGTATAAGGGGAAATCTCTCTCAGTACCATGCCTCTGTGGCTGTCCTAATGGATAATTCCTCTGGATTTTCCATTTTATTTTACATATTCAAGAGACCATTAAGATACAGGAGTAAATTTAGACCATTTAGCCCATCTAGTCTGCTCTGCCTTTCTATCACAGCTGGTTAAGATTCAAACCCATTCTTCCCGTAACCCCATGAGCAATGAAAAACCTGGCAATCTCTACCTTAAATACACCTAATGACTTGGCCTCCACAGCTGACTATGGCAAGAAATTTCCACAGATTCACCCCCCCCCGTTGAAGAAATTCCTCCTCATCTCCACTTTAAAAGGCCATCTATTTTTTCTGAGGCTGTGCCCTCAGATTCTAGACCTCTCCTACTACAAGAAACACCCTCTCCATGCCCACTCTATCCAAGACTTCCTGCATCTGGAAGATTTCCATGAGGTATTCCCTCATCCTTCTTTACTCCATCAAGTACAGGCACAGAGACATTAAACGCTCCTCAGGGATTCATCATCATTATTACGTCGTATCATGTAGGTGATAATGGTTTTTCTGTGACCATGATTGTTCTTGGCAAATTTTTCTACAGAAGTGGTTTGCCATTGCCTTCTTCTGGGCAGTGTCTTTACAAGACGGGTGACCCCAGCCATCATCAATACAGATTGTCTGCCTGACATCGGTGGTCGCATAACCAGGACTTGTGATGGTCATACGACCATCCACCACCTGCTCCCATGGCTTCATGTGACCGTGATCGGGGGGGGGGGGGGCGCTAAGCAGGTGCTACACCTTTCCCCAGGGATTACCTGCAGGCTCGCAGAGGGAAGGAGCACCTTACACCTCATTCGGTTGACGTGTACTGTACCTCCACCTCACCACCCACCTCAGAGACTAAGCCTTTCCATCCATGTTGTGGCATGACCCGCTTCTCTACTCAGGTCAACAATGATTTTTTTTTGAAATATATTTTCAAATTAAAGGTTTCTGTCTATTTATTTTATATTTTTATTTAGTGATACAACACAGTAAGAGGCCCTTCTGGCCCAGTGAGACTGTGTTGCACAAGTACACCCATGTGTCCAATTAAGCTAGTCACCCATACTTCTTTGCAGTGTGGGAAACCGGAGCACCCGAGGGAAACCCATGGGGGTCAGGGGGAGAATGTACAAACTCCTTATAGATGGTGGCAGGAATTGAACCGGGGTCATAGTAACCACTATGCTACCATACTGTCCCTACGGTATTCATTTCTTTGTGTATGAATCTCCCTAAAGTACAGTTACTATTACAATTTCTGTTAGTTACTTTCTTTCTAACTAGTGCAGTGGCTTTAGTATAGTGTAGGTTGCAACCAGTGAAATATAGAATCACAGGACTGTCTTAGGCAAAGAAGCCTGTTGTTTGGCCCACTTCTTCCATCCCTTTTCCCCCATCACCTCAACACCGAACTGATTCCACAACCTAAAGACTCACTTTCAAGGACTCTATAACTCATGTTCTCAGTATTATTTATTTACTTGTCTATGTATTTATTTATCTATCTATTATTATTTTTATTAATTGTTTTTGTATTTGCACAGCTATGTATTAATTTATTGGATTTGCACAGTTTTGTCCTGTTTTGCATATTGGTTGTTTGTCAGTCTCTGTGTGTAGTTTTTCACTGATTCTATTACATTTCTTTACTCTACTGTGAATGCCTGCAAGAAAATGAATGTCAGGGTAGTATATGGTGACATATACGTATTTTGAAAATAAACTTTCTTTGAACTTTGAACATGCTTTCCTGAAGGTGTGTAAATTATTTTTCACCAAATGGTTTTCTACCTTACTTTACTTCGCCCAGATTGGCGCCAGCCTTTTAGATGGTTAGTTCTAGTTCTCTGCTGCTTATTAAGTTTTAGTCACATCAATCTTGTGCTTCTGTCATCACTATTGCATGTTTCAAAGAAATGAATTATACACATATGTAAATATACAGTGTGTGCGTGTGTGTGTGTGTGTGTGTATATATATATATATATATATATATATATACACACACACACAAACATACACACACACATATACATACACATAACCATTTAGTCCAGCACCTTCACTCTGTCTGCCACAACAGTCGAGATTTCCTGGTGGTGACACATTTTAATTCTACTTCCCATTCCCATTCCAACTTTTTAGTCCATGGCCTCCTCTACTGTCATGATGATGAGGTGACTCTCAGATTGGAGGATCAACACCTCATATTCCATCTGGGTCACCTCCAACCTGATGGTACGAACATCAATTGTTCTAACTTCCAGTAATTCCACCCTCCCCACCTTCCCCTTCTCTCTTTTTTCCAATCTCCATTCTTTCTCCCCGCTCACCCCTTCTCTTCTCACCTGCCCATCACCTCCCTCTAGTGCCCCTCCTCCTTCCCTTTCTCCCATGGCCCACTCTCCTCACCTATCACGTTCCTTCTTCTTCAGCCCTTTACCTCTTCCACCTATCACGTCTCACCTTCTCACTTTATACCCCACCCACCTTCCCCCTCACCTGGTCTCACCTATCACCTGCCAGCTTGTACTCCTTTCCTCGGCCCCTCCCACTTCGTATTCTGGCTTCTTCCCCCTACCTTTCCAGCCCTGATGATGGATTTCAACTCAAAGCGTCAACTGTTCGTTCTCACCATAGATGCTGCCTAACCTGCTGAATTCCTCCAACATTTTCTTTGTTGCTGTAAAAAAAAACGTTGCAGCTCTTCTCAACGACAGTCAACTCTGACCAAACTGAACGTCCGTGCAGCTCACTATTGTCCTGATCATGTGTCTGGTCTGTTTGTATTGAGGCTGAAGGTGTGCAGATGTCAAAGGGAAAACAAAGATAGAAGCAAGACCTTTGTCGAGTCATTTACTAACATTTGCAGTGATCTGAACAAAATTATGACGAAACAATTGACCTTTACTTGTCCCCAGGCAGTAAGGGGAGATTAACACCTCTACCCACTAACCCACCGTTTCACACCCCCAACCACCACTACTTTATCATTTCCTGTCAGAGTCACCTTATCTATAGATACTCTTGTGCCTAGTGTCACAACTGAATAGACACACGATCAATCTACCTTATGTATTTATATTTATTGTGTTTTGTACCTGTGAAGAGAACAAATTTCAGGTTGTATACAGTATACATTCTCTGATATTAAAGGAGCCTATATCTAAATGTAAAATCTAATCTTCTGTTTCTGTTTCTACTGCCTCTGTTTCTATCGCACGGTATAAAAACCGTTGGGGGGGCCACGGTAGCATGGCGGTTAACATAATGCCTTACTGTGCCAGCGACCCAGGTTCAATTCCTGCTGCAGTCTCCCCGAGATCACACGCGTTTCCTCCCACATTCCAAAAATGTACAGGTTAGTACATTAACTGGTCACATGTGTGTTACTGTGTGGCGGAGTTTCATTGGGCCGGAAGGGCCTATTACTGAGCTGTATCCCTAAATTTAATTTTATTAAAAAATAAGCCCAAAATTTTGCTAAACATTCTGAGATCTAAATCTTCAGTGATGTTCAACAACAGAGTAAGAAGAATATTTAGCCCTGAATTTTTGTTTTAATTATTACATTAATAAGGCAATAAAGAAGCCCAGTGGAACCACTGAGTCACAGAAACACTACATCGCAGAAAATACCAGTTGGCTCATTAATTCCAGACTGGCTCAATTCAAGAGATTCCCGATAAGTCTCTCACCCTATGACATCAAAAGTATTCTTCCTGCTCATAAAGTTGCCGGCCAACACTTATGTAAGAATCTCTATTCAAATAAACCAACTGATAGTTTATTTCAATATTGTTTGTGGGAACTGCTGCTCTTCCAAACATCTGTGGCAAAAGCACTTCATTTCTGTGAAGTACTTTGAATGTCCTTGAAAACTTAAAAATGTATTCAAAAGATGCTGTCAAAAAATGGTGCATTTTTCCCCATCTTGCAATAATAGTTTAAAGTAGAGACATGAGAGACTGCAAACACTGGAATGTGGAGCTAAAGGCTGGAGGAATTTAGTAGGCCGGGCAGCATTTGTGGAGGGAAATTGACAGTCGTCATTTCAGGTCCAGAACTCTCACCTGTACTGAGTATTCTAAAAACACAAGAGATTCTGCAGATGCTGGAAATGCAGAGCAACACACAAAATGCTGGAGGAACTCAGCAGGCCAGGAGGCATCCATAGAGAGGAATAAACAGTCAACGTTTCGAGTCCAAAACGTAGATTGTTTGTTCACCTCACTGGATGCTGCCAAGCCTACTGAGTTCCTCCAGCTTTGTGTGTGTGTGTGTGTGTTGTGTGTGTGTGTGTGTGTGTGTGTGTGTGTGTGTGTGTGTGTGTGTGTTGTGCTGAGGATTTAAAAGTTGCCCTTTAAGTACGGCTTTGAGGTTAGTTCCATTTATGTACAGACTAAAATTATAAAATAAATTGTTCTGTGGTAATTTAACTCTGCGTGTCCAGCGATGTATGTAAGGGGTATAGTGAACCACCGCAGTTAGTGTCATACAGTTATACGGTTAGGAAATAGGCCCTTCAGCCCAACTCATCCATGCCAGCTGTATTCCCATCTGCCCACATTTGTCCCACAGTCCTCAAGCACTGTATTCCACAAAACATCACCGCATTTATTTATTTTATTTAGAGATACAGCACAGTAACAAACAGGCCTTACCGGCCCAATGAGCCTGGGCCACCCAATTACACCCATGTAACCAATTAGCCTATCAAGCGGTACGTCTTTGGGACGTGGGAGGAAACCCGGGCGGTCACGGGGAGAAGGTACAAACTCCTTAAAGAGGGCGGCAGGAACTGAACCCAGGTCGCTGGCGCAGTAATAGTGTGGGTTTCCTCGGGGTGTTTGGGTTCCCACAGTCCAAAGACATACCGGCTGGTAGGTTAATTAGTCACAGTAAACTGTTCCGTGATTAGGCTACGGCTAAATCAGGGGGAGGAGGTTGCTGGACAGCGAGGCTCAACAGGACAGAAGGGCCTGTTTCGTGCTGTATCTTAGTAAATAAATAGACAAATAAACAAACAAACATAAATAAAATTGATAGATAAATCAATTGTGCTAACCGCTACGCTACCTCTAATAAGTGCCCCTTTTAATAAATTACTACAGATGTGCAATACATGAGGCTATAAGACAAAGGAGCCAAATTAGGCCATTTGGCCCATCAAGTCTGCTCTGCCACTAGGAGCGGCACAGTAGTGTAGTGGTCAGCACAGATTACAGTACAGGCGACCAGGGTTCGATTCCCACTGCTGCCTATCAGGAGTTGGTACATTCTCCCCGTGACCGTGTGGGTTTCCTCCAGGTGCTCTGGTTTCCTCCCAGAGTCCAATGATGTACCGCTTGGTAGGTTAATAGGGTCATTGTAAATCGTCCGGCGATTAGGCTCAGATTAAAATTGTGGGTTGTTGGGCAGAGTGGCTCGAAGGGCCGGAAGGGCCTATTCTGTGCTGTATCTCAATAAATTAATCAATAACTTCCAGTTTTCCCAATTTTTATTTCGCTCTTCTACGCCCCTTTATTGCCAACTAAGTAAGATGCTTTAACTTTAAATTACTTTTTGAGTTATCTAACAGTTTATACCATCTGCCCAGAATCACTGGTGGAGATGAGAATTCTGTGTTTAACAAGTAAAGTACAAATAAGGGATATTTCGAATGGAGTCACTCTCTGGTTAATTTTTACCACGTGCTACTTCTGAGGGCGTTGGGAAGGGTTGCTGTCAGTCTGTGACACACACCAACCGTCTACGGAAAAGCAAAATCTAATCACTGTTTGCAATGTAGACACCGCAGATTATC
This sequence comes from Mobula birostris, assembly GCF_030028105.1. Lineage (NCBI taxonomy): Eukaryota > Metazoa > Chordata > Chondrichthyes > Myliobatiformes > Myliobatidae > Mobula > Mobula birostris. The sequence continues at coordinate 148,950,127 of NC_092378.1, read as the reverse complement.
AGCCAGCCAAGCGCTCGCTCACTGTGGGATGGGGAATGCGTCTTTGACTGTGGACCGGGTCCAAGAATGCAGTTACAAAGCTCTAATATTTTCTGTGAGGTAAAACCGGGTGCTCTGCGCCTGGATGTGCCAAGGACGGCAAAGTTACGCGGCATTTTGCCCCAGGGTCGCTAGCAGACTGTGGTGTGTGTGTGTGCGTGTCTCAATTTCTGACCCCCGGCTGGAGACAAGGCAGAAACAAATAGAAACTGCCATTGTGAAGAGCACGTCGTACCCTACAAGGCCATACGGCAGAGAAGGAATTAAAATTCACACATCCATATGTATATATATATATATAATATGATGCACTTAAACATAATTTACCTACGGATTCAATCTCCAGGAGGCGCTGAAGATCACGGATACTGGTAATATCGCTGTGTGCCAACTTCTCCAACAGTTCTGGGGGAAATTCGGTTTCCTTTAAACAAAATAACAAATTAGCGTGCAGTACTGTGAAAGAGCGGCGTGACTTTTCCTTGACGGTGGAAGAAGTTTTGACAGTTTCTACCAAACTTGTAAAGTTTCTTTTTATTTGGCGTGTAGATAATCAGATGTCAGGTTTATTAGATCAAGCCCTGCTCACACAGTGTGGAACTTCACGATACTGAAAGGGGAAAAGAGGGCGGCGAGGGAGTGAGGTGGCGTTGAGCACGGTTCTTTGCAGGACTGGTATCTTTCGTACTGCCGCCTGCTCTGATGTTACCGACAGGCACGGAAAACCGCGCCTGCAATTCAATACTACAGAGGCCAGCACTCGTTCCCTCTGGTTCCCAGCCAGGCGTTCAATGAAGACCCCGAGTGCCACAGCCGAGTGCAGCAAGAAGCTACCCGGCTCGTGGTGCGGCACTTGGCGCTTTTGTTTCCTTCAAACTTTTCAGCGGATAATAACGGGGATCCCTCAAACTTCAGGGAGGGATTCTGACACGGAGAGCCTATTGTCCCCACCCCAGACGGAGTAAAACCCCACGCAGGACTACCCCGGCCCCTACACACAGACCCTCACACGCTTACTCAGACTTAAGTGACTACAGATAGACACACACAACTCACGCTTAAACACACACTGAGACACAGCCTTCAGGCACATACTTAGAATGACTTGAATAAAGACAGACAGACAGACACACACACAGAGCGAACCCACCGCTTCAACATACACTGAGAGACACAGACGGACAGACACACAAATGAATCACCCCAAACACACACCACCAGACAGGCCCACAGCAGTGTGAGAGATTGGGGGGGGGGGACAGAAAGAAAGTGTGAGACAGAGAGAGGGAGAGAGAGAGAAAGAGAGAGGGAGTGAAAGAGAGAGAGGGAGAGAGAAAGAGAGAGGGAGGGTGTTGGTGTTAGGAAAAGAAGGGAGAGGAGAGAGGGAGCGTCGCTCCCCTTCTTCACACGCCCACACATCTCCCGTGTAACAAAGCTCCCCCACCCTCACACACACACTAACGATCACCCACAAAGTTTTCCAGCGGTAACTATATCTGTTGTCCCTCTCCCCCACGCCTCCCCTGCTCAGTCTCAGAGCGGCTGGTGTCTTTTTCAGGCAACGATTGTCCCCACTCTCCCCTCACGGTCCATTCGCGTGGTTTTAGTTTTAAACTGTTAAGTGAATAGCGAGGCGCTTGGCAGCGCAAGTCGAAACCTGCCACAGTAAAAAAAATGCTGTCACGCACCAAAATTGCAACGCCAAAATATCCCTTTCCCAAGGCAATAAAACACACTCCGACGCCTGGGCTGAAGAAAGGGAGGGGGGAATAAAATGGACATTTGCAAAAAAAAAAGTGACCGTACATGCAAATGTCCGAGCGGGTAGCGCGCCGATCCAGTGTGCACCGTCAGGGCAGCAAACAGAGCAGGCTCCGGGCTCCGTGTCAGTTTCTTTGACCGAAATGCAGAATCATCGCCCCTTAAAACGTAGAGAGAAAGTCACAGAGGCAGCTGCGAGCGATGCATTGACGCGTGCTGTGTAGGAACTGAAAGGGGGGAAAATATAAAGAGCACCCCCTTACCTCAGTGTACACGCCAGGCAGGTAACACAGTCCAAGCAGAAAGTAAAGTGTGAGTCTCATTTCGCTGGAATATAGTTTCTTTCAGGAAAAGGAACCGATCTTTTAGGAGCTCCGTTAGTGCCCCTGGACGAGCCAAATCCTGCACCATCCCTCGGGAAAAGTAACGAGTGCGGGCGCAGTTATTGTTACATTAGGTTTGTAAGTTTCCTTGCCGAGCTCCCTCTCTCTCTCTCTCTTCCTGCTCTCTCTCTCTCCCTGCTCTCTCTCTCTCTTTCTCCCTCCCTCTCTCTCTCTCTCTCACTCCCTCACTGGCATCGGGAGCTCGCCAGCCGGTAAATCTGCATATTTGTTTTGATCAGACCAAACACACTGGGAGAAAAAAAAAACCCATGAGTCAACAGTGCACCGTTTTGATACCGCCCATCACCTGTGTGCTGCTCACAGGGATGGGAAGGGAAAAGGGCTTGTGTCTGAAGCTCAACTTAAATCCCTTTTTTTTCTCTCTCGAAAGAAAGGACGGGTGCGTTGCCAGATGAAGTTTAAACTCCCCAAAACTTTTTTTTTTGGTGTGGCATGTGTGTCTGCCTCTGCAGTTTCGTTTTATTTTTGTACATCTATGTCAGCTGGAGGTGCCGGTTCTTGTCATTTGCAGTTGGACCCCACAGAATTGGCCCGGTTGGAGAAATAATCCCTCTGTACTCGGACAGAGAGACGGGGAGAGGGTGGGGGGTGGTTGAGACAGTGCTGGGAGCCCATGATCACCGTGGTCTGACAAAGGAACAGAAACTGATTGAGTGGTCTAGGGTTTTTTTTTTCGCTTCCCAAGCCCGCGAAGCTGCAAAGTGAAACGACTTGCAAAATTGGGCTTCACATCACGTCTCCCGAGAAAGAGAAAGGGAGGGAGAGGGATCGAGAACACGGTGTCCGCCTAGGGGAACCTGCTGGTGGGCAGATTGTTGGGTCTTGATTTCGTTCCATCGCTCTGGGGAATGAGGGGGTCATTTTTAATGTGTTATCGTTAACCCTAGACTCCCCTTGCCCACACACATGGGAATTGGGAGGGAGGTGAAGAGAGAGAAAGGGGGATGGGAGGGAATGGGAAGAGGGTGAAGAGGGGCGGTATAGGAAGTGAAGAGAGAGGGAATTGGGAGAGGGTGAGTGGGATGGAGGTATGGGAGGGGAGTGGAGAGAGGAAATGGGGAAGGGAGTGGAGAGAGGAAATGAGTGGGTGAGTGGGATTGAGAGAAGGGGAATGGGGAGGGGAGAGAGGGGAATGTGAAGAGGGAGGGAAGAGGGGAAGGGGAGAGGGAATGGGGAAGAGAGGGGGAATGTGAGGAGGGAGGGATGGGGAGAGGAGTGGAATGGGGACGGGAGGGAGAGATGGGGAAGGGAGGGGAGGGGACGAGAGAAGGGGAATGGGGAGGAGAGGGAGGGATGGGGAAGGGAGGAGAGATGGGGAGGGGAGGAGAGAGGGAATGGGGAGGGGAGAAGAGAGGGGGAATGGGGAGGGGAGAGGGGGAATGGGGAGGAGAGGGAGGGTTGGGGAAGGGAGGAGAGGGAATGGGGAGGGGAGAAGAGAGGGAGGGATGGGGAGGGGAGAGGGGGAATGGGGGAGGGGTGAGGGGGAATGGGGAGGGGAGAGGGGGAATGGGGAGGAGGGGGAATGGGGAGGGGAGGAGAGGGGGAATGTGAGGAGGGAGGGATGGGGAGGGGAGGAGAGGGGGAATGGGGAGGGGAGAGGGGGAATGGGGAGGAGAGGGAGGGATGGGGAAGGGAGGAAAGATGGGGAGGGGAGGGGGAATGGGGAAGGGAGGAGAGGGGGAATGTGAGGAGGGAGGGATGGGGAGGGGAGAAGAGAGGGGGAATGGGGAGGGGAGAGGGGGAATGGGGAGGAGAGGGAGGGATGGGGAAGGGAGGAGAGATGGGGAGGGGAGGAGAGAGGGGGAATGGGGAAGGGAGGAGAGGGGGAATGTGAGGAGGGAGGGGAGGACAGAGGGAATGGGGAGGGGAGGAGAGGGGGAATGGGGAGGAGAGGGAGGGGAGAGGGGGAATGGGGAAGGGAGGAGAGATGGGGAGGGGAGGAGAGGGGGAATGTGAGGAGGGAGGGATGGGGAGGGGAGAAGAGAGGGGGAATGGGGAGGAGAGGGAGGGATGGGGAAGGGAGGAGAGATGGGGAGGGGAGGAGAGGGAATGGGGAGGGGAGAGGGGGAATGTGAGGAGGGAGGGGAGGACAGAGGGAATGGGGAGGGGAGGAGAGGGGGAATGGGGAGGAGAGGGAGGGGAGAGGGGGAATGGGGAAGGGAGGAGAGATGGGGAGGGGAGGAGAGGGGGAATGTGAGGAGGGAGGGATGGGGAGGGGAGAAGAGAGGGGGAATGGGGAGGGGAGGGAGGGATGGGGAGGGGTAAGGTGAGGTCTGGGTAAGAAGGATAAGGAGATGCGAAGGAAATGAAGAGGGATTGTGGGGATGAGGTATGGAAGGGATGATAAGATGAGGAGGGATGGAGTGAGGGGAAGGAGAGGAGATGAGGAGGGAGCACCCTCCTCACCCTCTCCATTCCCCGCGCTCCGCCCCCGTTGCCACGAGCTGATTTTCGTCGTACGCTCCTCTAGTCACCGCCAGGCCAGAGGGGCAGCTCTGCCCAATCAGGACCACCTCCCACCCACGTGGCCTCCTGACGTATCAGCCCGCCCGATCGGGGTTTCCGCGTGCCGCCCGGGCCCCGGGGATCGAGGCGCGCGGGATTCCCAGGAGCGAAGCGGCGCGTTGGGCTGCCGCTTGTGCACTGGCCGCGCATCTTGCCTCGCTATCTTGAGCACATCTCGGAGCAACGGGATCAGTTCCTCGACGAAACCAGACAGACACGCTCCCTCTGCAAGGTGTGCATGAAAAAGTTATATCATAATTCCGTGGTGTGGCGCCAATAACCGGGACATTGAGCCTGGTACAGGGATAATTGTGCATCCAGAACACTCTCAATCGGATTTTAGAGTTACCCCTTTCTCGCTTCCACATTGGGCAGATGGTTAATTAAGCATTTTTTCTGTATTTATTTATTTTAAATGCATATTTTCTTTATCCCGAAACCACAGCGGCATAAAATTATCTCCAAAGAAGTAGATTGCAATCACTAAAGTATTTGCAAACACAGCAAAGAGAAATTCTGCCTCCTCCTATCTTTGGTGTTTTCTGCAGCTCCCATGTGTGTTTTCTAAGTCGCTTTTGGCTCAGTCTTTGCCACTGAGATTTGTGCCATTTGGATATTTGGCCCGAAACACCATGTGAACCTGTCACTAAGAATTTCAACAGTTACACTGTAATTTTCCTGGGAGGAATGATCCGTTGGTCGCACCCAGCAGCATATTGTCAATGCTAAAGTTATTTATCTGCATTGAAAGTGTTGAGAATTAAAATGCACAGAAATCTGTTTCCCCAAATCCCTTCAGTTTTATCACTGGAATTTGTTAAGAATGATACAGGAGTTGTTACAAACTTTGAGATTGCAAATACTTAACTGCTAAGAAGCAAAGTGCAAGGTCAGTTGCACCCAGCATCCATCAATTTCCTGGGCTGGGCAGCAGGTCAGAATGCAACATTTGAAGAATGATACAGTGCATGATCTAAATTCTGGCCAACTTCAAACCACTGGGTACTGAAACCATGTCACATCTGCCAGTGCATTGCAGCAATGTGAAAAGCCAGCCTGTAGACATCTGTATCAGTCTCGACAAGTGTAGGGGTTTAGTGTAAGACCCAGATGACAAATAAATGTCAGGTTTTAATTTCTGTTAAATTGGGCTTCAAGCTGAATCTGAATCCGCTTTGTTATCACTGACATACGAAATTTGTTGTTTTTGGTAGCAGTACAGTGCAATACATTAAAAAAACTATAGATTACAATGAGAAATACCTATATAAAAATTAAATAAGTAGTGCTGAAATGTGAGGTTGTGTTCTCAGGCTGGTTCGTTGTCCGTTAATACATCTGCTGGCAGAGGGGAAGGAGGTGTTTCTAAAACATCAGCTCTTGAACCTCCTCCCTGCTAGCAGTAATGTAATGAGAAGAGGGCATGGCTTGGGTGGTGAGGGCTGGTAATGGTGGACGCCACCTTCTTGAGGCATTGCTTTTTGTTGAAGATACCCTCGATGGTGGGGCGGTTAGCGCCCTTGGTGGAGCTGGCTGAGTTTGCAACCCTCTGGTTTTAATCATAGTCATAGTCATGCTTTATTGATCCCGGGGGAAATTGGTTTTGGTTACAGTTGCACCATAAATAATGAAATAGTAATAAAACCATAAATAATTAAATAGTAATATGTAAATTATGCCAGGAAATAAGTCCAGGACCAGCCTATTGGCTCAGTTGTAAAGTTTGATGGCCACAGGCAGGAATGACTTCCTATGACGCTCTGTGTTGCATCTCGGTGGAATGAGTCTCTGGCTGAATGTACTCCTGTGCCCAACCAGTACATTATGTAGTGGATGGGAGACATTGTCCAAGATGGCATGCAACTTAGACAGCACCCTCTTTTCAGACACCACCGTCAGAGAGTTCATTTCCATCCCCACAACATCACTGGCCTTACGAATGAGGTCTCTAATCAAACTGTTATCCGTTATGGACAATCTGGCACAACCTCACCATGACCTACTGAATAAGCAACGAAGCACCCTTTCGAACGGACTCAATCAGCTCTGCTGTCACAAGGATCGTTACAGAAAATCTTCCCTTCCAAATGCAATAAGCACATACAACAGTTCATCTTGGTGTGATAGGAGAACACACATCATAGTACATCATAGTCTCTGCTTTATTATTTTGTACATTTTATAGCACAGTATTGCACATTGGTAAATTATTATTGTGTATATTATTATTCTGTACTTTATTATTAGTTAATATATTTATTTTTAAATGTTGCTGCTGTAATGAAATAATTTTCCACTCAGGATCATTACAGTACTTATTGTTATTAATAATCAGTACATAAAATTCCCAACGAGAGAGTCTGCAATACTTGAGTTGCTATTAGGGAATGAAGCAGGGCAGATGACAGAAGTTTGTGTAGCTGAACACTTTGCATCTAGTGATCACAATGTCATTGCTTCAAAGTAAACATGCAAAAAGATAGGTCTGATCCACAGGTTGAGATTCTAAATTGGAGAAAGGCCAAATTTGATAGTGTCAGAGAGGATCTGGCAAGTGTGAATTGGGACAGGCTGTTTTCTGGTAAAGGTGGACTTGGTAAGTGGGAGGCCTTCAAACCTGAAATTCTGAGAGTGCAAAGCTTGTAAGTGCCTGTCAGAATAAAAGGAAAAGATAACAGGTGTGCAGAACCTTGGTTTTCAAGAGATATTGAGGCCCTGGTTAAGAAAAAAAGGGATGCATAGCAGGTATGGGCAAGTAGGGACAAATAAGGTGCTTATAGAATATAAGAAATGCAAAAGGAAGAGATCGGGAAGCCTAAAAAAAAGCATAAAGTTGCACTAACAGATTAGGTGAAGGAGAAGCCTAAGAGATTCTACAGATATGTTAAGAGCAAAAGGATTGCAAGAGACAAAATTAGTCCTCTGGAAAATCAGAATGGTAATCCATGTATGGAGCCAAAAGGGATAGGGGAGATCTTAATTTTTTTTTTGCAGCTGTAGGTGGACGCAGAGTCTATGAAAGTGAGGCAAAGTGGCATCAACTTCATGGACCCTGTACAGGTTACAGAGGAGGAGGTGTTCACAGTTCTGAGGCAAATTAGGGTGGATAAATCCCCAGGGCCTGACAAGGTGTTCCCTCAGGTCTTGCAGGAGACTAGTGCAGAAATTGCCAGGGCCTTAGCAGAGATATTTAAATCGCCCTTAGTGACAGATGAAGTGCCAGAGGGTTAGAGGTTAGCCAATGTTGTTCCACTGTTTAAGAAAGCAGTAGTAGTAGTCATACTTTATTGATCCCGAGGGAAATTGTTTTTTGTTACAGTAGCACCATAAATAATTAAATAGTAATAAAACCATAAATAATTAAATAGTAATATGTAAATTATGCCAGGAAATAAGTCCAGGACCAGCCTATTGGCTCAGGGTGTCTGACCCTCCAAGGGAGGAGTTGTAAAGTTTGATGGCCACTGGCAGGAATGACTTCCTATGACGCTCTGTGCTGCATCTCGGTGGAATGAGTCTCTGGCTGAATGTACTCTTGTGCCCATCCAGTACATTATGTAGTGGATGGGAGACATTGACCAAGATGGCATGCAACTTGGACAGCATCCTCTTTTCAGACACCCTGCGCCTTTGGTATATCCATACCAGACAGTGATGCAGAAACAGGGTCAGGTTTGTTATCACTCAAACATGTTGTGAAGTTTGTTGTTTTGCTGCAGCAGTCAGTGCAATATATAAAATATACTCCAAATTACAATAAGATATACATACTGTATATATGTATGTGTGTGTGTGTGAAAGATAAATAAGTAGCGCAAAAAGCATACAAAAATATTGACAAAGTCCTGACGAAGGGTCTGGGCCCGAAGCATCGACTGTACCTCTTCCTAGAGATGCTGCCTGGCTTGCTGCGTTCACCAGCAACTTTGATGTGTGTGTTGCTTGAAACTCCAGCATCTGCAGATTTCCTCGTGTTTGCAAAAATACTGAGATACTTTTAAGTGGCGGATTAGAAATCTGCTGGCTCCCAGTCAGACTGCAGTCCACCGCACACCTAGCGCGATGCTATTACAGCTCAGGGTATTCCAGAATTCAAAGTTTAATTTTGTCGCTGTCCGTAAGGAGTTTGTACGTTCCACCCGTGACCGAATGGGTTTCCTGCTGGTGCCCTGGTTTCCTCCCACAGTTCAAATTCCTACTGGTCCGTACATTTATTGGCTGTTGTAAATTACTATGTGATTATGCTAATGTTCATGCACCATTCAGAAATCCAATGGCAGAAGGAGAGAAGCTGTTCCTGAATCATTGAGTGTTACAAGGTTGGAGTTTTGGGAGCGGACCCAAAATGCAAGACACAGACACTGAAGTTCTAGGAACAGGACTAGGTTTGTCAAGAAAGCAAGGGAAGAAACGACGCTGGACATTGACACAGGCCCTGGACGAGACAAGGACACCGGGCCTGGGCTAGGACTAAGGCTAGAAGCCCGGGACCCGGACAAACAAGGAGCCTGGACTAGGAACTCGGAACTCCGGAACCAGAGCCTGGACAAGGACCCGGAACCTGGGTCTTGACTTGGAACCGGAACCCAGGTCTAGGATCTTGGCAAGGACAGGACGTGGCTACAGGACAGGACGAGGAATCTCCAGAGCCGGGCTGGGCGAGGAACATAGACTGGAAGAGGCACCAGAACTGGATGAAGGCATGAAGCTCAGACTTGGACAGGGCACCTGGACTTGGTCTTGGAGCACAGGAACATATAGCCTTGGACTGGTGCACAGAGCCGGGACCCCTCCTTGGGGACAGGACTTAGGGCCAGGGCTCTACACAGAGTCAGGACCTAGGGCCGGGACCCTTACACAGAACACGGGGACACAAAGAGACAGTTCCAAACTCAACAATAGGTAGTTCCTTATCATGGCGTGGCAAGGCTCCAGTCTCCGGCAGTTGAACTTGACGGCGATGCAGGCCAGATAGCAGGCAAAGGTAACAGAGGGAGATTAGTGCCGAAGTAACTGTTGAGATAAACTGCCAGGGATTCAGAAGGGAGGGGAGCAAGAGAGAGAGAGAACCGTCCAGTAGGGAATCCTTGGTTTGCGAGGTATTTATGTGCCAGCCCACAACAAGAATCAGGTGCCTCAACGTAACCGGGGAAAACCGGAAAACCTGGGGTAAGGATCAACGGACCGGACTGGACCGTGAACCGGAATGCGGACTTCACGGACCGGACCATGACATTGAGTGTGGGTCTTCAGGCTCCTGTACCTCCTCCTTGATGGTAGTAATGAGAAGAGGTTGTGTCCTGGATGGTGAGGGTCCTTCATGATGGATGGAGCCTTCTTGAGGCAATGCCTTTTGAAGGTGTCCTGGATGCTGAGGAGGCTAGTGCCCATGATGGAGCTGGCTGAGTTTACAGTTTTCCGCAGTTTTTTTTCTGATCCTGTGCAGTGGCCCCTCCACACCAGACGGTGATGCAACCAAGTCAGAATGCTCTCCGCGGCACATCTATAGAAATTTGCAAGAGTTTTTGGTGACATACCAAATCTCCTCAAACTCCTAATGAAATGTGGCATTATTGTCTCCAAGGGACCCCTGGATCCATCTGTCTAAATAAGCATGCACGCAAATCCTGTCTTCTGCCACAAAGAGAAATCCAGTAAATTCAGATGTGGTAGAGCACGGTGCAGCCAGTTTATGCTGATCATCTGGTATCCATTGTACACTAGAATAGGGCGTTCCTAGTCTGGGGTCCAGTAGAACATAGAACAGCAAGGAGGAGGTGTACAGGATGGTAAGAGGCAGAGATGGAGTGGGCAGCCAGATTCTTCTTCCCAGGCTAATAGGAAGGCATCATTTTAAGGTGTTTGGAAGAAAGTACAGTGGGGGTGGGGGTGGTGGGCTTGTCAGGTATATTTTTTGACGCAGAGAGTGGTGGTTGCATGGAAAGCACTGCCAGGGGTGGAGGTAGGGTCAGGTACATTGGGGGGCATCTAAGAGACTCTCATATGGACACATGGATGCTATGTGGGAGGGTAGGGGTAAATTGATCTTAGAGTGGGTTGAAAGGTTGACACAACATTGTGGGCCAGGGGGCCCTTACTGTGCTATACTGGTCTATGCAATAGCACAGGACAGGCCTTGTGACCCATGGTGCCGTACTGAACTAATGAAACTAGTCATCAAATGTCTAGCTGAACTAATCCTTCTGCCACACAATGTCCATATCTTCCCATTTCCCACACATTCATTTGCCTACCTAAGAGCCTGTTGAACGCCTCTGGCACCCACCAGTCTCTGTGTAAAACAAAAATTGCACCTTACATCTCCTTTGACCTTATCACTCTCACCTTAAGTGCATGCTTTCTGGTATAGAAACATAGAAAATAGGTGCAGGAGTAGGCCATTCGGCCCTTCGAGCCTGCACCGCCATTCAGTATGATCATGGCTGATCATCCAACTCAGAGCCCTGTACCTGCCTTCTCTCCATACCCCCTGATCCCTTTAACCTCAAGGGCCATATCTAACTCCCTCTTAAATATAGCCAATGAACTGGCCTCAACTGTTTCCTGTGGCAGAGAATTCCACAGATTCACCACTCTCTGTGTGAAGATGTTCCTCATCTTGGTCCTAAAAGGCTTCCCCTTTATCCTTAAGCTGTGACTTAAAACTGTATTAAATATTTCAACCCTGGGAAAATAAAGGATACTGGCTATCTATCTAAACCTTACATCATCTTACAAACTTCCATCAGCTCCCACCACTCTACAGAAAACAACCCAAATTTGTCTAACGTCTCCTTTTAGCACATGGCCGGCAGTATCCCAGTAAACCTCTTTTGCCATCTTTCCAAAACCTTGACACCCTTCCTAATATTGTTGTTCTTTTCCACACCTTATAGCACGTCAGGCGGTAACCTGCTGTTTCTTTAGCTTTTAAGCGGCACACACAAAAAATGCTGGTGAACACAGCAGGCCAGGCAGCATCTCTAGGAAGAGGTACAGTCGATGTTTCAGGCCGAGACCCTTCGTCAGGACTAACTGAAAGAAGAGTTTTTGGCTGTTTTTTACAAGGCCGAGTTGCTAGCTCAACGCTTAACCCAGCAGGGATGGACAGTGAGCAAGGAGCCAGCCAGATTCGAACCCGGGACCGCCTGCCTTGAAGTCTGGTGTAGATGCCACTACACCACCAGCCGCCATTATGATTGTCATGCTTCAGCCTGATCACCAGGGGGCGCTGGAGTCCTCCAGGCCCTGCTGTGCCAGCTGCCCGGATTACTAATCGATTATCTTCACTTGTGTCTTGTTTTAGTTATCAGTGCACTCGGACCTTGTTTGGTTTCTCTATCCAAATTCCCTCTGGTTTGTTTATCATGGTTTAGTCTTGCTGTACTGAAGGTGGTTACTACTCTAGATTGAACCAGCACTATTATGGAGAGGTTCCATATCTTTAACCCGTGAGCTACCAGGGGGTCACAGACCAGGCGAACCCAAGCACAGAGGAGACCAAAGATGAGGATGGCACTGAGTGGAGAATCTATACTTGAGGATTGGTTTGTAGAGAACGATCGAGAATCACCACACACAGGGTAGGTAAGCTTAAGACTGAGCAAAGACAAACAAAACAGAGGGAACTTAGATAAACTAATCAAGGCGCAGGTGCACTGATAACCAAAACAGGACATAGGTATAAAAAAAATCAACTAATAATCAGGAGAGGAGGTGTGTCAAACCCAGGAGGACTCTGCTCCCCCCCCCCACCTCCCTGGTGATCAGACCAAAGCATGACAATAATAGGGTGACCAAAACTGAATGCAACACTTTAAATGCAGTCTGAGTTTTGTAAAGCTAAAACGTTATTTCCCAATTCTCAAACTAAATTCCCCTTGTTTGCCACACTCTCAACCTGTGTAGTCACTTTCAGAGAGCTATGGATCTGGACCCCAAGCTTCCTCAAGATTTGATCTCCCAAAATGCAACACTTATACCAGAAGGCAAAGGAGCAGAATTATACCATCCAGCCCATCGAGTCTACTCTGCCATTCATCATAGCTGATTTGTTATCCCTCTCAACCCCATTCTCCTGCCTCCTCCCAATAGCCTTTTGATGCCCTGACTAATCAAGAAACTATCAGCATCAGCTTTAAATATACCCAATGACTCGGCCTCCACAGCCGTCTGTGGCAATGAATTCCACAGATTCACCACCTCTGGTTAAAGAAATTCTTCCTCATCCCTGTTCGAAGTGGACAATCTCCTGTTTTGATGCTGTGCCCTTGGGTCCGAGTCTGTCCCACTACAGGAAACACCCACTCTATCCAGGCCTTTCAGCATTTGATGTTTCTGTGAGATTTCCTCCTCCTTCCTCTGAACCTCAGAATGTAGTGGTCCAGAGCCTCTTCATCTTCGTCACCTCTTCAAAAACCTCAATCAATTCAGTTCTACGCCACTTGCCCCGGCGCAAAGCCGTACTGACCTTCCTTAATTAGGCCATGGTTTTTCGATGAACAAAGCTCTCAGGCCAACCTCCCAGCTGTTAATTTCAGCTAGTATTTTCGTAAGTGCCAGAACAGAATCTCTCTTTAAATCTTTTTATTGAATAAGTATACAAAAAGGTAAGCCGTATAGGCACTAATACACTGTTAGAATATAATAAAATTACAGGAGATATTAATACAAAAAAAATGATACAAACAATGTAATTTAAACATAACGTACCAAGGTAACATAATAGTATACTAATTTTTATATATATATCAATAGAGAAAAGGAAAAAAAAACCCCAAAAAAAACCCACCGTGCAACTAACTAAAAGCAAAGCAAAGCAATGGGCTAACTTGGAACCAAACAGAGTTAAAAAGACTTAAAATCACGTCCTCAATCCCGACCTCCATTAAAAACAGTAAAAAAAAACAAGAAGGGTATATATTACATTAAATGAAAATATTGAATAAAAGATCTCCAGGTCTGTTCAAATTTAAATGAAGAGTCATAAAGATTGCTTCTAATTTTCTCCAAATTCAAGCATAATATCGTCTGAGAAAACCAAAAAAAGGTAGTTGGAGCATTAAGCTCTTTCCAATGTTGTAAGATACATCTTTTCGCCATTAAAGTAAGAAATGCAATCATTCTACGGGCTGAAGGAGAAAGATTACTGGAAATTTTAGGTAGTCCAAAGATAGCAGTAATAGGGTGATGAGAGATATCTATATTCAATACCTTGGAAATAATATTAAAAATGTCTCTCCAAAAAGTTTCCAGAGTAGGACAAGACCAAAACATGTGAGTTAAAGAGGCTATCTGCCCCGGACATCTATCACAAAAAGGATTAATATGAGAATAAAAGCGAGCTAATTTATCTTTGGACATATGTGCTCTATGAACAACTTTAAATTGAATTAGGGAATGTTTAGTACAGATAGAGGAAGTATTGACTAATTGTAAAATCTGCCCCCAGTCATCCACGGAAATAATAGATCCCAATTCTTGTTCCCAATCCGACCTAATCTTAACAAATGGAGCTTTCCTAAGTTTCATAATAATATTATAAATAATAGCTGATGCACCTTTCTGACATGGATTAAGGTTAATTATAGTATCTAAAATGTATGTAGGAGGAAGCATTGGAAAGGAAGAAAGTATAGTACTTAGGAAATTTCTAACTTGTAGACATCTAAAAAAAATGTATTCTTGATAAATTATATTTATTAGATAATTGTTCAAAAGACATAAGGGAACCATCTAAAAATAAATCCAAAAACCGTGAAATACCCTTAGTCTTCCAAATTTGAAAAGCACGATCCGTAAAAGAGGGAGGAAAAAATGTTACCTAAAATAGGAATCGCTAGCCCAAATTGGTTAAGATCAAAAAATTTTCTGAATTGAAACCAAATACGTAAGGTATATTTAACTATCGGGTTAGACACCTGTTTAAGGCGTCTCAAATCAAAAGGAAGAGAGGAACCTAAAATAGAGCCAAGTGTATAGCCCTGAACAGATTGTAATTCCAATGCTACCCATTTAGGAATGGATAGTATATCCTGGTCAAGTAACCAAAATTTCATATGTCGAATATTAACTGCCCAATAATAAAATCTAAAGTTAGGTAATGCTAAGCCTCCATCTCTCTTAGCTTTCTGTAAATGTATTTTACCCAGTCTTGGGTTTTTATTTTGCCAAATAAATGAAGAAATTTTGGAGTCAACTTTATCAAAAAAAGATTTTGGAACAAAAATTGGTAATGCCTGAAATATATATAAAAATTTTGGCAAAAAAAACATCTTAACTGCATTAATACGACCAATCAAAGTTAAATATAAAGGAAACCATTTAGATGAAAGTTGAATAATATGGTCAATTAAGGGTAAGAAGTTAATCTTAAATAAATCTTTGTATTTACAAGTAATTTTAATCCCAAGATATGAAAAATAATTATTAATCAATTTAAATGGAAAGTTACGATATAAGGGAAGTTGTTTATTAATCGAGAAAAGTTCACTCTTACTAAGATTTAATTTATAACCTGAAAAAAGACCAAATTGTGCTAATAGCTCTAAAACAGCAGGGATGGATTTTTGGGGATTAGAAATATATAACAGTAAGTCATCAGCATAGAGTGATATTTTATGGGACTTTAAGCCCCGAGTTATCCCAGTAATATTTGGAGATTCTCAGAACAGAATCAAAGAGCCAAATGGACTACTTTTGTCTTGTAATACAGTATAAATGTTGTAAGCAAATACAACAATAAGATGATATACTGTAGTTTAACATTGCAATTTTTCCATCTTAAATCATTGTCATGGAGCACTACAGCACAGAAGCAGGCCTTTTGGCCCATCGAGTCCATGCTGAACTGTCAGTTTGCCTGGCCCCATTGACCCACAGCTGGACCATAGCCCTTCGTACCCCTCCCATCCATGTGTCATCACCAATAATACAATAAAATAACTGCACCAAGAACACACACACACCTTTATGATTCAAACAGCCTTTTTATTTACTTGTGCACGAGGAGAACAACATGGCCCCTGTCACCCACACTGTTCTGAAGCCACGACAGTAAACTGATTTTTTAATACAAAATTTGCTCATCAATTATGGATATTGATCACTTGGTAAATTGTATATGTTTGAATACCTTACCTGCAAGATGAATCGTCATTCATAATAGAGGTGTTTAAGGTCGATCGAATGCTCAAAGCACATATCATGTACAACTGAGATTCAGTTTCTCACGAGCATACTCTATAGATCTACAGAATAACTGTAGCAGGGTCAATCAAAAGAACTTCCAACTTGGGCGTCCAACCAGAATGCGGAAGACAACAAACTGCAAATCCAAAAATAAAGAAATGACAATAAATAAACTACAAGTATCGAGAACATGAGATGGTTGTGGGAACATTTCAGTGATGGGCCAAGTGAAGTTGAGTGAAATTCAAATTTATTATCAAAGCACATAACATACTACGGCTGGTGGCGTAGTGGCATCAGCGCCAGACTTCGGAGCGAAGACTCCTGAGTTCGAATCCAGCCGGCTCCCTTGCACGCTTTTCATCCGTGCTGGGTTGAGCGTCGAGCTAGCAACTCAGCCTCGTAAAAATAAGAAAGCCTTCTAAAAAAAGCGCGTCATGATGGCGTCCCGATGACTCCACTGGGAGTTAAGGGCTTTCTTCTTCTTCACATAACATACAACTCTGAAATTTGTCTTCTCCAGATAGCCACAAAACAAAGAAAGAACATGAAAGTCATTCCGAGAGAAACATCAAACACACTCCTCCCCCGCACATAAAAAGATGGCATCCTGATGATCAACCCCCGAGCCCCACAAAACCCTCCTCCCCTCACACAACAAAACAAAAAAAAAGTACGGGTGATTAAAAAAAAACACAGAATATAAAAACCATAAGTCTGAAAAAGCCCACCATCCATAAAGGCAATAGTCCAATCCACAACGCAGAACCACGATACCATCCTATGATATCACTGACATTCATCGGAAGAGAGGGGCACCACGTGAGGTAGAGAGGCCTACCTGCCTGCCACAGCGATAGGCCACTCAAAGAGTCCTTCTCTGGCAGTGATCAAAAGGAAGGCTGTCAGCACTAAACTCTATATTCACCTCGATGTCTCAATCTTCCTCTACACTTTAATCGGTGAGTAATGGACACTTTAAGCAGCGAAATGAGTCGAACATCAGCTCACGCCCCATCTCAAAAAGTTTTTTTACATTGAGGCTGAGTACGCACTCGCTTCCCGGAATCTTCTCAGACACAGCAAAGCGCTGGATCACTCAAACGATCTCCAAACCATAAATCACAGGCTCTAACAGACCCAGAAACATATTTAAGGTACAAAACAGGCGTAAAAGAAGTAAAAAAGATATTTTTGTTTGCTATCTAGAAGGTATCGATGAAGGGAGCATTGTACGCTGGCGCCATCTTGACCAGAGGAAAGTTATTACCTGAGGTTCAAGTGCCCGATAGTCGAGGGGTAATAACTGTTCCTGAACCTGGTAGTGTGATTCCTGAAGCTCCTGTACTTTCTTCCTGATGACAGCAGCGAGAAGAGAGCATGTCCTAGGTAGTGGGGGTTCTTGATGATGCACGCTGCTTTCCTGCAACAGCATTTCGTGGAGATGTGCTCAGTGGTAGGGAGGGCTTTACACATGACGGACTGGGCTGTATCCACTACTTTGTTTTAGGATTTTCCATTCAAGGGCATTGGTGTTTCCATAGCAGGCTGTGATGCAACCAGTCAATATACTCTCCAATACACGTTTATAGAAGTCTGTCAAAGTTTTAGAAGTCATGCTGAATATCCGCAAACTCCTAAGGAGGTAGAGGTGCTGCTGTGCTTTCTTCGTTATTGCACTTACGTGCTGGGTCCCGGACAGGTCCTCTGAAATGATAACACCGAGAAATTTAAAGTTGCTGATTCTGATTCCCCCAATGAGGACTAGCTCATGGTCCTCTAATTTCCTTCTCCTGAAGTCAGTAATCAGGTCCTTGGACTTGCTGACATTGAGTAAGAGGTTGTTGTCATGGGACCATTCAGCCAGATTTTCAATCTCCCTCTTATATGCTGATACTTTATACTTTATTGTCACCAAACAATTGATACTAGAACGTACAATCATCACGGCGATATTTGATTCTGTGCTTCCCGCTCCCTGGATTACAAATATTAAACATTAAAAATACAAACGGTAGTAAAAATTAGTAAATATTAAAAATTAAATTATAAAGCATAAATAAAAAATAGAAAAATGGAAAGTAAGGTAGTGCAAAAAAAACCGAGAGGCAGGTCCGGATATTTGGAGGGTACGGCCCAGATCTGGGTCAGGATCCGTTCAGCAGTCTTATCACAGTTGGAAAGAAGCTGTTCCCAAATCTGGCCATACGAGTCTTCAAGCTCCTGAGCCTTCTCCCGGAGGGAAGAGGGATGAAAGGTGTGTTGGCTGAGTGGGTTGTGTCCTTGATTATCCTGGCAGCACTGCTCCGACAGCGTGTGGTGTAAAGTGAGCACGAGGACTGAAGATTGGTTTGTGTGATGTGCTGGGCTGTGTTCACGATCTTCTGCAGCTTTTTGCGGTCTTGGACAGAACAACTGCCATACCAGATTGTGATGCACCCTAGAAGAATGCTTTCTATGGTGCATCTATAAAAATTAGTGAGGGTTTTAGGGGACAGGCCAAATTTCTTTAGTTTACTCGGGAAGTAAAGGCGCTGGTGGGCCTTCTTGGCAGTGGACTCTGCTTGGTTGGACCAAGTCAGGTCATTTGTGATATTGACCCCGAGGAACTTAAAGCTTTTGACTTGTTCCACTTGTGCACCACCGATGTAAATTCTACTCCTTCTGAAGTCAACAACCAATTCCTTCGTCTTGCTGACGTTGAGGGATAGGTTATTGTCTTCACCACCTTTAATTCGGCCTATGACAGTGGTGTCATCAGCAAACTTGGAGCTGTGCTTAACCATACAGTTATAAATGTAAAGTGAGTAGAGCAGGGACTAAGCCCACAGCCTTGTGGTGCACCTGCGCTGATGGAGATTGTGGAGCAGATGTTGCCAATCCAAACTAACTGGGGTCTGTAAGTGAGGAAATCGAGAATCCAGTTGCACAGGGAGGTATTGAGGCCAAGGTCTTGGAGCTTATTGATTAGTTTTGAGGGAATTATGGTATTGAATGCTGAGTTGTAGTCAATAGAAAGCATCCTATTGTATGCATCTTTGCTGTCCAGATGTTCCAGGGTTGCGTGAAGAGCCAATGAGATGGCGTCTGCTGTGGACCTGTTCCTCCTGTAGGCAAACTGGAGTGGATCTGAGTCACTTCTCAGGCAGGAGTTGAGATGTTTCATCACCATCCTCTCAAAACACTTAATCGCTGTGGGTGCAAGTGCTACTGGGCAATAGTCACTGAGGCAGAAACTTCAAAACTGACAGCTGGTGACAGCTCAAAGTTAATTGCGATAATAATCCAGCACTTCCACTAGCAGCTCGTTCCACACTTGCACCACCCTCTGAGTGAAGAAGCTCTTCCTCAGGTTCATCTTTAAGTCATGACCTCTGGTTCTAGTCTCACCCAACCTCAGAGGAAAAAGCCTGCTTGTATTTATCCTGTCTATACCCTTCATAATTTTGTATACCTCTATCAAATCTCCCCTTATTCTCCTACGCTCCAGGGGAAAAAAGTCTTAACCATTCCCTATAGCTCAGGCCCAAGCAGCGCCCTTATAAATTTGCTCTGTACTCTTTCAATCTTACTATCATGTGATTTTTGGAAAAAAGAATATCATTCCCCTTCGAAAACTTATTATTAAATCTGTTTCCACAGTAGTGCATTCCTGATCACAGCAGGTACCTAACTAAATGAAACTTCTTCATTGTCCATCTGGGTTTTTTTAATGTGTAAATTTTATTAAATCTCTGTCTTTTGATTATCGAGTTTCTTGCCAATTTCCTGTCTATAGCAACCCGCGGTGATTCTGAGGACTCACGATTAAGTTTACTATCGCTGTCTTTCATGACATGAAGTTCGTCGTTTTGTAGCAGCAGCACAGTGCAAAGTCATATAAGTACTAGAAATTACAAAATAAATACTTAGTGCCTGATATGCTGCTGGCATTTAGGGCAGTAATGAAGGTCCTCCATCTCTGACAGTGTTCAGGACTTCCTTCATTGTGTCAGTAGTTTCCCCTAGGTTTTCACTACAGTCAGTCTTGTTAGACTCAGGAATACCATCACACTCAGATGTAGAAGAATTCTTTATTCCTGTTTCTGGAACAGTATTGTTTTACCAGTCAAAGTTGTAGCCTTGAGCTGAACCCCCGAACCTAGAAGACTGGTGGACCACTCTTAATCTGCCCTCTACCCTTTGACCTGTTTGGCATGAGTGACCCTACCAAGAGCCAAAGCACAAAGCCCTGACTCCAACCAACATAGCTCTCCAGTCATTCAGGCACGCAAGCCTCCAAACCACGACAAGGTTGTGGTCCTCTTGGAGGACAAAATGAATAAATAGGGCAAAAACAGGAGAATTAAGGTTCATGAATTCATGGGGCAATCAGATGATTGATGGCGGATGGATGGGAAGATGCTCTTCCTGAATTGTTGAGTGTGGTATTCAGGCTCCTGTATTTCCTGTCTGTTGGTGGTAGAAAGGACTTGGGAATCATCATGCAGGATTCCTTAAAGGTTAGTTTGCAGGTTGGGTTAGTGGTAAGGAAGACAAATGCAACATCAACATTCATTTTGAGAGGACTAGAATATGAAAGCAAGGATGTAATGTTGAGTCTTTATAAAGCATTGGTGAGGCCTCAGTTGGAGTATTGAGCAGTTTGGGGCCCTTTACCCTCGAAAGGATGTACATAAAAATAGTTCAAAGCAGGTTCATAAAAATGATTCCAGGATTGAATGTCTTATCGTATGAAGAGCAGCTGATGGCTCTGGGCCTGTATTCACTAGAATTCAGAAGAACGATGGGTGAACTCATTGAAACCTGTCAAATGTTGAAAGGCCTAGATAGAGTGGATGTAGCGAGGATGTTTCCTGTGGTGGGGGAGTTTAGGAGCAGAGGGCACAGCCTCAGAATAGAGGGATGTCCTTTTAGAACAGAAATGAGGATTTTTCTTTTTTAGCCAGAGAGTGGTGAATCTGTGGAATTCGTTGTCACAGGTGGCTGTGGAGGCCAAGTCATTGGATAGAGTTAAGGCAGAAGTTGATAGATTCTTGATTAGTCAGGGCATGAAGGGTTAGGAGAGAGAAGACAGGGAACGGGCTGGGAGGGAAATGGATCAGCCATGATGAAATGGCGGAGCAGACTCGGGCCAAATGGCCGAATTCTGCTCCTATGACTTATGGTCTAAGACAGAGGTCCTCAACCTCCGGACCACGGACCAATGCCAATCCGCGAAGCATGCAGGGGTGCAGCGGTAGTGGAACGCACCTAGAACATCTTTAAGGAAAAAGCCGAAATAAACAAGCTAATTAATTAACACACATCAAAGTTGCTGGTGAACGCAGCAGGCCAGGCAGCATCTGTAGGAAGAGGTGCAGTCGACGTTTCAGGCCGAGACCCTTCGTCAGGACTAACTGAAGGAAGAGTGAGTAAGGGATTTGAAAGTGGGAGGGGGAGGGATGGAGCCAAGAGCTGGACAGGTGATAGGCAAAAGGGGATACGAGAGGATCATGGGACAGGAGGTCCGGGAAGAAAGACAAGGGGGGGAGGGGGACCCAGAGGTTGGGCAAGGGGTATATTCAGAGGGACAGAGGGAGAAAAAGGAGAGTGAGAGAAAGAATGTGTGCATAAAAATGAGTAACAGATGGGCTACGAGGGGGAGGTGGGGCCTTAGCGGAAGTTAGAGAAGTCGATGTTCATGCCATCAGGTTGGAGGCTACCCAGACGGAATATAAGGTGTTGTTCCTCCAACCTGAGTGTGGCTTCATCTTTACAGTAGAGGAGGCCGTGGATGGACATGTCAGAATGGGAATGGGATGTGGAATTAAAATGTGTGGCCACTGGGTGATCCTGCTTTCTCTGGCAGACAGAGCGTAGATGTTCAGCAAAGCGGTCTCCCAGTCTGCGTTGGGTCTCGCCAATATATAAAAGGCCACATCGGGACCACCGGACGCAGTATTTCACCCCAGTCGACTCACAGGTGAAGTGTTGCCTCACCTGGAAGGACTGTTTGGGGCCCTGAATGGTGGTAAGGGAGGAAGTGTAAGGGCATGTGTAGCACTTGTTCCGCTTACACGGATAAGTGCCAGGAGGGAGATCAGTGGGGAGGGATGGGGGGAACGAATGGACAAGGGAGTTGTGTAGGGAGCGATCCCTGCGGAATGCAGAGAGAGGGGGGGAGGGAAAGATGTGCTTAGTGGTGGGATCCCGTTGGAGGTGGCGGAAATTACGGAGAATAATATGTTGGACCCGGAGGCTGGTGGGGTGGTAGGTGAGGACCAGGGGAACCCTATTCCTAG
Organism: Mobula birostris; assembly: GCF_030028105.1. Classification (NCBI taxonomy): domain Eukaryota; kingdom Metazoa; phylum Chordata; class Chondrichthyes; order Myliobatiformes; family Myliobatidae; genus Mobula; species Mobula birostris. The sequence continues at coordinate 148,927,944 of NC_092378.1, read as the reverse complement.
TGGGGTGGCGAGAGGATGGAGTGAGAGCAGATGTACGTGAAATGGGGGAGATGCGTTTAAGAGCAGAGTTGATAGTGGAGGAAGGGAAGCCCCTTTCTTTAAAAAAGGAAGACATCTCCCTCGTCCTAGAATGAAAAGCCTCATCCTGAGAGCAGATGCGGCGGAGACGGAGGAATTGCGAGAAGGGGATGGCGTTTTTGCAAGAGACAGGGTGAGAAGAGGAATAGTCCAGATAGCTATGAGAGTCAGTAGGCTTATAGTAGACATCAGTGGATAAGCTGTCTCCAGAGACAGAGACAGAAAGATCTAGAAAGGGGAGGGAGGTGTCGGAAATGGACCGGGTAAACTTGAGGGCAGGGTGAAAGTTGGAGGCAAAGTTAATAAAGTCAACGAGTTCTGCATGCTTGCAGGAAGCAGCGCCAATGCAGTCATCGATGTAGCGAAGGAAAAGAGGGGGACAGATACCAGAATACGCACGGAACATAGATTGTTCCACAAACCCAACAAAAAGGCAGGCATAGCTAGGACCCATACGGATGCCCATAGCTACACCTTTAGGTTGGAGGAAGTGGGAGGAGCCAAAGGAGAAATTATTAAGAGTAAGAACTAATTCCGCTAGACGGAGCAGAGTGGTGGTGGAGGGGAACTGATTAGGTCTGGAATCCAAAAAGAAGCGTAGAGCTTTAAGACCTTCCTGATGGGGGATGGAAGTATATAAGGACTGGTCATCCATGGTGAAAATAAAGCGGTGGGGGCCAGGGAACTTAAAATCATCTTTCTTCCCGGACCTCCTGTCCCATGATCCTCTCGTATCCCCTTTTGCCTATCACCTGTCCAGCTCTTGGCTCTATCCCTCCCCCTCCTGTCTTCTCCTATCATTTTGGATCTCCCCCTCCCCCTCCAACTTTCAAATCCCTTACTCTTCCTTCAGTTAGTCCTGACGAAGGGTCTCGGCCTGAAACGTCAACTGCACTTCTTCCTACAGATGCTGCCTGGCCTGCTGCGTTCACCAGCAACTTTGATGTGTGTTGCTTGAATTTCCAGCACCTGCAGAATTCCTGTTGTTTGAAGCTAATTAATTAGGTGCTGCCTGGCCCAGATCTAATTAATTAGCTGGTTTATTTTTGCTTTTTTCTTAAAGATGTGCTGGGTGCGTTCCGGCTACCACTGCACCCTGCATGCTTCGCGGATCAGTATCGGTCCACGGCCCAGAGCTTGGGGACCACTAGTCTAAGAGGGCATGTCCAGGATGGTGAAGGTCTTTGTTGATGGAAACAGTAAGAGGCCAGAGTGGGGAATAGAAAAGCGAAGGGGGAGAAAAAAAATTACCAGAAGGAGAAATCAATGTTCATGCCATCAGGTTGGAAATACCTAGACAGACTGTGAGGCGTTGCTCCTCCACCCTGAGAGTGGCCTCATTGTGACAAAAGGGGCGGCCATGACCAATATTTGTGAATGGATGCTGCATCTTGTAGATGTCGTCAGTGGTCGGGAGAGGCCGAGTGTACAGCCTCTGCAGCCTCTTGCGATCCTGTGCATTAGTTCCTCCGTACGGGGCTGTGGTACAACCAGTCAGAATGCTCTCCACCGCACACTTATAGAAATCTGTAAGCGTCTTTAGTGACATACTGAATCCTAAACTCCTAACGAAGTAGGGGTATTGGTGTGCCTTGTTCACGATTCCACTGAGATGTTGGCTCCCAGGAACTTAAATTCTGTTCTTAAGTTAAAACTTATGTTCTTTTAAATCTGTATTCAGGATAGTGTCTGGGCCCTGATGGATATTGGATTGACCACATACCAGGCCTTGGAAAATTGAGAGGCAGTCTCATAAATTCCATAATACTTTTTTTGCACTTTGGGTGTTTGATGTTTTTATTTGAACTGTTCATGCTGTTTCTTTGCATTGTGGTTGTTTGTGGGAAGACAAATCTCAGGGTTGTATGCTGCATACAGACTCTGATAATAAATATACTTTGAATCTTTGAATAAAATCCTACAAAGTTATGACAGGACTGTACAGATCAGTGGTCGGGAAGAGATTCCAGGAATAGAGGGTTATACATCTAAGGATAAGGGGTAAACCATTATCTAGACCAGGGGTTCCCAACCATTTTTATGCCGTAGACCCCCTACCATTAACCGAGAGATTGATGGAACTCAGGTCAGGAACTCCTGTTTGAGGCAGTGGCAAGCCTACGGAATTCACTGCCATTTGATTAATGCCAAGAAAGGTACTGGAAAGGGGACAAAGCAGATTTATGAGGATGTTACCAGGACTACAAGGTTTTGAGTTATAAGGAGAGGCTCAGTAGGTCGTCTTCTCCTAGAGAGTATGAGGCTGAAGGGTGACCTTGTATATAAAATCAAGAGGGACAGGTACAGTGAAGGGTCATATTTTCTACCGAAGTGTAAGGTCACACCTTTGAGACGATCACAACTTTGTGGTCAAGGCTAACAACCCTGACTGGAAAATCACATTGTTACGGAAACAGCAATGCAGAATCCTTCTACATCTGAGTGTGATAGTGTTCCTGAGTCTCCACCCAGGATTTGCATGACTGACAGTAGTGAAAACTGTGAGGAAGCTACCGACATGATGAAGAAAGCCCCGAATACCGCTAGAGATGGCTGGAGCGACGCTCGTGGTGGTAACACACTCCATGGTCGGAGGGACGTTAATGGTGGTAACGCACTCCATGGCCAGAGGGACGTTAATGGTGGTAACACACTCCATGGCCGGAGGGACATTAATGATGGCAACACACTCCATGGCCGGAGGGACATTAATGATGGCAACACACTCCATGGCCAGAGGGACATTAATGGTGGTAGCACACTCCATAGCCGGAGGGACGTTAATGGTGGTAGCACACTCCATAGCCGGAGGGAAGCACAAGGTGACAGTGAGACACAGGCTGTCACAATCCCCATCAGTAGCTTGAATCAGGGGCTGGTCTGCAGTAAGGCCATATAAATAGCAGAAAAAGACACTTCCCTGCATCACAGACTAGTCAGGCCAAATCACTTAAGACATGCTGGATCAGACGGGTGTTCCTGGAACAAGTCCCAGGCAAGACATTCCAGGCGCAGTAGAGTAATTCCCAGGAAAGCCGACACAAGACCCAAGTTAAAGGGAAAGATAAGAGATAAAAATTAGCTTCGTTTATCACATGTGCATCGAAGCAGCAAAGGAACGTGTAGTGAAATGCATAATTTGCGTCAACGACCAACACGTTCTGAGGATGTGCTGAGGGCAGCCCACCAGTGTCCCAAACTTTTGACATGAACGCAGCATGCCCACAACTTACTAACCCCAACCCGTACATCTTTGGGACATGGGAGGAAACCCACATAATGACTGAGAAGACGTACATACCCTTTACAGAGTGGCGGGACTGAATCCGGGTTGGAGGCACTGTAATAGTATTGTGCTAACCACCACACTGCCATCAGTGGAGTGTAGGGGATTTTCTAGCGGTATACAAAATTATGAGGGGTATTTATCGGGTCTGCGCCTTAACCTGACAACTAAGATTATGACTACTGGCAGCACAACCAATTTCAATCTCAGTGGAGAGGAAATTGAAGTAGTTGACAGTTTCAGCTTACCTGGATCAATGATTAACGCTGATCATTCAAGAAATGTAAGCAGTCAAGAAATCCAGTGAAGAATCGCCCTTGGTAGAGCAGCCTTGAAGGATTTAGAGAAGATCTGTCTCTGCATGCAAAGATTCGACTTTTGCTGGGGATGGTGTTCTCAACAACATTATATAGATGCAACAGTTGGAAGTAAAGAAGAAGGATAGGAAGCATAGTTCAAAGGCTGCAGGACAGGGCCATCTCCAGCCTCCAGTCTCCAGTGGACTCATGGATGTGCAGGCATTGAGCCCTGACGTTTCCTGTGTACTCACAGACTTGGGACTCCAGGCATCAGAGTTAGATCGGGTAAGTGCATGGATGGGGAGGGGTATGCGTGACGGGTCTAGGTCCATCGACAAGGACCTCCACCATCCAGACCATGCTGTCTCTCATTGTTGCCATCAAGAAGGAGGTACAGCAGCCTTAGGTCCCACACCACCAGGTTTAGAAACAGTTATTGCCCAACAACCATCAGGCCCCTGAACCAACACGGATAACTTCATCCACCTCAACACTGAAATGATTGCACAACCTATGCACTCACTTTCAAGAACTCTACAACTCATAAATAAATATATATAGAGAGCCATCCGCAGTACCACTGATGCGCCAGAAAGGGCCTCAAGATGGCTGTGGCTCAAAAGAGGGGAGCCATGGAGTCATAAGTAGCTAGCCATCTGGACACAAGCTGGGGTCTGATCAGCCCCGGCTGGGTCACCTGGAGGAGGTTGTATGATGTTGAAAGACTCGAAACACCCGATGATTCCAGGAACATCACTGAAGATGTGACCAGAAGCATCAATAGATGTATGTACACAGGTATTTACATTTTGTCTTGTCTTATGCACTGGTTGTTCATTCATCCCTGTTTATTCTAGAAAACAAATCTCAGGGTAGTATGTGGTGACATATACATATTTAGATGATAAATTTACTTTGAACTCTTTGAGTAACAGTTGGACATGTTCTGGATGAGCCAAAGGGCTTGTTTCTCTGCTGTGGTGCTCTTTGACTTTCTAAATCTGCAACCCATTCCAGCCCATCAGCTCTTCTTTGATCCCTGGAGTTATGAGGTTATGCAAGTGCAGCATCATTACTTCACCACCAGAAGCAATTCAGCCAACCAGCAAAATTCCATAAATTAAAAATTTGTGATACTTCCTTCATACAAACCCATAAAACAATGCCAAATCACTCCCACTGTAGTCAGATGGTAATCTTACGTGTAATTTATGTCATTATAACTGTTGCAGATGTAAGAAAAACCTAAATAAGTGGCACATTCAGATTGACTTATATTTAGTAGCAACATTGGACAGCTTTGTATAATATGTGCCAATTTAATTTTCCAAGATTAAACACATCTGTCTCAAAATTGGATTCCACCCTTATTCAAAGTTCTAATCAGCATTTGGAAGACTTCAAAAAATTGCCAGACAGGGAAATCTTTCCTTCAAAGATGGGAAGCAGGTTATAGTTTTGAAGAAATCTCACCATTTTAGCTACCGTACAAAAACAATGCGGTAACCTATAACCTCTAGTTCTCGTCTCATCCAACCTCTGTGGAAAATGTCTGCTTGAAACCTGTCATAACTTTGAACATCTCTATCAAATCTCTGCCTATGTTGCAAGGATGGTAGCATAGTGGTTAGCACGATGTTATTACAGCACCAGTGACCTGGGCCCAGTTTCACTGTCTGTAAGAGATTAGTATGTTCTTCCCAGTCCAGTTCTCCAAGGGCTGAAATTTGAGAGTCAAAGTCAATTTATTATCAAAGTACCTACATTACCTGTATATCATCATACATGGCCTTGATATTCAATTTTTTTGCAGGCATTTACAGGAAAATAAGGAAATACTACAGAATTTATGACCTGTGTACATACATCTACTGATGCCTCTGGACACATCTTCAGTGATGTTCCTGGAATCATCGGGTGTTTCAGGACTTTCAACATTATACACCCTCCTCCAGGTGATCCAGCCGGGGCTGATCAGACCCCAGCTTGTGTCCAGATGGCTAGCTACTTATGACTCCATGGCTCCCCTCTTTTGAGCCACAGCCATCTTGAGGCCCTCTCTGCCGCATCAGTGGTACTGCGGATGGCTCTCCTCTTCCTCTCTCCCTCGATGCCCAAATTGCTGAAGGCTCTGGCTAAAGAACGGGCTGCGAATCCCCTACATCCAACCTCCACTGGGAGACACCTCGCTCTCCATCCAACCTGCTGGCAGTTGCTGACCAGTCTGCGTACTTGGAGAGCTTCCTTTCAAAGGCCTCCTCCAAGCGATCTTCCCATGAAGATCAACTATACATGAACAAAGACTGACAACCAATATGCAAAAGAAGACAAATTGTGCAAGTTTCAAAATAACTTAAGTAAGCATTACTGAGAACATGAGTTGTAGAGACCTTGGAAGTAGGTTGTGGTGTCAGTTCAGGGATGAGCTGAGTGAAGTTATCCATGCTGGTTCAGGAGTCTGATGGTTGAAGAGTTCCTGAACCTGGTGGTGTGGGGCCTCGGGCTCCTGTACCTCCTGCCCGATAGCAGCAATAGAGAGAACGTGGCCTGGATGGTGGGGGTCCTTGATGATGGATGCTGCTTTCTTGTGGCAGTGTTTACTTGTTATTTGCTGTGTCATATGACAGTCTTCGCCATTGTTCTTGGCAATCTTTTCAACGGAAGTGATTTGCCACTGCCTTCTAGGCCGTGTCTTTACAAGATGGGTGACCCCAGCCATTATCAATACACTTCAGAGATTGTCTGCCTAGTGTCAGTGGTCACATAACCAGGACTTGTGATGTGCACCAGCTGCTCATACGACCATCCACCACCTGCTCCTATGGCTCCATGTGACTCTGATAGGAGGTGGGGGGGATGAAGCAGGTGCTACACCTTCCCCAAGGGTGACCTGCAGGCTAGTGGAGGGAAGATGTGTTTTATACCACTTTTGGTTGAGACTATCTCCACCCTGACACCCCTATGTAGCAGCACTCCTTGAAAATGTGCTGTGTGGTGAGGGAGGCTCTGCTGTGGTGGACTGGGCTGTTTCCATCACTTTTCCTTTCCTGGGCATTGGTGTTTCCCTACCAGGCCATGATGCAGCTGGTTAGGATACTCTCCACTGTGCATCCAGCGAAGCTTGTCAGAGTTCCACCACACAAGCCTGCTGTTGCATTGAAACAGGCACAAAATAGCTTTAATGCAGGGATTATCCATCAAGAGAAGCGAGCAAATATAGTCACAAGGGATTCTGCAGATGCTGCAAATCCAGAGTAACACATATAAAAAGCTGGAGGAACTCAGCAGGTCTACGGAAAGGAATAAACTAGACGTTTTGGGCTGAGACCCTTCATCAGCAAATACAGACCCAATTTCTAGACAGTCTTGCCAGTGAACACACATTGTATTCGCTGTGTATGTGTAATCCCTTTGATAGGGTTAAATAGCACACTTATTGAAACCACTTTCCACAGTCTCTTATAAAGGTCTGTTTCTGGTGGTTACTGAGTGGTCTTCATGTTACATATTTCTTAGATTAGGGTGTAACACAATCCACTGCCTTCCCAGTAAACCCACTAATTATTAAGCGCATCCTGACCATTCTTGTTTATTTTGAGAAAGATAGTCCTTTGGCTTATATGGTTATTGAAACAAGGTGCAGCTAAAGCCAGGCCAGGCCTAGGACACATGTCTCACACATTTGACCCAGCTGGCTGGTGAACAACTATGATGATGTTAGCAGGATCAAACTGTGCTGCTACACAGTGCAGCGCCTCTCTGGATAACCTGACCCCATGCAGCCCAGTCTTTCATAGGAAAAGGCCCTCTCCACCATTGAGCACATCTACAAGAAGCCCTGCCGGAGGAAAACAGATCCATTGTCAAGGATTGCCTCACCCCACCACCGCCGCCATCCAGGACACACTCTCTTCCTTCGGGAACGAGGGACAGGAGCCTTAGGTCCCACGCCACCAGGTTTAGCAACTGTTGCTGTATTACCTACAACCATCAGGCTCCTGAAATAGTATGGACAACCTCACTCACCTCACCTCACCTCAGCTCCAAACTGATTCCACAACCTATGGCAAATAAGAGAAAATCTGCAGATGCCGGAAACCCAAACAGCACACACAGAATGCTGGAGGAACATCTATGGAAAAGAGTACAATCGACTGCAGCCCAAAACATTGATTATAGTCTTTTCCATAGATGCTGCCTGGTCTGCTGAGTTCCTCCATTTTGTGTGTGTCCAACAAAAGCTGGAAAGTGATGGTGAAGCCAGGTGGGTGGGAAAGGTGAAGGGCTGGAGAGGAAGGAATCTGCTAGGAGAGGAGAGTGGACCATAGGGGGAAGGGGAGGAGGAGGGGGCTCAGGGGGAGGTGACAGGCAGATGAGAGGACAGAATGGCGAATAGAAGAAGAGGAGAGGGGGAAGGAATCATTTTTTACATGAAGAAAAATGAATATTCATGCTAGAAGGAATATCAGGTGTTGCTCCTCCACCCTGAGGGTAGTCTCATTGTGGCACAAGAGGAGGCCATGGACCAACATATTGGAACAGGAATGGGAATCGGAATTAAAATACTTGGCAGATGGAGGTGCACAATGAAGCGGTCCCCAATTTACGATGAGTCTCACCAATATAGCGAGGCCACAACGGGAGCACCACGAACACAATCGACGACCCTGGTAGATTCATTGGACACAATCAACGACTCTACCAGATTCATCGGACACAATGACGACCCCAGCAGATTCACCGGACACAATTGACGACCCCGGCAGATTCACCGGACACAATCAACGACCCCAGCAGATTCACCGGACACAATTGACGACCCCGGCAGATTCACCGGACACAATCAACGACCCCAGCAGATTCACCGGACACGATGATGACCCCAGCAGATTCACCAGACACAATAGACAACAAAAATGATGCCCCCTCGTATTAATCATTTCCACATTTTTTCCATTCTGAACAGCTTCTGCCTCTCAGTAATGGAGGCCCTCCTCCACAAGTTGATGTTCCCCTCCTCCTGAACTTGTCATTATCCTGTGCCCTTCCCTGCTCATCCTCCCCGGGACCAAACAATGACCTCAGCTGTGGTTCAGTCAGCAGCACTCCTTGAGTCATTGGGTTGTGGCCTGCACTCACCCTCTGGAGACCGTAGTGGAGACACGCCCCAGGCCGGACTGAGGGAGTGGTAAACCATCCACTGTGTCATCCTTTGGAAGAGTTCACATCTGAGAGTTCATCTGCTCTCTGAAGCCAACAGTGTTGAACTATTGTGATGAAAGGCAGGGCTGGGTGTTCCCCCGGCCGATGTTTGTCCCTGAAGCAGATTACAGTTCTTCACTTTATACTGTACTTCTCACGACATTCAAAGAGGACATTTGGCCCATTGAGGTCTGGTGGCTCTCAGAGCAGTATCATTAATCAATATCATATATCAATATCAATATCATTAATAACCCTCCCCCTCCCTTCCTCTATCCCTATTTCACATCACCTCCCTCATAGTTCCGCCTCCTTCTACTACTGCGCATTGTTCTCCTGCCAATCACCTCCCTGCTTCCCCTCCCCCACCCCCTTGTCTTTCAAATTACTGTTTTTTTTAACTACCAGCATTCTTCAAACCCTCCCCAAAGTTCTTCTTCCTTCCAAGAAATCGAACTTTCTCTCTCAACTCCTGCCACCCACTTACAGTCCTGATGAAAGGCCTCAGCCCAAAATGTCAACTGTTTATTCCTCCCCGTAGACGCTGCCTGACCTGCTGAGCTCCTCGGCCTTAGGTGTAATTTTCAGTGGCCCTGTTGACCAACGTTACAGGAAAAATGTGCAAACTGCACGCAGGCATCATCAGAAATTCACAGAGCCGTACCACACGGGAAATAGGCCCTTTGGCCCATTTTCTCCATGCCAACCGAGTTGCCCATGTCAGCTGGTCCCATTTGGCTCATACCCCCCTCCCCAAACCTATGCTATCCATGAACCTATCCAAATGTCCTTAAAGCATTTAGGGGTTGTTTAGAGGCTCTTAGATAGGGACTATATATTTACAACAATAAATGTTATTCATAATGCAAAAGTTATTTACAAGAATAAACTGTAGAACACTTTTCATTCTTACATGTATTACATAGAGTTGTATTACGTTCCTTAAAACCAAAAGGACTTTTGCCCCTTGTGGCTCCCCGGGGTTGTACAATGCAGGCAAAACCAAAGAGCTGATTATTGACTACAGCAGGAGAAAACCAGGGCCAGTCCATATCAAGAGATCAGAGGTGGAGAGAGTCAATAATATCAAATTCCTTGCATTATCATTTCAGAGGATCTGTCCTGAGATTTTATTGGAAGCTTGCACAGATTTGGCATATCTTCTAAAATTTTGACAAACTTCTATAGTTGCACAGTGGAGAGTATCCTGAGTGGTTATATCACAGCCTGGAATGGAAACACCATTGCCCAAGAACGGAAAAGCCTAAAAACGTAGTGGATACAGCCTAGGCCACCAATGAGCACATTACTCAGAGCACAGCCACGAGTAAGCAGCATTCGTCAAGACATCATCATGACCCTGACCGTCCAGAACATGCTCTCTTCTTGCTGCTACCATCAGGCAGGAGGTACAAGAGCTTTAGGCCCCACAGCACCAGGTTCAGGAACGGTTATTACCCTTCAACCATCAGGCTTCAAAGGTTCAATTATTAGCAAAGTATAATTATGATTATGATTTGTTTTTCTTGTACTTGCACAGTTTGTCTTTGAACGAGTTGTTTGTCCGTCTTTGTGTGCAGTCTTTCATTGATTTTATTGTGTTTATTTGTACCTTCTGTGAATGCCTACAAAATAACAAATTTCAGAGTAGCATAAAGTGACATACTGAATATATGTACTTTGATAATAAATTAGGGGCTTCCTCACCAAATCCAGCCCCTCCCTGTTCAGTAGCAGAAGAACCCTAGACTGTGGTCATCCCGAGGAGACTCTTTGAAAGGGGCCTGAATATGCAGAGGATGGACGCATATGGACACTATGTTGGCAGAAGGCAGCAGGCAGCCCAGTAGCACACCGGCCAGCACGATACTTTACAGAGTCAACGATCACCGTCTGAGGTTCAATTCCCGCCTGCTGCTGTCGGGAAAGAACACGACACAAATAGCACCAGCGGTCTGGATCGAACCCAGGTTTCTATATGTGTGAGGTAGCAGTGCCACAATGCAATCCAAATTCAGAGAGTTACACAGTATGAAAACAGGTCTATTAACAGAATTCCAATCTAAGCCAGTCCCATTTACCCAGATTTAGCACACATCTCTCTAAAGTTCAGAGTCTAAACCTTTCCTATCCATGTACCTGACCAAGTGTCTTTTTTAATGTTGCTAACGTATCATCACAGGTAAAGCCCGCCCACCCATTGAGCACATCTACATGAAACGCTGTTGTAGGAAAGCAGCATCCATCATCAGAGATCCCCATCACCCAGGCCATGCTCTCCTCTTGCTGTTTCCATCAGGTAGAAGGTACAAGAGCCTCAGGATTTGCACCTCCACGATCAAGAACAGTTATTACCCCTCATCTAGCAGGCTCTTGAACAAATGGGGATAACTACATTGCCCGTCCATTGAGTTAGTCCCAAAACCAAGTATCTCACTTTAAGGACTTTTTATCTTGTTTGTTATTTATTGCTATTTATTTATATTTGCATTTGTACAGTTTGTCATCTTCTGCACTCTAGTTGATCTTCCTTTGATCTTGTTATAATTACTATTTGCTGAGTATTCCCACAGGAAAATGAATCTCAGAGTTGTATGTGGTGATGTAGATGTACTTTGATAATAAAATTTACTTTGAACATTTCCAAACATTTTCTGGGGAAGCTCATTCTGTATATGTACTAGCCTAGGGTCGCTTTAAATCTCATAAACTCAACAACTCAGGAACAGTTTCTTCCCTTCCACCATCAGATTTCTGACAGCCCATGAACCCATAGACGCGACCCAGATATTCCTCTTTAGCGGTTCCAGATTAGGGTATGTACGTACCTCAAGCACCATTTCATGTTGCAACTGTTAGACAAGTAAATGGAAGTGTTCTCCAGCAAATTTTTACGGATGTTTACTGTGAAGGGCGTTCGGACTGGCATGGAGGGGTCAGTCCACAGGATCGGAAAAAGCTGTAGAGGGTCGCAAACTCAACCAGCTCCATCGTGACCACTAGCCTCCCCATTATTGAGGACATCTTTAGAACGCAATGCCTTTAAAAAGCGACATCCTGCAAGGAGGGCACTCACCATCCAGGACGTGCCCTCTTCCCGCTACTACCATCAGGGAACAGGTACAGGAGCCCAAAGATGCAAACTCATCGCTTTAGGGACAGCTTCTTCCCCTCCGCCATTAGGTTTCTGGATGGCCCATGAACACTACCTCACTATTTCTGCTCTTTTTGCACTACGTATAGAGTGCCTATAAAAAGTATATACTGTATAGGTTACACAAAATATATAAAATATACTATAACATGAGGAATTCTGCAGATGCAAGGAATAACAAGAGGAATTCAAGCAACACACATCAAAGTTGCTGGTGAACGAAGCAGGCCGCCAGAGAAAGCAGGATCTCCCAGTGGCCACACATTTTAATTCCACATCCCATCCCCATTCTGACATGTCTATCCACGGCCCCCTCTACTGTAAAGATGAAGCCACACTCAAGTTGGAGGAACAACACCTTATATTCCGTCCGGGTAGCCTCCAACCTGATGGCATGAACATTGACTTCTCTAACTTCCACTAATGCCCCACCTCCCCCTCGTACCCCATCTGTTATTTATTTATATACACACATTCTTTCTCTCACTCTCCTTTTTCCCCCTCTGTCCCTCTGAATATACCCCTTGCCCATCCTCTGGGTTCCCCCCCCCTTGTCTTTCTCCCCCGACCTCCTGTCCCATGATCCTCTCATATCCCTTTTGCCAATCACCTGTCCAGCTCTTGGCTCCATCCCTTCCCCTCCTGTCTTCTCCTATCATTTTGGATCTCCCCCTCCCCCTCCCACTTTCAAATCTCTTACTAACTCTTCCTGACGAAGGGTCTCGGCCTGAAACGTGGACTGTACCTCTTCCTAGAGATGCTGCCCGGCCTGCTGCGTTCACCAGCAACTTTGATGTGTGTTGCTAAAATATACTATAATTTGTTTTGCAGCAGCAGTACAGTGCAATGCATAAAATATACTATAAGTTACAATAACTGTGTACATATATATATATATATATATATATATAGTCTTAGGCACTTGCAGTATACATAGCTAGGGTGCCTAAGACTTTTGCATGGTACTGTAGTAATTGTATGTATTGCTCTGTACTGTTGCCACAAAAAAACCCACATTTAATGACATATGTGAGTGATGATAAACCTGATTCTGATGTGGGTCTCTATTGTGGACTGAGAGTGGGAAGGGGGAAGGGAGAGGGGAATCATAGTTGGGAAAAGGGGAAGCGAGAGACATTCTGTAATGCAATAAACCGATTGGAATCAAATGCTTGCCTGGTGTCTCTGGGTTGGGTGTGTCTGCACCCACGTCACCCCCACCCTGGCATTCCTTCTCTGCCACCCGTCCCACACCCCTCCTGCTCCGCTCCACCTTCACCAGTCCCAACGTACTTCGCTCCCGTCAGATTAATAAACTCACTTTCCGCTCCACATTGACAAATATAGTACTGTGCAAAGTCATAGGCCTGTGGGCCTGAGAGGTTTGCACAGTGCTGTACACTTACAGATGTTAGCAATATCCTGCGGTGTGTTGGTCAGGGCGCGACAGGCAACAAAAAAGCAACAACATTCAGCAATTATAAAGATTGAAGACTCTTTAATGTCACTGCCAGTACATAAGTGCAAAGGGGAACAAAATAACTACTACCCCGGATCCAGATTGCACTGTACTGCTGCCGCAAAACAACAAATTTCACGATATAAGTCGGCGATAATAAACCTGAATCTGATTCTAGTTCTTATTTTCATAACACTGGGAAAAAGACTGTGTGCATTTACCCTACCTATACCCCTTGTGATTTTACAGAACGCTGTAAGACCAATTTCTGAGACGCCATTGACTCGTTGAGTTATGTGTCTCAGACTTACAAATGTATTTCACCACACCCTGCTTCCTCTAACACAATGTACCAAAATACCAATGCATTTCAAAGGTTCATTTACTATCAGAGTATACAACTCTGAAATTCTTCTTCTCCAGATAGCCATGAAACCAAGAAAGAAAAGAATGGCAGGACGATCATTAACCCCCCAAATCCCCCTCCCCCGCACACACAAAAAAGAGAAAGATCGGGCAAAAAACACAGAATATTAAAAAAAACTGTGAGGCTGTTTCCAGTTTGCACAGCCTTCTCAGGGGAATTAAAGGTTATGAGGAAAAGGCAGGGAGATGGAGCTGAGTTTACGGACAGATCAGCCACGATCTTATTGAATGACAGGGCAGGCTCGATGGGCCGGATGGCCTACTCCTGCTCCTGTTTCTTATGTTCAGCATATTGCTCAGGCAGACTTTTTCCAGGAGCCCTGTCATGCATTGAGAAGCAGTTCTACCGGCTTATTTTCAAAGAGCTGTTTATGGGATCATTCTGTGCATAAATTAGTTGCCCTCTTTCCTGTGTTAGAGTGATGACTGCATTTCACAGGCTTGAAGGTGACATGGGGAAAGAGTGGAAAGAGAGGCTGAAGACATTACAGCAATAAATGCTTTTAGAACATAGAACAGTACTGGCCCTTCGGCCCACAGTGTTGTGCTGATCTTTTAGCATGCACTAAAATTTATCTAACCCTTCCCTCCCACATAGCCCTCTGTTTTTCTTTCATCTCTGTGACTCTCTTATATATCCCTAATATATCTGCCTCCACCACCACTTCTGGCAGAGTGTTCCAACACTCACCATTGTCTGTGTGAAAAACCTCCCCCTATACTTTCCTCCGAGCACCTTAAAGTTATGCCCCTTCATACTAGCCATTGCCACCCTGGGGGAAAATCTTTGGCTATCCACTCAATCTATGCCTCTTAGCATCTTGTTCACCTCTATCAAGTCACCTCTCATCCTCCTTCACTCCAAAGAGAAAAGACCTAAAACTTTCAATTTCTTTATTCAAGTTTTCCTTGACTCTCAAATTGTCTGCTGTCCCTATCTTGCTGCTCACTACTCTCATCTCTTATCAGTTTCCCTCCCCCTCTTCGAACTCCATTTTCCCCCAGCCCCGTGCTTTCAGTTGCCAAGAACCCTAGAGAGCCCCTTCCAAAACCACCCCCTTGCGTGATAGATGTGGCACGGTAGCTAGGTGATTAACTTAATACTATTACAGTGCCAGTGACCTGGGTTCAATTCTGCCACCATCTTTGTGTTACCCGTGTGCTCCAGCTGGCCAGCACGGTAGGGTCGTGGTTAGCATAACGCTTTACAACGCTGGCGATCACTAGCCCAGGTCCATTTCCCGCTGTTGTCTGTAAGGAGCTTGTATGTTCTCCCCGCGACCGCGTAGGTTTCCTCTGTGTGCTCTGGTTTCCTCCCACATTCCAGAGACCCCTGGACTAGGTTTAGTAAATTGGCGCCAGAAGCATGGCGACACTTGTGGGCTGCCCCCGCAAATCCCCAGGCTGTGTTGGTGGTCGACGCAAACTGTGCATTTCACTGTGTGCTTCAGTGTACGTGTGACAAATAAAATTTATCTTATCACTGGTTTCCCCCCACATTCTAAAGGCGTACAGGTTAGTAGGTAAATTGGTCACAAGGGTGTGATTTGGTGGCCGATTCACTGGGCCAGAAGGGTCTATTATGGGCTGTGTCTCTCAGTAAAATAACATTTAAAAAATCCTGACAGACATTGTTCCTAAATGTTTTATGGAGAAAATGCAAAACCTTCAGTGGGTTCATTCAGGTCACTCCTCCTTCACGCCAGGCTCCGCGAGTGTACAGGGTGTATTGAAACTGTCACAAACCCTCACTGCCTCAGCCCCAGCCCCTTCCGGCAGTCTTATGTTGTTACAGCTGAGCTCTCCCATCATAGCTCACATATCACGTCCCTCTTTCTGTCACGTGAGAGACAAACTTGGCATCCTCTAACAACCGCGAAGGCATGAAATGGGAAAATAATACAAGAAGTGTACTCTCTGTGAACTCAGCCCCAACAATGGCAAGACCCAGAACCTTGGGAATATGACACCAAGCCAACCAAGTTATTAATTTCCCAGCACTGGATGGTGTATATAGAGCAGTGTACATCGTTACAGCTGTATGGTTATGCATTGTGATCCTGAGACAGTAGCTTAGATTCTGCCGGCTGTACAGACAACTCACACTCAGTGGCCATTTCATTAGGTATCTCCTGTAACTAATAAAATGGCCACTGACTGTATGTTTGTGGTCTTCTGCTGCTGTAGCCCGTCCACTTCAAGTTTGCACACGTTGTGCATTCAGAGATGCTCTTCTGCACACCTCTGTTGTAACGCGTGGTTATTTGAGTTACTGTCACCTTCCTGTCATCTTGAACCAGTCTGGCCATTCCCCCCTGACCTCTTTCACCCACTGAACTGTCACTCACTGGAACGTTTTTTGTTTGCTTTTTGCACCATTCTCTGTAAACTCTAGAGACTGTTGTGGGTAAAACTCCCAGGAGTAATCAGCAGTTTCTGAGATACTCAAACCATCCCGTCTGGCACCAATAATCATTCCACAGTCAAAGTCACTTAGATCGCATTTGTTCCCAATTCTGACTTTTGGTCTGAAAAACAACTAAACCTCTTGACCATGTCTGCATGCTTTTATACTTGTGGCCAGCTGATTGACTGATTAGATATTTGCATTAGATAGATAGATACTTTATTGATCCCAAAGGAAATGACAGTGTCACAGTAGCATTACAAGTGCACAGATATAAATATTTGAAGAGGGGTAGAGAGAAGAACAAATAAGTTACCACAGACACTCTAACAGGAAGGGGTCATCACTTCCCCAGCTATAGGTTGGCTCATTACAGAGCTGAGTGGCCAAGGGTAAGAATGACTTCATAGTGCTCTTTGCAGCCGCGCAGTTGTCCTAAGGGGTAGATGTATAGTTGTACCTAATAACGTGGCCACTGAGTGTATGTATACACAGGGCTAAATTAAAAGGGGAGGAAAATGTTCACCCTCGACAATTTCATAGATAATAATTATTTAGATAAAGATCTTGCACTAATGGAAATCCAAGAGATCCTGCAGATGCCAGAAATCCAGGGCAACGCACAAACAAAATGCTGGAGGAACTCAGCAGGTCAGGCAGCATCTGTGGTGGGGGTAAACAACTGACGCTTTGGGTAGAGACCTTGCACCAGAGCTGGAAAGGATCCCTCACCTTGTTTCACCTATCACCTGTCAGTTTTGTGGTAAACCATATATATGTTGTAACTGGGTTACCTGTCTGGACGCGCCCCTCTGCTGACTGCCCCTGTGGCTCCTCCCCCCAGATCCTGAATAAAGGTGATTCCGCCTTGTCCCTCCCCCTCAGTCCAGGGGCAGACACTCACCATGGAGGTCGTACCGTACAGCGAATAAAAGCCTTTCAGTATTTTACCCAACTTCAGTCTTTTGGAGTTATTGAAGGTGTTTCAAGTTTGTACCCAATAGTGTACTGGTTAAAAAGCAAATGGTTGAAGGGATGTAGCTGTTCTTGAACTTGATGGTGTGGGACATCAGGTTTCAGTGTCTCCTGCCGAATAGTAGCTGTGAGAAGATGGCATGGCCGAAATGTTGGCCACTGTCATTGACAAATTTATTGCTTTATTTAGAGGTACAGCGTGCAACAGGCCCTTCCGACCCGACGAGCCGCGTTGCCCAGCAGCCCACCCGCTTAACCCACGCCTAACCACAGGACAGTTTACAATCGCCAGTTCACCTACCAACCGGTACGCCTTTGGACTGTGGGAAGAGGCAGGAGCACCCGGAGGAAACCCACGCGGTCACGGGGAGAACGTACAAACTCCTCCCAGTCAGCACCAGAGTTGGACTCTGAACTCCAACGCCCAAACTGTAATAGAGTCTCCCTCACTGCTACATGACTGTGGCGCCCCTGTATGATGTCTTCCTGAGGCAGCACGTTATAAAGATACTTTCAAAGCTGGGGAGGGATGTGCCCGTGGTTTTCCTATGCATTCAAATTGCTGTACAAGACTATGATGCTCCATATATTGTAGGAGGCACAAATCGGTTTTCTGTCTGTCTATATTGTATTGTGTGCTGCTCATTTATTACGGGTAATCCATCACGTGGTTTGGGGCATGGTAGAAGTGACTGAGTATAGTTATGTATTCACACTTTCGTTTAAATTCAGTTTAGTCTGGTTGGAGCCAGGGAGTAGACCGGAGATGATTTATTTTTTTGTTGATTGCTAAGATCGCTGATGCTGCTGCCTAGACCAATCATTTTGTTACATGGCTAGTCTCACTTTCATTTGTTTTTTTTTATCATTACGAGACTGTTCGTCTTTGTTGGTTTCTTAATGAAGGATAAGCGTGTCATACCGTGTCAACAGCACCCGTCCCCCCACCGAACCCCTGCGTGCTTCATCTCTGAGAACCTCTGCTTTGTTTTCAAGTAGCTGCTATATAATCAGGGGACTGGTTCATCGAGCACCTCCACACCATCTGCCACAAGTAGGACTCTTGGATGGCGAAAATTGTAATTCCCATTCCCATTCCCATTCCGACATGTGCCACGATGAGGCCACACTCAGGTGGAGGAGCAACACCTTATATTCTATCTGGGTAGCCTCCAACCTGTTGCCATGAATATCAATTTCTCCTTCCAGTTTAAAAAAACCCCCACTCCCCACTCTGAGCTTTTACTTGTCCCGGGTTTCCTCCTCCTTCCCTTTATCCCGTGGTCCACTTTCCTCTCCTATCAAATCCCTTTCTCTCCAGCCCTTGACCTTTCCCACCCACCTGGCTACACTTAGCACCTTCCAGCCACCCTCTTTCCCCTTCCTTTCGCACCTTTCTATTCTGGCATCTTCCCCCTTCCTTCTCAGTCCCGATGACGGGTCTGGGCCCGAAACATCAACTCTTTATCCCTCCCTATAGATGCTGCCTGGCCTGCCCCAGCATTGTGTGTGTGTGTTGCTACATTTACAACGATCTAGGACTGAACTTTTCTCTGACACAGCACATTGCCTACCCAGTGTACGTACAGCTCTTTCTCCTTTGTACTTGGGGAACATTTGCCTGCAGTGTGCTGAGTGCAGATTCGTGAACAGAAGGGATTTTGCAGAGGCTGGAGATCCAAAGCAACACACACAAAATGCTGGAAAAGCTCCGCAGATCAGGCGGCTGCCTATGGGGAGGAATGAAGAGTCAATGTTTCGTGCCAAGACCGTTAGGACAGGAGGTCGAAGTAGGAAGGTGGGGAGAGGGGAAGAAGTGCAGGTAGTCAGGTGATGGGTGAAACCAGGCGAGGGTTCTTTTCCGATCCTGATGAAGCATCTCGACCCAAAGTGTCAACTTTTTATTCCACTTCGTGGACCTGAGTTCTTCCAGTATTTTTCGTTCTGGAATTCCAGGATCTGCAGAATCTTTTGCGATTATTATTCCATTTTTGCAATACTTACTAACTTTTTGTAACTTTTTTACAGCTTTTATGTCATGCGCTGTACTGCTGCCACAAAACAACAGAATTCACAACAGAAGACCATAAGACATAGGAGGAGTGGGCCATTCGATCCATTGATTCTGCTCCATCATTCCATCATGGCTGATTTATTATTCCTCTCAACCTCATTCTCCTGCCTTCTCTCTGTAACTTCTGTTGCTGTGATTAATCGAGAACCTATCAACCTCCGCCTTGTGCACCCGTGGCAATGAATTCCACAGCTTCACCACCCTTTGGCTAAAGAAAATTTTCCTCATCTCTGTTCTAAATGGATATCCCTCTATTCTGAGTGTGGCCTCTGGTCTTAGACTCACCCATTATAGGAAACATCCTTTCCATATCCTCTCTATCTAGGCCTTTCAATATTTGATAGGTGAAATCCTCCCCCCCCCATTTTTCTAAACTCCAGAGAGTACAGGCCCAGAGCCATCAAATGCTCCTCATACATTAACCCTTTCTTTCCTGGGATCATTCTTGTGAACTTCCTCTGGACCCTCTCCAATGCTAGCACATCCGTTCTTAGGTAAAGGGACCAAACCTGCTCTCAATACTCCAAGTGTGGTCTGACCAACGCCTTATGGAGCCTCACTATTACATCCTTGTTTTTATGTTCTGGTCCTCTTGAAATGAATGCAAACATTGTATTTGCCTTCCTCACCACAGACTCAACTTGCAAGTTAGCCTTCAGGGAATCCTGCTCAATCATTCCCAAGTCCCTGAGCACCTCTGATTTTTAAATTTTCTCCCCAACCCCATTTAGAAAATAGTCCACAACTTTATTCCTTCTGCCAAAGTGCATGACCATGCACTTGCCTGCATTGTATTTCATCTGCCACCTCGCTGACCATTCCCCCAATCTGCCTAAGTCCTTCTACAGACACCCTGCTTACTCACACTACCTGCCCTCCATGTTTTTGTACCATCTGCAAATCTGGCCCCAAAGCCATCAATGCTTTCATCCATATTACTGACATAAAACGTGAAAAGAAACACTCCAAGTGCTGATCCCTGTGAAACACCACTAATCACCGGCAGAAAAGGCCCCTTTATTCCTCCCGCTAGTCAGCCAATCTTCTATCCATGCCAGTATCTTGGGCTCATAGCATGGGTTCTTATCTTGTTTAGCAGCCTCATGTGCGGCACCTTGTCAAAGGCCTTTTGAATACGACAGCCTCTTATCTTGTTAAGCAGCCTCGTGTGTGGCACCTTGTCAGATGCTTTCTGAAAATCCGAATAAACAACATTTACTGATTCTCCTTTGTCTATCTTGCCTGTTATTTCCTCAAGGCATTCTAGCAGATTTGTCAGGCAAGAATTCCACTGAAGGAAACCATACTGATTTTGGTATGTGTCTCCAAGTACCCCAAAACCTCATCCTTGATAATTGACTCCAATATCTTCCCAACTGCTGAGGTCAGACTAACTGGCCTATAGTTTCCTTTCTTCTGCCTCTCTCCCTTCTTGAAGAGTGGAGAGACATTTGCCATTTTCCAGTCCTCCAAAATCATTCCAGAATCTAGTGATTCTTGAAAGATTAAGGACATTAGGACACCCTGAACGCTAAAAAGAGACAAAATACATTAAGGACATCCTGAACGCTATAAAGAGGGCATTTAGAGATGGAAATAGGGAGGAGCTGAGGGCGATACAGAGGGACCTGAAAGCCAGGATCAGAGAGGCTAAAGACAGGTACAGGAGGAAGCTTGAGTGGAAACTCCAGCAGAATAATGTGAGAGAGGTCTGGAGGGGGATGAGGACCACCACTGGGTTCTGGCAAACTTGCAGCAGAGGAGTGGAAGGCAGTGTGCACAGGGCCAGTGAACTTAACCTGTTCCTTAACGGATTTGACATTGTGGCCCCATCCCACACATGAGCCATCTGTTGTCGGCCCCCAACCAGCACGTATTCCACTCTCCCCGCCTACCCCTCCTCACAGTCCTCCACCCTGCTCTCATGACTATACCCCTTCCCCACACGAAACCACCACGGTGGGCTTCACGGCTGAACAGGTGAGAAGACAGTTGAAACGTCTCAACCTAAGCAAGGCTGCAGGACCGGATGGTGTCAGTACCAGGGTGCTCAAAGCCTGTGCCCCTCAGCTATGTGGAGTACTTTGCCATGTCTTCAACCTGAGCCTGAGGCTCCGGAGGGTTCCTGTACTGTGGAAGACATCCTGCCTTGTCCCTGTGCCAAAGATGCCGCACCCCAGCGGCCTCAATGACCACAGACCGGTGGCATTGACCTCCCACATCATGAAGACCCTGGAGAGACTTGTTCTGGAGCTGCTTCGGCCTATGGTCAGGCCACACTTAGATCCCCTCCAGTTCGCCTACCAGCCCCGACTAGGAGTTGAGGATGCCATCGTCTACCTGCTGAACCGTGTCTACGCCCACCTGGACAAGCCAGCGAGCTCTGTGAGGGTCATGTTTTTTGACTTCTCCAGTGCATTCAACACCATCCGCCCTGCTCTACTCGGGGAGAAGCTGACAGCGATGCAGGTGGATGCTTCCCTGGTGTCATGGATTCTTGATTACCTGACTGGCAGACCACAGTACGTGTGCTTGCAACACTGTGTGTCCGACAGAGTGATCAGCAGCACTGGGGCTCCACAGGGGACTGTCTTGTCTCCCTTTCTCTTCACCCTTTACACCTCGGACTTCAACTACTGCACAGAGCCTTGTCATCTTCAGAAGTTTTCAGATGACTCTGCCATAGTTGGATGCATCAGCAAGGGAGATGAGGCTGAGTACAGGGCTACGGTAGGAAACTTTGTCACATGGTGTGAGCAGAATTATCTGCAGCTTAATGTGAAAAAGACTAAGGAGCTGGTGGTAGACCTGAGGAGAGCTAAGGTACCGGTGACCCCTGTTTCCATCCAGGGGGTCAGTGTGGACATGGTGGAGGATTACAAATACCTGGGGATACGAATTGACAGTAAACTGGGCTGGTCAAAGAACACTGAGGCTGTCTACAAGAAGGGTCAGAGCTGTCTCTATTTCCTGAGGAGACTGAGGTCCTTTAACAGCTGCCGGACGATGCTGAGGATGTTCTACGAGTCTGTGGTGGCCAATGCTATCATGTTTGCTGTTGTGTGCTGGGGCAGCAGGCTGAGGGTAGCAGACACCAACAGAATCAACAAACTCATCCGTAAGGCCAGTGATGTTGTGGGGATGGAACTGGACTCTCTCACGGTGGTGTCTGAAAAGAGGATGCTGTCTAAGTTGCATGCCATCTTGGACAATGTCTCCCATCCACTACATAATGGACTGATTGGGCACAGGAGTACATTCAGCCAGAGACTCATTCCTCCGAGATGCAGCACAGAGTGTCATAGGAAGTCATTCCTGCCTGTGGCCATCAAACTTTACAACTCCCTTGGAGGGTCAGACACTCTGAGCCAATAGGCTGGTCCTGGACTTACTTCATAATTTACTGGCATAATTTACACATTACTATTTAACTATTTATAGTTCTATTACTAGTAATTATTTATGGTGCAACTGTAATGAAAACCAATTTCCCCTGGGATCAATAAAGTATGACTAGACTATACTATACTATACTATGACTATACTATAAGATTATTACTAATGCCTCCAAAATTTCTTCAGCCACGTCTTTCAGAACTCTGGGGTGTGGTCCATCTGGTCCAGGTGACCTTCAGAGTTTTCAGCTTCCCAAGCACCTTCTCCTTAGTAACAGCAATGATGCTGTCTTCTGCCCCCTGACACTTCTGTATTTCCGGCATACTGCTGGTGTCTTCTACAGTGAAGACAAATACAAAATATGTATTAGGTTTGTCCTCTCTATTGCTTTAATGCTGCCTTTGACTTCCTTTGTCAGCCACAGTTTTCTCATCCTCCCTTCAGAATACTTTTTCATCTTTGGGATGTATTTATCCTGCACCTTCCGAACTGCTCCCAGAAACTCCAGCCATTGCTGTTCTGCCATCATCCCTGCTAGTGTCCCCTTCCAATGAATTTTGGCTAGCTCCTCTCTCATGCCTCTGTAATTCCCTTTACTCCACTGATCCATCCAATTTAAGGATATAACGTGTCAGTGGTAAACCTAGTAATGTTTCCATTTCTGTGTTTTGCGTGGGGCTTGAACCCCGTTCAACCTGTGTCAGAGGCAAGGGTATTAATCCACTTTGGTGTATGGGCCCAACACTCCGACGTGTCCGCTCCCAGGAACTTGAGCTGCTCACCCTTTCCACGGCTGACTTTTCAATGAGGGCTGGTGTGCCTTCTCCCAACTTCACCTTTCCTGAAGTCCAGAATCAGTTCCATGGCCTTGCTGACACTGGATGTGACATCGTCGTTGTGACACCAGTCAACCAGCTGATCCATCTCGCCCAAGGTTAAAGAGATTGAAAAAAATAACAACTGAGTGACCTGTGTCAAGTAAAAATATTCTGACACTACATACCATAAGTAAGATTCTCACAACTGAAATTGTTGGACCAGAGTGAGTAGAAATGTCCTCTAAAGTTTATAAGAGTCTTTTGTGCAGAGCACTTAGCTGCCATTACAAAGCAGGCACGGTGGCTCCCCAATTTCTTAGAAGTTTGCCCAGGTCTGATATGTCATCTAAAACTTCGACAAACTCCTATAGATACACAGTGGGGAGTATCCTGAGTGGTTGTATCACAGCCTGGTGTGATCATACTCAATGCCCAGGGACGGGAAAGCATACAGAAAGTGGGAGATACAGTCCAGTCCATCACTGGTAAAGCCCTCCCCACCATTGAGCACATTGACAAGGAGCACTGGCACAAGAGAGCAGCGTCCGCCATCAAGCTCCCCCACTATCTGGGCCATTCTCTTCTCATTGCTGCTGCCTGTCAGGCAGGAAGTAGAGGAGCCTTGGGTCCCACAACGCCAGGTTCAGGCACCGTTATTACCCCTCAATCTTCAGGCTTATTAATCAACTTGGATAACTTCCCTCACCTCAACACTGAACTGATTCCACAACCTATGGACTAATTCCAGTGACTCTACAACTACTGTTCTCAGTATTATCTGTCTATCCATTTACCTATCTACCTTTCTGTCCATTTATCTATCTATTTATTATTTGTTTTCTTCTTTATTTGTACAGTTTGTCTTCTTTGTAGTTTTTCATAGATTCTGTTGTATTTCTGTGTTCTACCGTGAATGTCTGCAGGAAGACAAATTTCAGGGTAGTGTATTGTGACATACAGTATACCGTATGTAATTTGATAATAAATTTACTTCTGAAAATTTTCTGAACTTTCATTTCTAACTTCCATGTAAGTACAGGAAACACATGTTGATATTTGTCTGCAGAGAAGCATCTGTGCTCCCAGGATCACAGAATGCACTCCAATTTCCAACTAATTCCTACCATTTGAGATCATACACCACTGTTTTTACTTAGAATATCTGCTCTGCCCTACGTTAAACTCACATCCAAGCCAGACTGTTGGCCCCTTTAATAGCATGCTTGACTATAATTATACCACTTGTAATTTGGCAGGGATCGAGTGTGTTGGAGGATTATAAAGGAGTTGCAAATACCTATGTATTCTGTGTGGACAATGGAATCCAGAATCTTAACCAAGCACTAAACCCTCCCAACCACTGAGCACATCTACATGAAACGTTGCTGTAGTAAAGCTGCATCCATCATCAAGGTCCTCACCACCCCGGCCACGCTCTTTTCTCGCTGCTGCCCTCAGATCGAAGGTACAGGTGACTCAGGACTCGCGCCACCAGGCTCAAGAACAGTTACTACCCCTCAACCATCGGACTCTTGAACAAACGGGGCTAACCAGACTTGTTCTATTTTTGGTGTTCCCACAGCTCGTTGTTTCACTTCAAGGACTCTTGTTATCTCATGCCCTCATTGTTTCTGGCTGTTTATTTATATCTGCATTTGCACAGTTTGTTGTTCATTGATCCTGTTTACAGTTACTGTTCTATAGATTTGCTGTGTATGCCCGCAAGAAAAAGAATCTCAGGGACGTATGTGGTGACACGTATGTACTCTGATAATAAGTTTCACTCCGAACCTTTTGAACTTTGAACAGTTGGTCTTCAGCAGCGGGTTATTCTCAGCACGTCCCCTTGGTGAGAGACTGACCACCTGAGTGTATAGGGCGCGGCTCAGGACTGCGAAGGAACGCACTCCACTTACTTGGATGAGCACAGTTCAGGGAACAGCCGCAAACCTCAGAACCAAGCAGGTAACTGGGCGCCAGGGTAGCGTAGCGGTCGGTGCAGTGCCATTACAGCTCGAGGTGTTGGAATTTGGAGCTCAATTCCAGTGTTGTCTGTAGGAGTTTGTACATTCTCCCAGTGGCCATGGGGTTTTCCTCCGGGTCCTCCTTTTTCCTTCCACAGTCAAAGATGTACCGGTTGGCAGGTTTATAGGTGATTGTAAATTGCCCTGTGATTGGACAAGGGTTAATTCGACGGGTTGCTGGGTGAACCAGAAGGGCCTGCTGCACGCTGTACCTCTAAATAAAGAAAAATAATTAGTATCACAACCACCACCCCGAACTTCCACTCCATCCACTGGCATTGTGTCCCAGCAGTCACATTACCCCACTTCTTATTTCACCCCACCCCCCAATCAAAACCATGAAACCTACTACTGAGAACATTTGAAAGCTGTTTGGACAGGTACTGTACATAGACTGGAATGGTTCAGAGTTAGATGTGACTCACGTGTATCTACATCAAAACGTGCAGTGAAATATATCATTTGTCTCAACAACTGACACATCCAGTGGTGTGCTGGGGGCAGCCTGCAAGAGTTTCCGCACATTCCGGCACCAGCATAGCAGACCCACAGTGTTCGGCAGAACAGTACAAGCAACAACAGCAGCAACAGAACGACACAACACAGCTCCAGCAAAACAAGCCCCATTCCCACCCTCCCACTTACCCAAGCACTCGCACACACAGACGGGCCTTCAACCCCAGGACTGCCCACTGCCGGGCCTTGGCCCCAGGCTCTCAGACTCATAGACATTGGGCCTAAAACCTCCAGTCCCTGACCTCCGGTCAAGCCGACTTCGATGTTTGATCTTCGGGCTTCTGCCTTTGGTTGAGAGGGCTATGGGCCAAATACAGGATCAGTTTAGATGGGTGTACTAATTGTACAAGGCATTGGTGAGGCCAAATTTGGAGTATTGTGTACAGTTCTGGTCACCGAATTATAGGAAAGATGTCATCAAAATTGAAGTACAGAGGAGATTTACTAGAATGTTGCCTGGGTTTCATCTTCTAAGTTACAGAGAAAGGTTGAACAAGTTGGGTCTTTATTCTTTGGAGCGTAGAAGGTTGAGGGGGGACTTGATAGAGGTATTTAAAATTATGAGGGGGATTGATAGAGTTGACATGGATAGGCTTTTTCCATTGAGAGTGGGGGAGATTCAAACAAGAGGACATGAGTTGAGAGTTAAAGGGCAAAAGTTTAGGGGTAACATGAGGGGGAACTTCTTTACTCAGAGAGTGGTGGCTGTGTGGGACGAGCTTCCAGCAGAAGTGGTTGAGGCAGGTTCGATGTTGTCGTTTAAAGTTAAATTAGATAGATATATGGACAGGAAAGGAACGGAGGGTTATGAGCTGAGTGCAGGTCGGTGGGACTAGGTGAGAGTAAGAGTTCGGCACGGACTAGAAGGGCCGAGATGGCCTGTTTCTGTGCTGTAATTGTTATATGGTTATATGGATGTCTTGGAGATCATGGACCAGTTAGGCCAAAGGACATATTTCACTGCTCTATGACTGTGTGACTAAGGAGAAAGGCGCCTGGCATATGGAACCTCTCACTGTCCAGACTCAGACACAGGGTGACTGTTCCTTTCTTACCAGGACTCTTAAATGGAATTGCTCCACAATCCAAATTCCTTCTTCACCATCTCCAAGGTGGCACAGGAGCGCAGCAACTTTTTGCAAGATGGCCACAAGAGGCAGGGCTTTCCGGTGGTCACCCATTTCAGTTTGAATTCCTATTCCAACAAACTGGTCCATGGCCTCCTCTACTGCCACGGTGAGACCACCCTCAGGCTGGAGGAGCTACACCTGTTCTTCCATCTGGATATCCTCCAACATGATGGCATGAGAATCAGTATCGCTAACTTCTGATGATTTCTCCCCTCCCCTGTCGCTCTTTTTCCACCCCCCGTTCTGGTTCCCCTTCCCGTCACCTCACCTGCCCATCACCTCCCCCAGGTTTCCCTTCTCCTTCACTTTCTCCCATGGTCTGCTGCCCTCTCCTATCAGATTCATCCTTCTTCAGTCCTTTCCCTCTTCCACCGATCACCTCCCAACTTCCTACTTCATTCCCCCTCTCCCTCCTTTCCCCTCATCTATCACCTGCCAACTTGTACTCCTTCCCCCCCACCCCCCACACCCTCCGCCGTCTTATTCTGGCTTCTTCCCCTTTCATTTCCAGTCTTGATGAAGGGTCTCGGTCTGAAACATCGACTGTTCTTTCCTCTCCATGGACCTGCTGAGTTCCTCCAGCATTTTGTGTTCCCCGTCGTCTTCTGTGGGCAGGGTCATGAGCAACACTGTACTGTCCCTGAAATGGCCTCATTCCAGTCATGGCTAATTCACGTTGGGAGTTAAATACCGGCCTTGCCACTGACACTCACATCCTATGAATACATAAAACAAGAGCTTTGCGAGTAATGTGGGAACTAGAGCCAAAAAGTGGGTGTGTCATGAAAGAAGCTGCTGTTGCCTGCTTTGTGATACCTCCCAAGATGATTTTCACTATTTCTTGCAGGCATGACATTTTTATTCAATCATAGCATGTGCCATATTGACAAGTCTAGCATTTCAACAGGACCCAGGATCAAGGATTGACTTTATTCATCACAGACAGTGCTGTATAAAAGTCTTAGGGACATATAGATAGAGCTAGGTGCCTGAGTTTTGCATAGTACTGTAGTAATTTTGTGTATTGTGCTGTACAGTTACTGCACAAAAAAAAACAACTTTCATGACATATGTGAGTGATGATAAACCTGATTCTGATGTGGGTCTCTATTGTGGACTGAGAGTGGGAAGGGGGCAGGGAGAGGGGAATCATGGTTGGGAAAAGGGGAGGGGAGAGGGGAGGGAGCAGGAAGCACCAGAGACACAACCTGTAATGGTCAGTAAACCAATTGTTTGGAATCAAATGTCCTTGCCTGGTGTCTCAGGGCTGGGTGTGTCTGCACCTGCCCCTGGCGCTCCTTCCCTGCCACCTCTCCCTCAGCACTCCACCCTCGCCATTCCTAACTTCCTCTGCTCCCACCAGATTTACAAACCCGCTCTCCTCTCCACCTTGACAACTACAGTACTGTGCAAAGGTCTCAGGCACCCTGGCTGTATATGTGTGCCTGAGACAGCAGCGCAGTGCGATACATTTATGTGTATTAGCAGTTTGCTGCAGTGTGTTGATCAGCACACGACGGGCAACAAAAAGCAACATTCAACAATGATAAAGGTTTAAGATTGAAGATTGTTTAATGTCGTTTTCAGTACACAAGTGCAAAGGAGAATGAAATAATTGTTACTCCAGAACATTAATAAAGAGTAAAGAATTATATAAAAATATTCTTAGGGGTTAAGGTCAACGTTTCGGGCCAGGTCCCTTCATCAGAACTGGAAAGGAAGGAGGTGAAGACCAGAATAAGGGAGGGTGGGAGGAGAACTGTGAACTGGGTAAGGATGGGTGGAGACAGTAAAGGGCTGGAGAAGAAGGAGGCGGATAGGAGGGGAAAGTGGACCATGGGAGAAAGGGAAGGAGGAGGGGCACCAGAGGGAGGCAATGGGCAGGTGAGGAAAAGAGAGGAGAACCGGAATGGGGGATGGAGAAAAGAGAGAATGGGGAGGGGTGAGACGTTACCAGAAATTAGAGAAATTGATGTTCATGCCATCAGGTTGGAGGCTACCAAGGTGGAATATGAGGTGTTGCTCCTCCAACCTGGGAGTGTTTTCATTTTCCTGGCGGCGGAGGATAAAGGCCGGCAGTTTCATAGTGGTGGAGGGAATGTGCAGGGAAGGTTGTTTTACACAGAGAATGGTGGCTGCCTGGAATGGCCTGCCAGAGGGACAGTCGTGAAAGCGGATGTGACTCACGGGGCTGATAGTCAGGCACATGGAAGGATGTGGGCCACGTGCAGACGGAAGGGATCCGTCTAGCACAGACTTTGTGGGCCAAAAGGTCTTTTCCCATTTCGAACTGTTCCGTCATCATCAAAGCCCGGGACTTCACGGCCTGAGTTATAGCGAAGGGTTGATCAGGTGAGAACTTTATTCCCCGGACCGTAGGAGAATGAGGGGAGATTTGATAGAGGTATACAAAATTATGAGGGTGTAGATAGGGTGAATGCAAGTAGGCTTTTCCCACTGAGACTACAACGTGAGGTTATGGATTGAGGGTGAAATATGAAGGTGGTGAGAGTTGCAGAACCAGCTGCCAGCACAAGTGGTGGATGGGGGTTCCAGTTCAACATTTAAGAGAAATTTGGATAGGTATATGAATGGGAGGGGCATGGAAGGCCAGGGTCCGGGTGTTTGTTGATAGGACCAGGCAGGTTAGTGGTTGGGCACTAGATGGGACAAAGGGCCTGTTTGTGAACTGTAGTGCTTTATGACTCAACAACATCCACCCCCATCAAGATCTTATATGTTCCAGTTGAGACCCCTGACCTCACATTATACCCTTTCATGGCCTTGCATCTTATCGTCAGCCTGCTGTAACACTTTATTCTGCACTCTATTATTGCTTTACCTTGTACTGCTGTAATGAAATGATCTGTATAGTTAGAATGCAAAACAAAGTATTTTACTGTACCATGGTACAGAGTCATACAGCACAGAAACAGGCCCCTCAGCCCATCTAGTCCATACTGAACTATTATTCTGCCTACTCCCATTGACCTGTACCCGGACTATAGCCTTCCACACCTTTCCCATCCATGTACTTAACCAAATTTCTCCTAAATGTTGAAATCAACCCCACCTCCACCACTTCCACTGGCAGCTCATTCCACACTCTCATCACCCTCTGAGTGAAGAAGTTCTCCTCCATGTTCCTTTAAACATTTCACCTTTCACCCTTAACCCATGACCTCTGGTTCTAGTCTCACCCAACCTTCGTGGAAAGAGCCTGTTTGTATTTACCCTCCCTATACCCCTCATCATTTTGTATCATCATCATGTTCCATGTCGTATGATGTGGGCGATCATGGTCTTGACTCATCAAAATGCTGGAGGAACTCAGCAGGCCAGGCAGCATCTATGGAAAAGAGTAAGCAATTGATGTTTCAGCCACAGACGCTGCCTGGCTTGCTGAGTGCCTCCAGCATTTTGTGTGTATTACTTTGATTTCCAGTATCTGCAGATTTTCTTTTGTTTGATGGTCTTGACCATGACTGTTCTTAGCAAATTTTTGTGCAGAAGTGGCTTGCCACTGCCTTCTTCTGGGTGACGTCTTTTGTATACCTCTATCAAATCTCTCATTCTCCTACGCTCCAGGGAATAAAGTTCTAACCTGTTCAACCTTTCCCTAGAACTCAGGTCCTCAAGTCCCGGCAGCATCCTCATAAATTTTCTCTTCCCTGTTTCAATCTTATTGACAAGTAAGACAATAATAATGAAATGTGTACCAATCTCCACTCAGACATAAGACAATCCTAACCGATCAGGATTATACTTTCCAACAATCACCTTAAAATTGAGCCCTGTCATATTAACAATTTCCATCCTGGGAGAAAGGCACCGTCTGTCTGCTCTGTCAGTACTTCATCAGAGGACAATCCACAAGGTTCAGGTAGATGGGCCAAAGGGCCTGATTCTGTGTTGTATTGCTCTATAACTCTTAATTCCAGAATTAGTTGTCTATAAATCTGTATCGATGGGATCATTTCAGGTTACAAAGGGACTCTGCAGTTCAGTAGGTACATTTAATGTCAGAGAAATGTATACAATATACATCCTGAAATTCTTCTTCTTCGCAAACATCCATGACAACAGTGGAGTGCCC
Source organism: Mobula birostris (assembly GCF_030028105.1). NCBI lineage: Eukaryota > Metazoa > Chordata > Chondrichthyes > Myliobatiformes > Myliobatidae > Mobula > Mobula birostris. The sequence goes on along the minus strand of NC_092378.1, from coordinate 148,896,604 downwards.
CAAAGAATGAATGACAGTTAAATGTTAAAACCCCAAAGCCTCACCCCCTCCTCCACCAGCAAAATAGCATCCGCATCCCCCCACTGAGCACTCAAGTGTGCAGTAAGGCATCAATAAAGACATAGACGCAGTACCCCAAAGACTATTCATTCACCAGGTATTCGACATACCACAGGCTCTCTCTCTCCCTAATAAGGGAAAAGGAGATGTCCCCATTTCACAGCGAGAGGGGAGACATAACAAACAACTCGCTGATTGATGGTGTTAAAAGCCTGTTGCGTCGCTTTTTCTGAGCTCTGTGCCCAAAGATCTGGCCCCTGGGCACACAGCCAGCAGCCAGCTAGCTACCTTTACGATCTTCCACGTACTCCCACGTTGCATCAGGTGGCAGCACCGACCTCGGATCCACCTGCTTCCAGAGCCACGAAATCCGTCACCCTGAATTGCGCGCTTGTCTTCCAGGCCGCAATCTTGGCATGTCCTCGTGTTTTTATTCACTTCTTGTTCACTATATGCGCGATTTGATCACAGCGCTTCAGCGCTGAACTGACTGTGCAGCTGTGGCCTGCAAACATTGGCACAGTGCTGAGGACTCACCTTTGGGGCTGTACAGTTTATGTTATTTGTTTATTTTTTAACTGCGCGATTTGATTTTCCTTTCTCAAACATCAGGTGTTTGAAGGTCTTGTGTGGGGTTTTTCTTTGAACAGGTTCTGTTGTGTTTCCTTGTTTTGTGGCTGCCTGCAAGGGGACAAATCTCAAGGTTGTATACTGTATATCTATGATAATAAATGTACTTTGAACATAAGGGGTACAACGGTAGCATTGCAGTTGGCGCGATGCTGTTGCAGTTCGAGGTGTTCTGGAGTTCAAAGTTCAATTCCAGCACCATTTGTAAGGAGTTTATGCATTCTCCTCGTGGACACGTGGGTTTCCTCCGGGTGCTCCGGTTTCCTCCCACATTCCAAAGACATATTGGTTAGTAGGTTAATTGGTCATTGTGTATTGACCTGTGATGAAGCTAGGGTTAAATAGGTGCACTGCAGGACAGTGTGGTTCAGAAGGGTCATTGTACCTCTAAATGAAACTTTTAAAATCGTAACAACAGAGACATAGATTGAGCTGCCAGTTCACTCTGCCCGTGACCCAATCATGCTCACTGCCAACCACTGTTCAACAGCCAACGGGAAGACAAGCAGTTAAGCGTGCTTTGGGAAATGGCACTCTTTCATCCCTCTGTCTACACAAGGAAAAATAACCAAAAATAAAACCAGCCAGACTCTCAGAAGACTGAAAAAGCAAGTCTTGTTTGGCATCAAACATGAAAGGAACTTTTGAACTTTCTTTTGAAATAATTTTGTTGCAACTAATTATGAGGATCTTAATTTAACAGGTCAGCTGTGGAAGCCAGGTCACACTTTGTCCAGGGGTTGCCCCACTTTCATCCAAGATATGGAGAAAGTTGGTCACAGGGGATGGATGGTGATCTCCGTCCCACAGACCCTGGAAACTCGATCACTGGGTGTAGATAGTTCTGCTACAACTTGATATACTGTACATTCCTAAGAAACCTCGCATTATAGAAAGTCATGTTAGAGTAGAACAGGCTGAAACTGCCTTCAAGGCACAGATTGAAACAGGTTCTCCCAATTGCAACATAACAAATGCGACCCTCAATCGTTTTTTAAGATGCACCATCGAAAGCATCTGATGCATTGGCATCGCGGTTTGATATGGGCAGTTGCTCTGCCCAGACCGTACAAAACCGCAGAGGGTCGTGGACGCAGCTCCACGCACCATGGAAACCAGCCTCCCTTACGTACGCACAAGAGATTCTGCAGATGCTGGAAATCCAGAGTAACACATGCAAAACGCTGGAGGAACCCACACGTCAGGAAGCATCACCCCTTCTCCGAAGGGTTTCAGCCTGAAACGTCAACTGTACTTTTTTCCCTATAGATGCTGCCTGGCCTGCTGGGTTCCTCCAGCATTTTGTGTATGTTGCTCGGATTTCCAGTATCTTCAGATTTTCTCTTATTTGTGACACCTTCTCTTTTCCTTTCTCCCATAGTTCACTCTCCTCTCCCATCTGATCCCTTCGTCTTCAGCCCTTTACCTTTTCCACCTATCAGCGCCCAGCTTCTCACTTCATCCCCTCTCACCCAGCTACCTACCTTCCCCCATGCCTGGCTTCCCCTATCACCTGCCGGCATGCCCTCCTTCCCCTCCCGCACCTGGTTTCTGCTCCCTTCCTCTCCAGTCCTGTTGAAGAACCTTGGCCTGAAACATTGACTCCAGAATTTTGTGTTTAGTCCACCTAAGACCAGTTGTCTTTAATACGTGGGGCCAAGAGCCTCAGTGAAGGAGTTAGCATAATCAAAGGCACCAGGCATTCTTTCTTCTGACCCCCCATCTAGTCTGTGCCGAACTATTATTTTGCCTAGTCTCATCTACCCACACCTCCATACCCCTCCCAGCCACGTTCTTATGCAAACTTCTCTCAAGTATTGAAGCCAACCCCCTTCTGCATCCACCACTTCTGCTGGCATCTCGTTCCACACTCTCACCACCTTCTGAGTGAAGAAGATTCCCCTCATGCTCCCCTTAAGTATTTCACCTTTCACCCTTAACCTATGACCTCTAGTTGTAGTTTCACTCAACCTCAGTGGAAAAAGCCTGCTTGCATTTGCCCCATCTATACCCCTCATAATTTGGTATGCTAAATTTCATTTAGGGATTAGGGAAGATAAAGATCTAAACTTTCTCCCATCCAAGTACACAGAGACCCCCTGGAATCTGTCCACAGACCCCCAAGCGGTCCGTGGATCCCCAGGTTAAGAACCCCTGGTTTAGAGGGATATTGGCCAAACATGTGCAAATGGGATTAGTTTGGATGCGTCTTCTTGGTCAGTATTGACATATGGGCCGAAGAGGCTGTTTCCATGCTGTGTGACTGTGGTTCTAATAGACTGAGGAGATATAATGTCACAGTGTGCTTTGCTGAAGTTCACTGTGTATTTAGGAGAGAATTTAAGACAATCACACTGCTGGAGCTGATTTCTTGCAGGAAATCTGCCAATCATTTTATCACTTTCAACACTCTAAACTTTATCATTCGGCATTCAAACTCACTGACCAAACACAAAGGCCTACATAAGTAGCGTACTGAGCAGGGAGTGCACTCTCAATTACTCAGAGGAGGGTGAGGCCCATTACTGTGGAAATCCTTTCATACCACAGCTTCAACAACAAGTTACGTTTACTGAGGTTCTATGAGATCATAAGAAAAAAGTTAGCCCCTCGAGGCCAATCTAATCTTGGCCACAACACTCCTCGCTTTCTAGAGACACTTGAATCTGCTGCAGTCCAAGGTCGTAGTCCTGAATACATACTGTACAATGAGTCAGCACCAGCAGCTTCGAGGCAAAGAATTTCAAAGATTCTCCGAGCTCTGTGAGAAAAAAAATATTGTTTCTTATTTTGGTTTTAGACAGGTAACCCCTCATCTGAGGATAACACCTTTTATCTCGGGACTCCCCAGCAGGGAACAACTCACAGTTGGAATCAGTTTGTGATGACATGAAGAATGTTGTAGCAGCAAATACTGTGAATTATAAAACAAAATAGTGTGAGAAGGAAGGAAAGATGAGATAGTGTTCAAATGTTTATTTTTATTTACTAATTATTTAGAGATGCTACACGGTTACAGGCCCTTCTGCCCAAAGAACCTGTTCCACCCGAATACACTCAAGGGACCAGTTAACCTACCAGCACGTATGTCTCTGGAACGTGGGGGGGAAACCAGTGTACCCAGAGGGAACCCCCCCCCCGCGGAGGAAACCAACGCACCCTGGGGGCCCCCCACCCCTACCTGAGGAAATCATTGCACCCAGAGGAAACCACTGTACCTGGAGGAAACCGGTGCACCCGAAAGAAACCAGTGCACACGAGGAAACCCGTGCCCCCCCTTAGGAAACCAATGCACCCAGTGGACCCCCCCCCAACCTGTGCACCCGGAGGGAACCAGTGCACCCAGAGGAAACCAGTGTGCCTGAAAGAAACCAGCGCACCCTGAAGGGGACCCCCACACACACGCGCGCGCGCGCACCCAGAGGAAACCAGTGTGCCCGAAAGAAACCAGTGCACCCAGAGGAAACTGGTGCACCGGGGAGGGGGGCATGCACCCGTAGGAAACCAGTGCATCCAGAGGAGACCAGTGCACCTGAGAAAACCCACATAGTTATGGGCTGAATTCCTCATGGGCAGCAGTGGGAACTGACCCCAGATCACTGATGCAGTAAAGCGTTACACTAACTGCTACACTACCTTGCCATCCGGTGGGACCATTCCGAAATGTGATGGCAGGGCAGAGGAAGCTGTTTCTAAAATGCTGAGTGTGGGACTTCAGGATGCTGTACCCCCTCCCCGATGGTAGTATTGAGAAGAGAGCATGTTCCAGATGATGAGGTTCCTTGATGATGATGGATGCACCTTTTTGAGATGCCACCTATGGAAGGGGTCCTCGAAGCTGGGGAGGCTGGTGCCTGTGCTGAAGCTGGCTGAGCTTACAACCCCCTGCAGCATTTTCCAGTCCCGTGCAGTGGTCCCTCCATACCAGGCGATGTTACAGTCAATCAGAATGCTCTCCACAGTACAGTTGTAGAGATTTTAAGGGTCTTTGATGACATACCAAATCTCAAACTCATAACAAAGTAGAGTGCCTGGCATAATTGTACCAATGATTCTCAAAACATTTAGTCCTTTAAGCTAGCCAGTTTAACTCCCCTCCCCACTCAGGAGGTACCTAATAAAGTGGCCACTGACTGAATGTTTGTGGTCTTCTGCTGTTGCAGCCCGTCCATTTCAAGCTTACGCATGTTGAGCATTCAGAGATACTCCTCTGCACAGCAGAAGATGTGCATTGTTTCAGTTCCTGTCAGCTTGAACCAGTCTGGCCATTCTCCTCTGACTTCTCTCACTAACAAGGCGGTTTTGCCCGCTGAGGTGCCAGTCACTGGATGCGTTCTGTTTCTCGCACCGTTCTCTGTAAACTGTAGAGAAAATCTCAGGAGATCAGCAGGTTTTGAACAGCACCAACAATCATTCCACTGTCAAAATCACTTCGATCACATTCTTTCCCATTCTGATGTTCGACCTGAACAACAACTGAATTTCTTGACCTTGTCTGCCTGCTTTTATACATTAAGTTGATCCACATGATCGGCTGATGAGATCTTTGCATTAAGGAGCTGGTGTGCAGGTGTACCTAATAAAGTGGCCACTGAGTGCATAGATCCATGGTGATATATCAGACCTCCTCAAACTTCTAACCAAGCAGAGCCACAGGAGTTTTTTCTTCATGAGTCTCAAAGCATATAAGCTCACCATTTTAACTCCCCTTCCCATTCCCGCACCAACCGGTCTGCCCTCGATCTCCTCCACTGCCAAGGGGAGGCCAAACGCGAACTAGAGAAACAGCCCCTCATGTTCTGTCTGAAGACTGCAACCTGACAGCATGAATGTTGAGTTCTTCTGTTGCTGGTAACCTGCTCTTCTATCCATTCCTTTCTTCTGATCTACCCAGGTTCTCCCACCACACCCCGTACCCCCCCAGCCTCCATCTCTTGGTTTCTTTCTCCTCCTTCTGCCCACCACCCACCCACTCTCCCCACAGGGTTTCAACCCCCACCCTCACTGTTCCCAAATGCCCTCCTTCCTGGTTCAATCTAATGTTCCTCTCCCTTCAACTTGCACCATCTGCAGCTGCTTATCAGCTCCACCTCTCACCTTCCATTCTTCGTTGCTATCGCCACCCTCCCCTCCTCCACCTGCCAATCAACCCTTACTCACGCAGATCCACCAACCATCTGCCTGCTTTCGCGCCACCCCTTCCTTACATGGCTGCGTCTCTTCTTTCTTTCAGTCCTGACGAAGGGTCTGGGCCTGAGACGTCAGCTGTCTACTTCCATCCAGAGATGTTGCCTGACTCACTGAATTCCTTCAGAAGGTCAATTTATCAACCCTTAGAACCTCCCATACTGTCATCTCACATCCCACCCGGTCGTGGGTCCTCCACTTCTCCCTAGCAGTGACAAAGGACGAGATCAGGCAGGACGGTCTGTCCCAGTCACCCCTCACACTCTTCCCACAGGGTTTCAACCCCCACCCTCACTGTTCCCAAATGTCTTCCCCCCCCAACCCCCACAGGCAGACAGATGAAGACCAAGGAACAGGGTGCGGCTGACGGCGAGATTGAGTCAATCTCCGACATATGGACAAAGCTCTCCGAAGCTTTCCACTGTATCACTTTGTCTTCTGTTCTCGATATTTATTGTTTATTTATTATTATTACTGTGATTTCTTTTTGTATTTCACAGTTTGTTGTCTTTTGCACATTGGTTGAACGCTCGTTGGTGTAGTCTTTCATTTATTAGACCATTGGAGGGGAACGTCGACTCAGACCATGAGAGGCCTGCGTCGGGCATTTTCATGCCTTACAAGGTGCAGATTGGAAGTCTGTGTGGGGCGCCACTCCTCGCACAGACACAAGAGCAATGTGTGATTAAGTGCCTTGCTCAAGGACACAAACACGCTGCCACAGCTGAGGCTCGAACTAGCGACCTTCAGATCACTAGACGAACACCTTAACCATTTGGCCACGTGCCCAACACCAATTAGACCATTATATACCATTTTAGACCATAAGATATAGGAGCAGAATTAGGCCATTTAATCCACTGAGTCTGCTCCGCCATTTCATCATGGCTGATCCCAGATCCTATTCAACCCCATATCCCCTGATGCACTGACCATTCAGAAATCTATCAACTTCCACTTTAAACATACCCATGGATTTGACCTCCACTGCAGTCTATGGCAGAGCATTACACAGATTCACCATTCTCTGACTACGATATATATATATATATATATGTATGTATGGAGTTGATCCACATGATCAGTAACAAGATTTTATCTTGTTAAGCAGCCTCATGTGAGGCACCTTATCAAATGCCTTCTGAAAATCTAAGTAAATGACATCCTCCTTTGTCCACCCTGCTTGCTACTTCCTGTCATGATTCTGTTATGGTTATTATTCCATTATGGATTTACTGAGTATGCCTGCAAGAAAATGAACCTCACTGTTGTAAGTGGTGACATGTATGTACTTTGATAATAAATTTCTTTGAACTTTGAACTTAGAATATCCACAAATTTCTGTAGACTTTCCCTTTCCCGGGCAGTAGTGTTTCCATACCAGGCCATGATGCAGCTGGTTAGGATACTCTCCACTGTGCATCTATAGAAGTTTGTTAAAAAAAAGACTAATCTTTAAATTATTAGAACTAAGGATTATTTTCTCTGTACATGCAATGTAATCAAGTCTTGGTTCATGTAAAAAACAATTCCAATTTGCCCAGGTTTTAATATACTTGCACATCAACCAGGACAGCTTGTGGCCACGTAATGCAGGAATGCAAGGCTCCATCATGGGCACTAGCCTCCCCAGTATCCAGGACATCTTATAGGAGAAATGTCTCAAAAAGGCATTGTCCATCACTAAGAACCCCCATCACCAGGACAAGCCCTCCTCTCATTGCTACCATCAGGGAGGAGGTACAGAAGGCTGAAGGCACACACTCAACAAGTCAGGAACAGCTTCCTCCCCTCTGCCATCCGATTTCTAAATGGACATTGAACCCATGAACACTACCTCACTACTTTAACTCAAATTTCACATTTGCCAGTGATATTAAACCTGATTGTGATTATGTAGCTGCTCAGAAAATTTAAGTAATTTCATTTTCTACTGTTGTAATCATGTGTAGAGGCAACTGCGGCTGCTGGAGTGCTTCCACATGCACAGACATCCGCTGGCATGAGCTTATCACAAACCCGGACGCTCTCAATAGGGCAAAGACGACCGGTGACAAAGCGATGACCCTGAGAGGATAACTTCATTGAATGGACATGTCGTACGCATGGAGGCTCCAGACTGCCTAAGCTGAGTGCTCGATGGCCAGCTGCCACGGGGAAGCAGGAACCGTGGTAGACCTCGTAAGAGGTAAAAAGGCCGTGTTGCTTATAGTGGGCTCGTTCCCCATCATCTGGAACTTTGGGCCGGAGTCAGAACTGGTTGGCACACCTTGGTTAAACTTGCTCACAGCAGCTGGGAGGGTAGGCATCACGCCCAACAATGAGGAAAGCAACAGTAACAGCCGTGCCTACAGAATCTGGACAACTACCTCATCCCCGTGGTGAACGGCTCTGCCAGTCAAGAATTGGCCTCAACAGTCGGCTCCAAACGCACATCAGCTGAGCTACACAAGCACAGGCGTCATCGTCGAAATCAACAACCAGAAGGTGGTTGGAACTGTGTGATCACAGTGGAGGAGAGAGCTGATAAGGACCCGCGATATGAACTTTACAAAGAACACAGTGATACTGTGTTCTTGGGGTTTAACCACGTCCACTGTGGACACCACAGTGAGTGATAGATACTGTGTTCTTGGGGTTTGACCACGTCTACTATGAACACCACTGCAGAGGATGAGGGATTAAAGAGCAAGAGATTAAGAATCAAGTTTATTTATCATGTGTACATGGAGACATACAGTGAAATGCATTAACAACCAACACAACCTAAGGATATGCTGGGGGGCCTCTGCAAGTGCCAACATAGCAATCCCACCATGCTCGGCAGAACAACAGAGATCACAACAAGCAACAAAACGACAACAGCGAAACAAACCCCATTCCTCCCTCCCACCAACTCACCCACATATAGAGTCTCCTAAATTCAGGAAAGGCCGTCTTCTTTGGCCTCTAGCCTCCAGTGGACTCGGTAAACGCAAATGATTCAGCACGGATGAAATCCACAAGTGACAGCTGGAGGATATTTTGGAAGCTGAAAGATTACTTACTGTGTGGACAGAAGATCGAAATCGACGCAACAGATAGGAAAGACGGCGGGGGGGGGGCGCTGCTAGAGAAACTCTATAGGTCAGGCGGCATCCACGGAGGAAAATGGATAATCCATGTTTCCAGTGGAGACCCCCCACCTGGAGGGGAACCTGAGACTGCCTTACATTAGTATAAGACCATAAGATTTCTGAGCAGAATTAGGCCATTTGGCCCATTGAGTCTGCTCCACCATTTCATCATGGCTGATCCAATTTCCCTCTCAATCCCAGTCTCCCCGTATCCCTTCATACCCTGACTAATCAAGTGCCTAGTGCCATTCCTCCATTTATCATCTTCGAACTTGTACTCCTTCCTCTCCCCCTGCATTCTTATTCTAGTATCTTCCTCCTTCCTTTCCATAAGATTTCGGAGAAGAATTAGGCCATTTGGCCCATTGACTCTGCTCCACCATTTCATCATGGCTGATCCAATATTCCTCTCAGCCCCTATCTCCTTCCCTCCCCCCCACCCCGCCGTATCCTCTCATGCCCTGACCAATCAAGAACCTATCAACATCTGCCTTAAATATATATAAAGGCTTGGCCTCCACAGATTCACCACACTCTGGCTGAAGAAAGTCCTCCTCATCTCTGTTCTAAAAGGATGCTCCTCTATTCTTCTGTAGCTTGGTCAGCATGGACAAGTTGGGCTGAAGGGCCTGTTTGTGTGCTGTGCAACCTTTCATCAGGATCCATGGGGAGGTTAAAAGTCTTTACAGGGACCTGAAGCTAAGAAGGGTGAAATTTGTGGTGATCCATGAGTGCTGTCACCCCAGCTGGCCTGGACCTTCTCTCTTCTCAGCTCTCCCATCAGGCAGAAGATACAAAAGCCTGAAACTCATACCATCAGGATCAAGAACAGCTTCTGCCTCACTGTTACAGGACTGTTGAACAGTTCCCTAGTATGATAAGATGGATTCTTGACCTCACAATCTGCCTCGTATTGCCTTGTGCCTTATTGCCTGCACTGCACTCTCTCTTTGGCTATCTATTCTGTATTCAGTTACCTACCTTGTTCTACCTTGATGCACTGTGTAATGAATTGATTTGTATGAACACTATTCAAACAGGCTTTTCACTGTACTGCGCTATATCTGACAATAATAAACCAATTTCAGTAGAGTTATATAGCACCTTTTGAACAGATTTGGATCGATTGAGAGAATTTGAAAGTATGCACGCGGCCGATTGATCGTGCGGTAAATCGATCCGGCCTCCCATCTGTGGAGGGCTCACTCTCTCGGGCGTGAGCTTTCAAGCACGTCTTGGTAGGCCAGGTTCATCACTCCCACATTCTCACTTCCCAGCCTGCACAGTTACTAACATGACTCCATAAACATTTAATTATATTGCTGCGTTGTCATTCTTGCCAAACTTGTGCAATCAAGAACCTATCAGCCTCAGCTTTAAATATACCCAGTGACTTAGTCTCCACAGCTGTCTCTGATAATGAATTCCACAGATTCACCACCCTCTGACTAAAGAGATTCCTCCTCATCTCTGTTCTAAAGGAACATTCCTCTAGTCTGAGGTTGTGCCCTCTGTTCCTAGACTCTCCCACCATAGAAAACATCCTCTGCATTCCACACACACCACCTTCCTGTTGCAACTGTTAGACTAGTAAATTAAATGAAAGTCTAGCAAAATTTGCTACAGATGAACTGTGGAGAGCATTCTATCTGGTTGCATCGCCATCTGCTACGAGAGGGCCACTGCGCGGGATTGGGAAAAGCTGCAGAGGATCGTAGTTCCACCACGAGCACTACGCTCCCCACCACAGGCACTACGCTCCCCACCACAGGCACTACGCTGCCCACCACGGGCACTATTCTGCCCACCACAGGCACTACGCTGCCCACCACGGGCATTACGCTGCCCACCACAGGCACTATTCTGCCCACCACGGACACTACGCTGCCCACCACAGGCATTACGCTGCCCACCACAGGCACTATTCTGCCCACCACGGGCACTACGCTCCCCACCACGGGCACTACGCTCCCCATCATCAAGGACATTTTCAAAAGGCAATGCCTCAGGAAGGCGGCAACCATCATTAAGGACCCCCATCACCTAGAGCATGACCTCTTCTCATTACTACCGTCAGGGAGGAGGTACAGGAGTCTGCCGACACACACTCTACAGTTTAGGACCAGCTTCTTCTCTTCTGCCATCAGATTTCAGAATGGTCCATAAACCTGTGAACACTACCTCACTATTTTTTTGCACTATATATAAATATATATATATAACAACAAATTTCACGGCATATGTCAGTGATCATAAACCTGATTCTCATTCTGTTTAAAGAGTTACTGGAATTTTCAGGATGTATCACCCGCACAAGGACACTTTTACAAGAGCTCCAGGCCACAGAAGGGGAAAGACTATGAAGGGCATTCGGAAGGTTGCAGTGTCTTTAAAGCCATGAAGAATTGTAGTATTCTGGGCCATGATCAGATTGATGAATAGAGATGAGGGCAGGATGGGAGTGTGCTCTTGGACGACACACACTCTTGATGGTTTTCAGAAGTGGCCAGACAAGATTTCTCATCAACAAGTTTGAATTGGAAGTCAATAATGTCAAAACATCATTGGAATCCCATTCTCAAATGACAAATAATTATTTTATTTAGTGATACAAAACTGCAACTTCCAGCCCAATGAGTCTGCACACCTCATTACACAACTCGCATTTTCTAAAGATGGGCGGACAGGTTCACAGGTCAATTGGTCACATGGGTGTAATTGGATCTGTGGGCTCATTGGGTCAGAAGGGGCTGTTACTTTGCACTATCTTTAAAAAAACAAAAAAACACACCCACCACTCCTTGTGTAAAAAACTTACCTCTGACATCCCCTCTATACTTCCCTCCAATCACCTGAAAATTATGCCCTTTCATATTAGCTATTTCCTGCTGGGAAAAAGTCTCCTGCTTTCCACTCTTTCTATACTAAATGGTTCACAGAATATAAGATGATAATATCTTACTAGCATCAAAATACGGAAAATAAATGTGCATAAGTCTTCCTTTAATTTATTCATTTTCATTTACATATGTATTATTCACATATAACTCCCTTAATTAATTACATAAATCAATACATAAAATTCCTCATAAAATGGCTTCTAGAACCAAACTATTACAGGTCAGGGATGTCCAATACTAGGTCCTTACACTCAGTAGCCACTTTATTAGGTACACCCTTTAATGCCCAGGCCTGCGCCCTGGAGAGACTGAAGCAAGACTTTCCAGGTGCAGATCCATGGTCTTGTGATCTTGTAATCGTGGCTAAAAGTCAGAGCATAAAAGCATGCAGGCATGGTCAAGAGGTTCAGTTGTTGTTCAGACCAAACATCAGAATGGGGAAGAAATGTGATCTAAGTGACTTTGACCGTGGAATGATTGTTGGTGCCAGATGGGGTGGTTTGAGTATCTCAGAAACTGATCTCCTGGGATTTTCATTCAAATCAGTCTACAGCTTACAGAGAATGATACAAAAAACTAAAAGAAAACATCCAGCGTGTAACAGTTCTGTGGGCGAAAACACCTTGTTAATGAGAGAGGTCAGAGGAGAATAGCCAGACTGGTTCAAGTAGACAGGAAAGTGACAGTAACTCAAATAACTGGTTACAACAGTGGTGTGCAGAAGAGCACCTGTGAATGCTCAACACATTGAACTTTAGTGTAGATGGGCTACAACAACAGAGGATCACAAACATACAGGAGGTACCCTTTGGAACACACACAAAATGCTGGAGGAACTCAGCAGGCCAGGCAGCATCGATGGAAAAGAGTACAGGCGACGTTTCGGACCGAGACCCTTCAGCAGGAGAGGCCCTCTCCCATCCTGCTGAAAGCTTTTGGCCTGAAACGTTGACTGTTTACTCTTTTCCATTGATGCTGCCTGGCCTGCTGAGTTCCTCCAGCATGGTTTGTGTGTTGCTCGGATTTCCAGCACCTGTAGATTTTCTCTTGTCTGGAGGTACCCACTGGGGTGGTGCGGCAGCAGAGTGGTTAGCACAACGCTTTACAGCACCAGCAACCCGGGTCCAGCTCCTGCCACTGCCTGTAAGGAGTTTGTACGCTCTCCCCTTCCCGTTTTCCCCTGACCACTTGGCTTTCCTCCAGGAGCTTCAGATTCCTCCCATCGTCCAAAGACGTACCGGTTGGCAGGTCATTATAAATTGACCTGTGATTAGACTCAGATTAAATCGGGGGATTGCAGGGTGGCACAACTCGAAGGGCTGGAAGAGCCTGTTCCGCTATCTCGATAGATAAATAAACAAACAGATAACGTGCCCACCTAGTATAAGGTGGCACTAGGTGATGCGTGTGCAGTGGTGATGGTGGGGTTTGGGGGCATGTTAATGGGTGGAGGTGTTGATCAGCCTGAGAAGTAACTAATAAAGTGTATACACATAGTGTAACAGTAACTAATTTCACCCAAGGCGCAGTGAAGGTTCGACAACTGCACTTGGGGAGAATGCTGGGGAAGGTGCATTGGTGAAGGATCTCACACCATTGTTGGTGCGTTCTGGCAGCAGTGTTGCCGTGGCACTGAACGTACGTGAATGTCATCTACAAAATACACCATTGTCATTACTCAGCACCTCAAAACCGAATTATGCAGAGAGGACCTTTCCACTGACAACTTTCAGTTTGTGAGGGAGCAGCCAGGAACAAAATCTGTTAGAGAGTATTTGAATTACAACAGAGTCCCCGCTGAATATTTACACACAAAAGAATCGATTTAAGGATCCGGCTGCTTCAGCGGTCTCTGGAGATTAGAGTCTCAGTGTAGAGTGGCCACTTAATCTGCTGATGGTCTTTTCCGAAACCCAAACAATTTGAGGTTTAGAATCACCTTTGCCAGAAAGATGCAGCTCATGAAGATTAAAAAGCTCAAAGTAAATTTGTTATCAAAGTACGTATATGTTACCATAGACTGGGATTCATTTTCCTGCAGGTAGTTGCAGGGAAAGAAAAGAATCCGATGGAATTGACAGAAGGCTTTACATAAACAAACGCTGACAAATAACCAATGTGCAAAAGAAGACAAACTCTGCAAATAAAAAAAACTGAGGACATGAACACATTCACGTTGAAGGGTCTTGGCCCGAAACATTGACTCTTTTTTTCCCCTTTTCATAGATGCTGCCTGACGTGTTGAGTTCCTCCAGCACTTTGTGTGTATTATACTGAGAACACGAGTTGTAAAGAGCCCTGAAAAGTGAACCTGCAAGTTATGGAATCAGTTCGGAGTTGAGGTGAGTGAGGCTATCCACGCCGGTTCAGGTGTTTGATGGTCGGGTAATAACTGCTCCTGAACCTGGTAGTGTGGGACCTAAGGCTCCTGTACCTCCTGCCCAATGGTCGTAGTGAGAAGAGAGCATGGCCTGGATAATGGGGGGAGGGCGCCTTTGATAATGGAGGCTGCTTTCTCCTTGTAAATGTGCTCAATAGTGTGGAGGGCTTTGCTTGGGATGAACTGGGCTGTGTCCACCAGTTTCCGGTAGACTTTTTCCATTCCTGGGCATTGGTGTTTCCATACCAGGCCAGTTACACAATCTTCACACTGTTCTGACTTACTTGATCAGTTGCCCTCCTTTCTGCAATTAATCTTCTTTCTCCCCTGAACAAGACAGACAGGAAGGAAACATCAAATACTTACAAATCAAACACTGGACTTATATAAAATGCAGAGGCTTTTTTAAGGTAATCGAATTACTCACACCCACACTGGACCAGCCACATGGAACACCAAAATGGATTTCACAAACTCCTGATCTCTGGAAGAATTAGTGGAAATCAGACGAGAGTAAGACAAAGAAATGTCACTGTGACAGTGAAACGTATCAGTAGGAGAGAGAGACCACCTCCCTCTTCTGTGTGCCCTGAGGGAAGAAGGGGATTTAGGTGCAATCTGCCCCACAAGAATGTATTCGACCTTGGTAAAGGCTAAGCAAATGCAAGTTGCAATTTTTGGTAAATTTGGTAATTTTTGCAATTTTTGGTAAACAAGAGGCGAGAGGCAGAGGGATTGGACAGAATAGGGCAGGACAGGGTGTGGGAAGGACACAATGTCTTTCAGATTTATTTATCACATGTATATTGAAACATGTTTGTTTGTGTTAACAACCAACATACCTAAGGATGTACCAGGGGCAGATGCAAGTGTCACGGTAGCCTCGTGGTTAGCACAGCACTTTGCAGTACCAGTGACCCGAGTTCAATTCCCGCCACTGCCTGTAAGAAGTTCCTATATTTTTGCGTGACCGTGTGGGTTTCCTCCGGGTGCTCCGGTTTCCTCCCAGTTAGTAGGTCATGGTAAATTGTCCTGTGAAATGTGTCACATCGACTCGAAGGCCCAGAAGGGCCCACTTCGTGCTGTATCTCAATAAATAAAGTGTTGCCACACATTCTGGTGCCAACATAACATGACCACAATGTTCAGCAGAACAACACAAGTAGCAACAACAGTGAGAGAAGCCCCTTTCCCACCCCCATACACAGGCAGGCCTCCCGCCCCAGAAAAGGCCACCTCCAGGCCTGTACTCTCATACATCAGCCCTCCAACCTCCAGTACCTGACCTGGACTCACAAACACAACCTTTGGGCTTCCATCTCTGGACTTTGACCTTCAGCTTTACCCTCTGGACCTTGCTGACCTCAGGGTATCAATCCCAGGACCCATCAGTCACGGGTTTGATCTTCAGGCCCAAACCCCAGAACTCTCCGATCCCGGGTTTGACCTCTCATGGGTTTCTCTCTGTTCCACCTGCCGATCAGCCTCATCCTCCCCCGCCCAACACCTCCCAAAGCCCCACACACCATCAAACATCACTGGTGGGTGGGCTGGAGTCTTCAAGCATTTGGGGGCCAAACGTGGATCAGAAAGAGAGCTGGACTTCTAGCATCAGCTGACGCATTGGCAGATGTGGGTGTGGGGAAAATCCATGGCAGGAGAAATCAAAGGTGAAATGCATGGTGGGAACTGAAGTTTGATTCAAATGAGTTGGAGTTGAGGAGGTGAGTGGGGTTAAGGGAGATGCGGGTGAGTGAGTGTGTATCTGCATGTGTTCAGGGTATAGGTAAGCTTGTCATAAAACAGATCCTGTTCTCCAGTCATCTCAGACTCCTTGCTTAGGGTTAGTAAGTTTTGGGTATGCTATGTTGGGACTGGAAATGCGTGCGGCTCCCGGGGGTGGGCACGGTACTGCAGCGGTTAGATTAGATTAGATTATGGGGACACTCAGTCCTCGTTTATTGTCATTTAGAAATGCATGCATTAAAAAATGATACAATGTTCCTCCGGTATGAAATTACAGAAACACAAGACAGGTCAAGACTAAAACTGACAAAAACCACATAATTATAACATATAGTTACAACAGTGCAAAGCAATACCATAATTTGATAAGAGCAGACCATGGGTATGGTAAAAAGAAAGTCTCAAAGTTCTGATAGCCCCAACATCTCACGCAGACAGTGGAAGGGAGAATCTCTCCCTGCCATGAGCTTCCCGCGCCACAAACTTGCCGATGCAGCATCCTGGAAGCACCCGACCACAGTCCGACTCTGAGCCCATCCGAAAACTTCGAGCCTCCGACCAGCCCTCCGATACGGAGCACCGAGCACTATCTCTGCCGAGCGCTTCGACCCCACCCCGGCCGCCGAGCAACAAGCAAAGCCAGTGATTCGAGGCCTTCCCCTCCAGAGATTTCGGATCACACAGTAGCGGCGTTTCATTTCAGAAGTTTCTCCAGATGTTCCTCCGTGCTCTCATGTCCGCCTCCATCAAATCAGAATTGTGCACGGCACCCTACTTGATAAATAACAGATGTTCATCGCCGGAGAGGTTAATGTAACGCTATCACATCGCCAGTGATGTGGGCTCGACTCTGACGCTGTCTCTAAGGAGCTTGTACGCTTTCCCAGTGACTGCTTGGTTTCCTCCACGTGCTCATAGGTTAATTGGTGACATGGGTGTAACTGGGCAGTGCAGGCTGACTGGACTGGAAGGACGTGTTACTGTGCTGTATCTCTAACAAAAGCACATCCTCAGACCATGTTGGTTGTTGACACATTTCACTTTTTGTTTTGATGTACACGTGACTAATAAAGCTAATCCTGTTTTCAGCTAATCATTTTAAAATTTTAATAGTTTTCTTATAACATTTTTATTCAGCAATACCAATTGTTCAATGGTTTTGCAAGAAGTTTGCACAATCAAAGTTGAAAGTTGTGAACTCAGTCAGCTCCATCGTGCCTCCCCAGCTTCCAGGACATCCTCAAGAAGCAATACCTCAGAAAGGCAGCATCCATCATTAAAGACCCTCATTCATCTGCATGTGCCCTCTTCTCACTGCTACCATCAGGAAGGAGGTACAGAAGCCTGAAGGCACACACTCAGCGATTCAGGAACAGCTTCTTTCCCTCTGCCATCCGATTTCTGAATGGACATTGAACCCGTGAACACTGCCTCATTACTTTTTCTGCACTACCTATTTAACTTTTTTATATATATATATATACGAAGATATACTTCTTACTGTAATTCAGTTTTAATTACTATGTATTACACTGTACTGCTGCCACATATCAGTAAATTTCCTGACATATGCTAATGATATTAAACCCGATTCTGATTTTTTTCCTCCATCCACCTGGTGTTAGCCATTTCTGCCCTGGGAAAAAGTTTCTGGTTATTCACTCAGTCATTTCCTATCACCTTGTACACCTCCATCAAGTCGCCTCCCATCCTCCCTCGCTCCAAAGAGGAAAGCTCCAGCTCACCCAACCTTCCCTCGTAAGACAGGCAGCATCCTGGCAGATCTCTTCTGAACCCCCTCTCAAGCTTCCACATTCTCCCTGGACACAATACAACTATGTTTAGTTTAATTGAAGGGCAATTAGTTTTATTTGTCACACGTACATCGAAACGTACAGTGAAATGCGTCACTGGTGTCCACGAGCAACACAGTCTGAAGATGTGCTGGGGGCAGCCTGCAAGTGTCGCCACGTTTCTGGCGCCAACACAGCACAGCCACCATACACTAACTCTAATCTATACGTCTCTGGAATGTGGGAGAAACTGGGCACCCGGAGGAAACCCACAGGGTCACAGGGGGAACGTACAAACTCCTTATAGACAGCAGCTGGAATTGAACCCCGATTTTCCGATTGCTGGCACTGTAAGGCACTACGTGGCGACTACGTACCTTATGCCCTTACTCACTGAATTTGTAAGCTGAATTTACAAGTTTGCTGTTTGAAATATGTTTTACAAGATGCACAGATTTAGACCTCCAGTGATACAGAACACCTTTAAACTGCATACGTTTTACTTCAAGGGAAGAGTGCCAGGGAATTTTAAGCCTTTTATTCTCAGGAACAGGATTTTTGAACTATTAACTGAGACCACCAACGTAAAAACGACATACATTTCAAATACAAAGGAAAACTTGCACAAGCGTATCACCTTTCACCACGGCAGAGTGACCTACAGCATATCACCGCAACTGAGCTCCTTCACAGCGTTTCCATCACAACCACTTACTGTCCCGTGTTCATCCGCGCCTCTCTCCACCAGCCTTGAACATGTCACTGCCTCTCCCCCCCCCCCCGATCACTTCCACTTCCCCACGTTCTGAAGCTTTGCAGCTACGTGGGAGCAGTGGAACAATATTAACAACTGTGATCCGGCACCTGTAGGGTCTCTCCGCGGCATTGCAGCTCAGCACACCATCTTCTGACTGCTCTCGTACTGCATTATTCAACACAAGACTGAAATGTTTAAAATTGTGAGAGGTGTAGTCAAGGTGGGCGCTAACAGTCTTTTCCATAGGTTGGAGAGTCTACAGTCGGTGGGGGTGGAAGGGGAGGGGGGAATTGGTTAACAGGTTTAGGGTGAGAGGGGAAAGATTTAAAAGAAACCTGAGAAACAACTTTTTTCACACGGAGGGTGGTGAGTATATGAAACAAGCTACCAGTGAAGTGTTTGAAGCAGGTACAATAGTATCATTTAAAAGCACTTGGACAGGGCGGGGCTCAGAGGGATTTGGGCTGAACGCGGAAAATTGAGACTAAATGGGTGGAAACGTGGTCAGCGTGGACTGTCAGGCTGGAGGAGCCTGGACCCATGGCTTACAGAAACTCCCTAACACGAGGAGGCCTGTAGGTGCTGGAAATCCAAAGCAACACACACAAAATGCTGGATGAACTCAGCGGGTCAGACAGCATTTATGGGAAAGAGTAAACAGTCGATGTTTCGGGCCAAGAGCTTCTTCAGTTATGAGAAGGAAGGGGGAAGTTGGGGGAGGGGAAAGAGGCTAGATGGAAGGTGAAAGGTGAAGCGAGGTGGGCGGGAAAGGTCGAGGGCTGGAGAGGAAGGAATCTGATAGGAGAGGAGAGTAGACCATAGGAGAAAGGGAAGAGGAGGGGACCCAGGGGAAATAAATAGGCAGGTGAGAAGAAATGAAAAGTCAGAGTTGGGGGGGGGGGCAATTTTGTTCACCAGGAGAAATAGCTTTTCATACCATCGGGTTGGAGGCTACCCAGACGGAATATAAGTTGTTGCTTCTCCAACCTGAGGAAGGCTTCATCTTGGCACAAGAAAAGACCGTGGACTGACACGTCAGAACGGGAAGGGGAATGGGAAATAAAGTCATGCTTCCTGGTGGATGGTGGTGAGGTGCTTGCTGAATCTTTAGTACAGAATGAAGATTTGCTTCGTATCTCACACATGCATTGAAACATTCAGTGAAATATGTTATGTCAACGACCAGCACACTGCAAGGACATGCTAGCATACCGAGAAATTACGAACTCGTACATCTTTGGAAAGTGGAAGAAAACCAACATGGTGCATAGAGAAAGCATACAAACTCATTACAGAGAGCAGTGGGGATTGAATCCCTATCACTGGTGCAGTAAAGTGTTACACTAGCCATCCCATTCCGTTATATCGTGCCACATGGTACACAAAAAATACTACACATGGCACCCTTGATCTACCACTGTGGAGGCCATCAGTGGGTATATTTAAGTTCCAGTTTCTGCCCATTACGCCACTGGCAATGAAGGCCTTCTATCACTGCTGTGTTCAGTGCTTCCTTCATCCTCTCAGTAGCTTCCTGTCGGATTGGGAATATTTAAAGCAGAGGTTAGTATGTTCTTAATTAGTAAGTGTGTTGAAGGTATGGGGAGAAGGCAGGAGAACTGGGTTTGAGAGAGATAGCACACACTCATTGGCCACTTTATTAGGTACACATGCTTGTTAGTGCAAATACCTAATCAGCCAATCACGTGGCAGCAACTCCATGCATAAAAGCAGGCAAATACGGTCAAGTTGTTCAGTTGTTGTTCAGACAAACATCAGAATTGAGAACAAATGTGAGATTAAGTGACTGACTGTGGAATGTTTGTTGGTGCCAGATGGGGTGGTTTGAATATCTCAGAAGCTGCTGATCTCCTGGGATTTTCACACACAACAGCTTCTAGAATTTCAAGAATGGCGTGAAGAACAATGAACATCCAGTGGCAGTGGTTCTGTGGGCAAAAATGCCTTGTTAATGAGGTAGATCAGAGGAGAATGGCCAGACTGGTTCAAGCCGACAGGAAGGCAACAGTAACTCAAATAACCACACATTACAACAGTGATATGCAGAAGAGAATCCCTAAACATGCAACACATTGAACCTTGAAGTGGATGGGCTGCAGCAGCAGACAACACCGGGTTCCACTTCTGCACCTAATAAAAAGGCAGAATGGTGGAGCTGACTCGATGGGCTGAATGGCCTAATTCTGCTTCTATATCTAATGGCTTTCATGCATTGAACACCTTTCTGATGGGAACTGACGTATTATTTTGTCATCGAGAATAGCCATACAATGCAAGAAACAAAGGTACTCACCAGGTTTTGACCACAAGTGTGGTCATCAAATACTTAAAGATTATTTATGTGTGTAGAAGAGACCTTTGGTTCCATATTTTTAACCTGGATGCACAGAAATACAAGATAACCTATTTCTCTGCTAAATCCAAGGTAGTTAGTTGAACTAAGGAGTCTGGAAGGGAGCAGTAGCATGATTCCAGGTTTAAATTTCTGTTATTTTAATCATTCTCAGAGCAAAAAAGCTATTCGGGCCATTATATCTCTACTGACCCTTGGGTAGTCATCCATACTAATCCCATCTTCCCACTTTTATAATACTCATTAGCAATCTTTATATACTTACTGCCATTGTATTTATTGTCCCTTATTTAAATACTAAATTCTTAGATCAGCATTTAATCAAAACTATATAAAGTTATCGGGAAATCTGTAGTCTGTTTCTGTAGATCAAACACCCACACATTGCAATGTGATAAGGGCCAGATACTGAAGAAACATAAAATGCTGTACCTACTCAGCAGATCGGAGGGCCTCAGTGGGAAGTGAAACATGGTTAATATTTTGGGTTGAACACCGTTCAATACAGGGAATGGGGCTAGCAACCCCATCCTGTGAAAAAAACAGAGCTATAGAAACACCAACATAAGCTCCAAAGACCTCATCCCTGGGAAAGGGAGGATCTTCACCTAGAAGATTAGATTAGATTATGAGGACACGCAGTCCTCTTGTCATTTAGTAATGCGTGCATTAAGAAATGATACAACGATCCTCCAGAAATATATCACAGGAACACAAGACAAACCGAGACTAAAAAACGGACAAAAACCACATAATTATAACATATAGTTACAACAGTGCAAAGCAATACCGTAATTTGATGAAGAACAGACCATGGGCACGGTAAAAAAAAGTCTGTCTCTCGAAAGTCCCATCATCTCATGCAGACAGTAGAAGGAAGAGAAACTCTCTTCCTACCATGAGCTTCCAGCGCTGCAAACTTGCCAATGCAGCATCCTGGAAGCACCCGACCACAGCCGACTCTTGAGTCCGTACGAAAACTTCAAGCCTCCGACACTGAGCACCATCTCTGCCGAGCGCTTTGACCCTGGCCCCGGCAACAGGCAATAGGCAAAGCCGAGGATTTGGGGCCTTCCCCTCCGGAGATGTATGAAGTCTTGCAAGAAAAGCAGAAGCTTCAAGATTCATCAACCTTCAGCCTAGGGCAGGGTACTCCAGTAAACTGCTGTCGGTGGCCTATTCCCCCGTAGGGGTGACGGGCTTAAGGCCCTTCATTACAACTGAAAAGAAGCTCACTGGGTTGCAGGGATGGTGTAGAAGGGGTAATGTCTCTGAGCTAAAGCTAGGGATAAACTGTAAACTAGGTTATCTGGTAAAGGAAAGAATTGGAGAGTGAGAACATAAGACAAAAAATGTAGATAAAGATCTAAATTATGTACACAATTTTAATGGAGTAATAGATCTGATTTCACTAGACCCAAGGCAGAATAATGCACCTTACAATATTTATACCCCAGATCTGTAAACCATTCAATAAACTATTAAACTTAGCATACAATTCTTATAGATCACTTAACAGGAATTTGTAAAAGGAAAAAGAAAATAATGTTCAGTACACTGTAAGATTAAAACCAACTGATTAAGCAACATTTTCTGCTCTTATGCACTGTGTTCATGCAAGGGATTCAACGTAACAGGAGATGGACTGCAGGGGAGGAACTTTACAGCAAAGGATCTGTTTTTATTTACATTCAACCTTGGCAAGAGAGAACAAAGGAAATATTTGGGGTTTAATAACTTCTCACCTGCATGCATAAGCATTTTTGCTTTTCTACGAAGTGTTTCTTACGAAGTTAGTTGACACATTGGTGTCCAAGGCTGATTTCCTTGCATTTTTAGAGGGAACGCCCAGTATAACTGGTTAATGTAGCAAGTGTAACATATTTGGGTTTATTCTTCAATATCAGTACTTTTCATGTTTGCTCAATTTTTCTAATGCTGAAACAATTAAATTATAAAATATAACAGTACATTATTAATGGAATAAATTGGTCTTTAAAACATCATTCCCATCAATAAACACAAGAGATTCTGCAGACATGGAAATCAAGAGCAAAATACACAAAATGTGGGTGGAACTCAGCAGGTCAGGCAACATCTATGGAGGGGAATGAACAGTTGACATTCTGGGTCGGGACCCTTTATCAGGATTGAGAAGGAAGGGGGAAAGATGCCAGAATTCATAGGGGGCAAGGGAAGGAGTATAACTAGAAGTTGATAGGTAAAACCAGATGGGTAGAAGGGCTAAAGTGCTGGAGATGAAGGAATCTGATAGGAGAGGAGAGTGGACCATAGGAGAAAAGGAAGGAGGAGGGGACCCAGGAGAGGTGATAAGCAGCGAAAAAGACGCCAGAAGCCAGAGTGGTGAATAGAAGAGGGGAGCGGGAAGATAATATTGTTTTACCAGAAGGAGTAATCAATATTCATGCCATCAGGTTGGAGGCTACCCGGACAGAATACAAGGTCACAAACAAGAGAAAATCTGCAGACGCTGGAAATCCGAGCAACACACACAAAATGTTGGAGGAACTCAGCAGGCCTGACAGCATCTATGGAAAAGAGGAAACAGTCGATGTTTCGGGCCGAGACTCTTCATCAGGACTGGAGAGAAGACAGAGTAAGAAGGTGGGGGGGAGGAGGAGAGGAAGAAGCACAAGATGAAAGGTGAAATTGGGAGGGGGAGGGTGTGAAGTAAAGAGCTGGGAAGTCGATTGGTGAAAGAGATAAAGGGCTGGAGAAGGGGGAACCTGATAGGAGAGGACAGAAGGCCACGGAAGACAGGGAAAGGGAAGAGCACTAGAGGGAGGTGATGGGTAGGTCAGTTGACAAGGTGAGAGAGGGAAGTGGAAATGGGGAATGGTGAAGGAGAAGGAGATGGAGGGGCAATTACCAGAGATCCGAGAAATTTATGTTCATGCCATCAGGTTGAAGGTTACCAAGACGGAACATAAGGTGTTGCTCCTCCACCCCGAGGGTGGCCTCATTGTGGCACAAGAGGAGGCCGTGGAACGATGTGTCGGAACAGGAATGGGAATAAGAATTAAAATGTTTGGCCAGTGGGAAATTCAGCTTTTGGCAGCGGGAGTGGAGGTGCTTGACAAAGCCGTCCCCCAATTTACGATGGGTCATACCAAAGTAAAGTAGGCCACATCAGGAGCACCAGACACAAGGGATAACCCCAGAAGATTAGCAGGTGAATTGCTGCCTCACCTGGAAGAACTGTTTGGTGCCCT
The DNA here is from genome assembly GCF_030028105.1 of Mobula birostris. Lineage (NCBI taxonomy): Eukaryota > Metazoa > Chordata > Chondrichthyes > Myliobatiformes > Myliobatidae > Mobula > Mobula birostris. The sequence goes on along the minus strand of NC_092378.1, from coordinate 148,872,428 downwards.
GAATGGAGTTGAGGGAGATGAATGGGCAGGTGTAGCATTTTGGCTGCTTGCAGTGCAATGAGTGGCCACTGAGAAAGCTCACATTTTGTGGTGAATGGGGCGAAGGTGCATGATGAAGCTGTCCTCCAATATATCAAGTTGATTATATCCCTGGTGCTCCTGATGCAGCCTCCTCTTCATCAGGGAGACATTTGATTAAAACTGAAGTGGAGGAAGTTGCTTATATACAACTGTGAATAACACTAGACTTTATGGTAAATATAGAATGCTATCCTTCATGTGTACTCCTGAGCATCTGTCCACCATCTGTGTAATGTTATATGACATATTCAGTCCATGTTATAGCTACCAGACATGGCAATGACTACACAGCCACAAGGATATATGCAACTTTGTCAAATATGGTTTTAAAGATTTAATCATTTAATTGTAATAGTGCTTATTTTAATTAAATAAAACAGAAATACAAAAACATATTAGAGGATGCTTTATTGACGAGAAAGCAAAGACATTACATAAATGATAGAAAATATAACATTATTTGGAGAATCGTAACTATTTAAACTAAATGACATGCCAAATGTCTGGAAATGCAGCTTAGCACTGAATGCAATACCGTGAAGCCCGCTTACTACAAATGAGATAAAATGCAATTAAATAAGTTCTTAATACCAGACCACAGCTTCATAAAATAAAAATAGCTAATTTAAAAAAATATAATTAAAAGTGTAAATAAGACTACACAAAATATCATAAACCTTCATTGTGAAGTTTGTTTTGGATTTTCTTTTAAAACCACGAAGACGGTAAGATTCTGATACCTGTTTCTACATATTAAATACTGGTGTACAAGGCCTTGGGAAGGGCTGCAAGATCATCTAGACCGCATTGGAAAGCAGGTCGAGGACCCCCACCCCCCACTTTATGACTATACTTCAGTGCACACAAATAAAAAATACCTGCCGCACCTTTTCAAGTCCTCACTGACAAAACTAAGGTTTCTGGCAAAGTTCAAAAGAGGGATGCATGTTTAAAAAATAAACAAGCTTGAATATGCACATAAGCTCACAAATTTAAAGGATGTTCCATTAATTTGACTCTGAAAGCGTGCAACTGTGTCACAGTACCTCTTGTTGATCGAAATAAATGCAATATTTAACACAGGCCACTCAGTGCAGCATTCTTGTTCATTACATCTATGATCAAAGCCACCTGTGTGGTCAAGAATAAAATATTATAGAACCCATTGATTTTTAGATTCAGAATTTCAAATTATTCGATGTCTGTAATTGACAAGCAACATCATTTGAAACAGCTATAAACAAAAAAAAGATGCATTAACTAGCAATGAACTTGGCCACCTACAAGTTTACATGGTATATTGTCTTACTGTAGCAGATTAAGCAATAAACTGGAACCCATTATTAAATATCACTTACAAAATGCAATGAGTTTTCGAGCTTCCGTTCACGGAAAGCCCTTTTTGTGTCTAACAGCCTTTCAAAGTTGGCTAAGTTTATTTCTAAATGTTACGTAAAACAAATAATATGCAATTTATTTGCATGAAGCTATTGCAACACAGATCAAGTTGAAGTGCACAAAATAACACAAGGGCAGCAATCTCCATCCAAGAGTTTCAAACAGTTAAAGAAATAAAACTGTTATATCGCTGAATATTCCGCTTGAGGATTTCAGAGCATGGACCCAGCACCCGTTCAAAGCGTGGACGATCCAACTTGACACACTTCAGCGGGCCACGTGCAACTACCGTTGCCGCTCGTGGGCGATTCAGGAGAAGGGCAATTTCACCTAAATATCAAGAAGGTGGTTAGAATCAATATTATAAATTGTACAAGCTGTTTCTGTTTATGAAGACGAATTTCTGGCACAAAGAACAGACAACTACTTGGTAGGGTCAGGAACTTGGAATCAAGAAAAACAAAGAAATTAGGCTGGACTACATTTGTGACAAATATCACCAAACATTTCCTATCCGTATTCTGTGGCATTTCAATCAGGGATCAGGAATCAATTTTATTCACCATATACATCTACATCTACAGTGAATTCTGGTTAATTGGACCATCGGTTAATCAGGGCAGCCACTACTTGGGACAATTCTTAAAGAACAAAAGCTAATCAAGAAAATAGCTGGGATTTTCTTTGTTTATTTGGGACACTATGCTGCTTAATTGGGACAGGAGACTGTTGCTGAATAGTTTCTAACTACAGCGAGTCACATGCACTTCTGTGGCGGTTAGAGTTTTTAAATAGTGTTAGCTGCATGCGTTTGTGTTCTGCACTGATTTTTGTCAGCAACAGTTGGCAACAAATAAGCAGCAAGTCAATTCAGAATAGTTTTGCTCACTGCGGTTTCAAACATTCAGGCTTAGATATGCCAAAAGCGGCTGGGAGTGAAAATGAAACTATTTCACTACTTCAACAAGTGAGGATTATGAAGAATTTGAAAGTATTGATCTTCTTGAATGTTACAATGAAAATGAAGATTTGAAGGATGCAATCGTCAAAAGCATTGTATGACAGCAGCCTATTATCATCACCATATGTCTGCGCTGAATTTTGTTCATTTACAGTCAATGAAAAGAACACAGCAGCATACACTGGATGACTTTCCCCTATCGATAACTATTAGGAACTAATACATGGATTTTTATTTTTATTTTATTTTATTGAGATACAGCACAGAATAGGTCCTTCAGGCCCTTTGAGCCTTCTCACCCAGCACTCCCCCGATTTATTGTTAGCCTAATCACAGGACAATTTACAATAACCAACTAACCTACCAACTGGTATGTCTTTGGACTGTGAGAGGAAACCAGAGCACCAGAGGAAACCTACATGGTCACAGAGAGAATGTAAGCTCCTTATAGACAGCGGCAAGAATTGAACCCAGGTCACTGGTACTGTAAAGTTTTGGGCTAACCACTGCACTACTGTGCCAGAATATATAGTACTCTTGTTGCTTTGGTAGTATCCTAATTTGTTCTATATTTAAATACATAATTTGTTACTCAGTTAAACAGTAGTTTGTCTTTTTTCTACTTATTTTAACTATTTCCAGATACTTCAGCTAATTGGGGCAGCTGCTTAATTGGACCAAAATGTACTGGTCCTGATGTGTCCCAATTAACCAGAATTTGCTGTGGTGTGTTGGTCAGGTTGCGACATGCAACAAGAAACACTAAACAAATATAAAATGAATTATATAAAAATAAAGTTTGAGGTTAAAGGACGGATATGGAATAAATTGTGCATAACACACGGATTCCAGCATGTTCAGTGATCAATTAATCATGAATTATATCATTAAGTGCAAATATTGGTCCAATCTCTCTAGAGTCTGTCAATTCAGCTTAACAAAGAGAGTTGAATTGACCTCCTGTAGGATAGATAACCAGAAAATGCTATTTAAAGGTTGGCAGCACCTGTTTAACTTGGTCTACAGAGCTTTAATGTTCCTTTGCTTAATATCTTCATCTTAAAATTTACCCAAGAGATTGCAACTGGAACTGGAATCCAAAACAAGCTGAGAAAACTACCTGGCAGCGTTGAAAGGAATTTAAAATGCTGTTCTATTTTATATTGAGCCTTGCAAATAAAATGGCCAGTCTTACTTCCTCTAATCTGTGCCAGATCAGTTAACCTTAATATAGCGTGTTATAACTCCCTCTGAAACCTGCTCGAAGGGGGGAAAGGAGCGAGTGCCATTAGGCAAGGTTGATGCTCCTGGTTACAATTTAGTGCCTCCTGGTGGAATCTGTGGTGTTGCAGACATCCACGGTCATCTAAAGCTTCTAGGGCAGACTATGGACATGGGTTTTCTCTTATCATTTGAATAAATCTGTTTTGCTGTAGACATTCTTTAAGAATAATTCCCTAGATTCACGTCAAAGTAAAAAAAAAGTATTGGTTTGAAATTCAAAGTAAATATTTTATCAAAGTACATATACGTCACCATATACAACTCTGAGATTCCATTTTCTTGTGGGCATACACAGTAAATTTAAGAAACACAATAGCATCAATGACAGGCCACAACCAACAGGATAGACAAACAACCAATGTGCAAATGACAAAAGAACTGTGTAAATACAAGAGAATACTAATAATAAATAAATAAGCAATAACTATCGAGAACATGCGATGAAGAGTCCTTGAAAGTGAGTCCATTGGTTGTGGGCACAATTCAGTGATGGGGCAAGAGGCTGATGATTGAGGGGTTTTAACTCTTCCTGAATCTGGAGGTGTGGTTCAAAGTATGTGTATGTCAGCATGTACTATCCTGAGATTAATTTTCTTGCAGGCATTCACAGCAGATCAAAGAAATAGATTCAGTGAAAAACTACACACAAAGACTGACACACAACCAATGTGTAAAAGACAAACTATGCAAATATGAAAAAATAATAACAATAATAATAATAAATAATACTGAGAACATGAGCTGTAGAGTCCTTGAAAGTAAGTCCTGAACTTGGTGTGTAACCTAAGGCTCCTGTACCTCGTTCCCAATGGCAGCAGCGAGAAGAGAGCACAGACTGGGTGGTGGTGGTTCCTGATGATTCAGGGATTTAGTGTCTGCATGGAGTTTACACACTCCTGTGGACTTCACTCAGATGCTCCCATTTCCTCCCAAATCTCAAAGACATGTCAGTGTAGGTTAACTAGCCCCTTGTAGTCGGAGAATGATGGGGATGGGGGAAATTAGGCACATGAAAATGGGGAAATAAGTGAGAATTAGGACTGACATGATTGCTCCAAGGGATGGTTTAGTCATAATGGGTCAAAGGAAATAGAAATGTATTACAATGCGGAACAGACCCAATGAGCCGCACCATCCAGCAACATACCTATTTAACAGTAGCCTAATCACTGGACAATTTACTATGACCAATTAACCTTCTAACCGGTACGAAATGCACTGTGGAAGGAAACTAGAGCACCCAGAGGAAACCCACATGTTAATGGGAACAATGTACAAATTTTTTACAGGAGGCACCGGAATTGAACTCTGAACTCCAACACCTCAAACTATAATATGAGAACATTGATGAGCATATACTATAGGAACCTGGGCAAACTGCTGCTTCTTCTGGCTAGAAAGTTATATGTTTAGAAGAGCAACCATTTTTGGTAGCAAGAATTTCAAATACATTAGACCCAATCCTATTTCACGTCATTCACAGTGTCTCAACAATAGGCATTGGAATGCTTAAGTTTAAGGAATGAATTCCAACAGCTATTTCAGGTGTCCAAATCAGTATCAGCATCCTCTGGGCTTGGGACTTTGATCTCTGAAATTGTTCAATTTTACATTCGTAAGAGAGATGAAAAGTCCACTTTCTACCTCAAACCACTAACCTTTAGCAATAGATACTTTATTGATCCCAAAAGAAATTACAGTGTCACAGTAGCATTACAACTGCACAGATATAATTATTAGAAGAAAAGTAGAAAGAATAAGCTGCCACAAACAGACTAACAGGAGGGGGTCATCACTTCCCCAGCTATAGGTTGACTCATTATCGAGCCTAATGGCCGAGGGTAAGAGTGACCTCATATAACGCTCTTTGGAGCAGCACAGTTGTCTCAGTCTATTACTAGAAGTGCTCCTCTGTTCAGCCAAGGTGGCATGCAGAGGGTGAGAAACATTGTCCAGAATTGCCAGGATTTTCCATAGTGTCCTTTGTTCTACCATAGCCTCCAGTGTGTCCAGTTTGACTACAGAGCCAGCCTTTTTAATTATTAGGGCCAATACAAAAAGATTTGATTACAAAGATATGTTTGCACATACAAACCTGAAAATTAACTGGACGGTAACAAAATTTGACCACTTTATAGTTTTCCATGTTTTACAAGCATGTCAGAAATGTTTTTTTCTGAGTGCTTTGTACAACAGTGTCTGCTTGCCTACAGACCAATGTCTAAGAGCTCACAGATGTCAGTTAAGTAATTTAACACATTGCAATGCTAGTTTACAGTATGTAATTAAGTGACAGTGAATGCTGTAGATTTCTTTGAAGTGGATCACTGCTGAACTTCAGCCTGTTTGTCTATTTATGAATTTTCAAGTCCAATATCCTATAATATTGGACATTATATGGATTACTCCAAGGGGAACAAACAAAATCTAGTCTGAGTTAATAACAATGAGGACATTTAACAGTTTAGATTCTGGATTTTTTGTAAATTAAGCCAGAAAGTACATTTTATTTTTAAAAAAGAGATCTTTTTATTGTTGTTTCATAGCTATATAAAAAACTTTCAAGTGACGAATCCACAGCTGGTAAAACTCAATCCATTGTGTACTCATTATGTTAACCAGTTTGGGCCCAATTCGGCATTCTTTTTCAATTTTGACAAAGAATTGTTACTGCCCAGAGCCTTTGAAAGCATAAAATGTACTCTCAGTATTAATTTATAAGTTATTATTAAACAATTTAACATATTTAAGAAATCAAACAAGCCCTTAATTTTAATTATGCAAACAAACTTAAAAGTAAACACTCACCAAAATAGTCAGAAGGTCCTAGTCTTCCAACTTCCACGTATTCCTCATTATCAGATCGGCGCTGTAGGACTGAAGCAGTGCCCTAGGGAATAAAATTGATTAACTGTAAATGAAATTTCAAAGCACATTTTTTAGCAGGAAGTAACAAGTTGGAGAATAAAACTTGATGCTGGGTCTTTAAATTCAAAAGTGGCTACCATCCACTCATCTGAAATATTTACTCCAGCTTGTGGGTAAATACCATTTTCAACAGCAAACTATAATTAAAAAGTTCACGCCATCCATCCATTTATAAAATATTATGGTCTACACCTCAATTTTTATTCAAATATTATTATAAAATATCGACATGCAAGTCAACAGAACAAGTCTATCACAAAATATTTTATCATTTATTATTAAGTAATTATTTCAAATTTTGTAGGAGCTTTGTTATATTGAGGCACCGTATAAATGGTGATAATTGAATACTTGACATCCAACATTGTGTGTTTAATATTAATCATCTTTATAAAGTAGCAAAGAGAAAATCTTTTTATTATTACATTTACAAATCATATTTCAACCTTTTAAGAATACAAATTACCCTGTTGTGGATTTTTGGCTGTCAGATTAATAGGCTGAAATATTTCCATTTATAGAGACAAGTAATGTAACAGAAAGATCCAATTATTACAATGTTTTTGCGTTTTTAAATTCAGTAAACTTTCAGTATCTTTTAAAGCTTGCCACTTTCTAGCACTGTACCTGGGCTTCTTTGAATTTTAGAAATTTTAGAGATCAACTTTGTCACATGTATATTGAAACATAGAGTGAAATGCATCATTTGTATCAACCAGGATTGTGCTGGGCAGCCCGCAAGGATCACCACACTTCTGGCATTAACATGACGTGCCCGCAACTCACACAACAACTCATAACAACTCACAACTCACGCAACTCACTTAACCACACATCTTTGGAATAGTGGAAGAAACCGGAGAACCTGGAGGAAACCCACGCAGTCACGGGAAGAACATAATAAACTCTTTAAGACAGCGACGCGAATAGAACGCTAATCTTACAGCTGGCTCTGTAACAGTGTTGTGCTAACCACTATGCTACCATGCCACCCTATAACAACTTTGTCCAACACTGCTTCAGGCAATAATTTATCTAATGTATAGATTCCTTATTGATTAGGAACATGTACTATTATACCAGAGGATACTGATTATTAAATTATATTAAAAAAACAAGAAAATCTATTTGACTTGCACTCCTTAATAAAATACACAAACATAACCTCAATAATTGCCACTTGTAGGTAAATAAAACAATTAACCACAATTTTAAGTTTATAACTAAAGTCACAGAACCCTTCAAATAAAATGTGAAGAATTTAACTTGCAGAAGCTATTAATGTGCACTATTTTTGCCATTATGAAGTTTTTACTAAATATTAAATAATAATCTTTACTATGAAATTAACAGCAACGTCATTCCTCTGCCTCTGTTCCATCTTGCTTTTCTGTCTGCATTGAGCTCACCAGGCAGGGACTTGCAAGGAGGTGTTGGCAACTCTTGCAGAACTGAAAATATTCCTGTAAGTGCATGCCATCACACTGGATATTCCCGTGCAAATGTGAAGATCTACAACTTGCTAGCTACCCTACCAGTGATTTTCTGACTATGCTTCATCTTGGACCCAGTGCAGTCAAGCAGCAGAATGTGAACTTACAGCAATCACCCCACCGAACCTGTAGCAGTCAGAAATGGTCATTTCAATCAATGGGATCTGTGAGGGTTCAAGGTAACTTTCTGATAATTGTTTTTAAAACTATATGTAGCGCTCTCAAATTTGAGTTAAAATAAGCTGTAACTAATTTTTCATTGGTTAATTTTTAGAATGCTCTGAATGGTAACGATATTTTGACAGGGTAGTCAGTCTATTAAGCCAGCAAGCCTGGCTTAGGGCAACTGTTGAATCTTTTTTTTCTCATTTTCTTAGGTAGGGTTATCTGGAACTTACTTGGCTTTAAGTTATATAGACTACAAACAGCTTTGCCACACTGCTTCGGACTGGCCTCAGGAAACACAATTTTAAAAAATGGCACTTTGCATTTGGCCAATGGTGGCCAGGTACAACTCCCTGATAACAAAAGTTCTGTTACATAGTCTTTCGGCTCAACAAATGGTCCACAAGTAAAACATACATTCTTTCCTTTCTGATAGTGAATAAACAGCATATTTTCAACATTTTCCCAGTCTGAAGACCAGACTCAAATACTTCTCCCAAGCAGTAAGGTTAATCAGCACCTCCACTCACTAATCCACCCCACCACAACTATATTATTTTCTGTCAGAGTCACACTCCTGTGCCTATGGACATACAATTAGCATATGTATATGTAAGCTATTTTATGCATTTATGTTTATTATGTTTCTTATCATTGTGTTCTTTATCTTTTTGTGTTTTTTCTCATGCTACATTGAATCCAAAGTAACAATTATTATCGCAAACACGAGGAAATCTGCAGATGCTGGAATTTCAAGCAACACTCATGCTGCTGTGTTCACCAGCAATTTTTATGTGTATTGCTAACAATTATTATGTTGTCCTTTACACTTGTGTACTCGAAATGGCATTAAACAATCTTGAAACTTAAATTTATTTTACATTACTAGTACTTCCACATTTTGGTACTACTTCAGTTAATATCATGCATCTTTGAAGAATGCTTGTTCTCTTCCCTGTTTCATTCAATCCTCTTACAGGGCTGACTCGTACGTCACTTCAGTGCTACAAAGGGTTCTCACATAGTAGTTTTCTTATAGACAATGACACGTTTGTGTCTATCCTGCATCCTCAGATTTAATTTCAGATTAACAACATTTGCAGTCGTTTCTTTTTAACTGATTTCGTCAGTTCATTCTCTTCTTTCATCTGTGATTCAAAGTTGCTTTCCAATTCTATTAGGAAAATTATTCTGAGTAACAGCTGCTGACTGGAGGAGGAGGTGGCATTAACAGTTAATGTCTGCATTATTTAAACCCAAGGATAAAACTCCTCCTTGTTCAGTGAAACAGTGAGACAGATTATGTGTTGATTTGTACAGTTTATGTTCTTACATGCCAGATCTGAAGTGGCCTTATGCTGCTTCCTAAAAGCCAAGGATCGGCCTTGACTTGATCTCAGTTCTTTTCCCTCCCTCCCCACAGAAAGTCACTCTGAAAGGTCAGAATGATTGTCTACAGGATACCATTTATCACTAAGTCACCTCCATCTGTACAGAATGCCCTTATTTGCCTTCACCTCTGGATAAGAGGCACTGACATTGCACTCAAAGAACAATTTGGTGACTTGTGTGATGCATCTGATTATGAAATAAATTACTTTTTGTTAATTAATAAGACAAAGATGAATGGTTAACATAAATGAGCCAGTGAGAGAACGTGACAGAAACATTTGAAGCAACACATACAAAATGTTGGAGGAATTCAGCAGGTAAGACAGCATTGATGGAAGTAACGATGGAAAAGGGCCAAGATGTCACTTGCAGGGAGCAAGGACATGGCAGACCAATTGAATAATTACTTTGGTTCTGTCTTCACTAAGGAGGACATAAATAATCTTCTGGAAATAGTAGGGGACAGAGGGTCCAGTGAGATGGAGGAACTGAGGGAAATACATGTTAGTAGGGAAGTGGTGTTAGGTAAATTGAAGGGATTAAAGGCAGATAAATTCCCAGGGCCAGATGGTCTGCATCCCAGAGTGCTTAAGGAAGTAGCCCAAGAAATAGTGGATGCATTAGTGATAATTTTTCAAAACTCTTTAGATTCTGGACTAGTTCCTGAGGATTGGAGGGTGGCTAATGTAACCCCACTTTTTAAAAAAGGAGGGAGAGAGAAACCGGGGAACTATAGACCGGTTAGCCTAACATCGGTGGTGGGGAAACTGCTAGAGTCAGTTATCAAAGATGTGATAACAGCACATTTGGAAAGCGGTGAAATCATCGGACAAAGTCAGCATGGATTTGTGAAAGGAAAATCATGTCTGACGAATCTCATAGAATTTTTTGAGGATGTAACTAGTAGAGTGGATAGGGGAGAACCAGTGGATGTGGTATATTTGGATTTTCAAAAGGTTTTTGACAAGGTCCCACACAGGAGATTAGTGTGCAAACTTAAAGCACACGGTATTGGGGGTAAGGTATTGATGTGGATAGAGAATTGGTTGGCAGACAGGAAACAAAGAGTGGGAATAAATGGGACCTTTTCAGAATGGCAGGCAGTGACTAGTGGGGTAACGCAAGGCTCAGTGCTGGGACCCCAGTTGTTTACAACATATATTAATGACTTGGATGAGGGAATTAAATGCAGCATCTCCAAGTTTGCGGATGACACGAAGCTGGGTGGCAGTGTTAGCTGTGAGGAGAATGCTAAGAGGATGCAGGGTGACTTGGATAGGTTAGGTGAGTGGGCAAATTCATGGCAGATGCAATTTAATGTGGATAAATGTGAAGTTATCCACTTTGGTGGCAAAAACAGGAAAACAGATTATTATCTGAACGGTGGCCGGTTAGGAAAAGGGGAGGTGCAACGAGACCTGGGTGTCATTATACACCAGTCATTGAAAGTGGGCATGCAGGTACAGCAAGCGGTGAAAAAGGCGAATGGTATGCTGGCATTTATAGCAAGAGGATTCGAGTACAGGAGCAGGGAGGTACTACTGCAGTTGTACAAGGCCTTGGTGAGACCACACCTGGAGTATTGTGTGCAGTTTTGGTCCCCTAATCTGAGGAAAGACATCCTTGCCATAGAGGGAGTACAAAGAAGGTTCACCAGGTTGATTCCTGGGATGGCAGGACTTTCATATGATGAAAGACTGGATGAACTAGGCTTATACTCGTTGGAATTTAGAAGATTGAGGGGGAATCTGATTGAAACGTATAAAATCCTAAAGGGATTGGACAGGCTAGATGCAGGAAGATTGTTCCCGATGTTGGGGAAGTCCAGAATGAGGGGTCACAGTTTGAGGATAAAGGGGAAGCCTTTTAGGACCGAGATGAGGAAAAGCTTCTTCACACAGAGAGTGGTGAATCTGTGGAATTCTCTGCCACAGGAAACAGTTGAGGCCAGTTCATTGGCTATATTTAAGAGGGAGTTAGATATGGCCCTTGTGGCTAGGGGTTCTGAGTTGGATGATCAGCCATGATCATACTGAATGGTGGTGCAGGCTCGAAGGGCCGAATGGCCTACTCCTGCACCTATTTTCTATGTTTCTATGTACATTCAGAGTCAACAATTCGGGCTGAGACCCTTCATCAGGACAGGAAAAGAAGGGGGAAAAAGCCAGAATAAGAACGTGGAGGGAGGGGGAAGATCGATGCAAGAATGTGGCAAGCAGCCAATTGATCACGTGGTGAATCGGTTGGGCTTCCTACACGCAGGAGGCACCACTCTTCTGCCGCGAGTTTTTGAGTGCACATGTTTTCGTCTTGGTCAGCCTGGGTTTCTAGCTTTCACACTGTAAGTTTCCCAGTGTGTACAGTGGCTAACACAATTCCGCACTGGAAGTTTCCCAGTGTGTACAGTGACTAACACAATTCCGCACTGTAAATTTCCCAGTGTGTACAGTGGCTAACACAATTCCGCACTGTAAGTTTCCCAGTGTGTACTGTGGCTAACACAATTCCGCGCTTTAAGTTTCCCAGTGTGTACAGTGGCTAACACAATTCAGCACTGTAAGTTTCCCAGTGTGTACAGTGGCTAACACAATTCAGTAAAACCCTGAATGCCCACAAGAAAATGAATCTCAGGGTCGTTATATATTGCCATACATGTACTTTGATAATAAATTTATTTTGAACTTTGAACATCCTTTAAAAGTACCACTGATAAGTTGACCAGGAAACGCCCTGGAACTCTTACAGGAAAGATTTTGCTGTCTCATTAGAACATTGAGACCTGCTGGCAGTGCAGTACAATCATCTCCCTGCTTTTATTCCTCACCTCCAACTCAGTGTACCCAAAGAGATGCTGCATTACTCACCGTCCTTGTGCCTGGAGTTACTCCCACCTTGGAAGCTTGAAGCATTACCACAGGCAAGCCTGAAAATGGGTCACATATTAATGGAAGTGTAAAGGACTGTCAGCAGGTCAAGCAGAAGTCATGGAAAGAAATAAAGAGTTGCTATTTCAGCAGAGACCATTTATCAGGACCCTACTTCTGTCTCGATGAAGGCTCTTGGCCTAAAACATCTGTTTTGCAACCAAAACATAAAAATTAATTGAAAGAAAAACACGGAGCTGGGGATATCGTGTCTACTTTGATCTTTACTTTAGTAAGGAGTGTGCTTATGACATGGTGGTGTAATGATGTATGCCATTCATGTACTTTTACATATAGCACATAATAAATTATGCAAAGAATGCTTAATCAAACATATATACAATACTACTGAAATACTAAATACACAACATCAACTCTTCAGATAGATGCAGGCTTATCTGCTGAGTTCCTTCATCATTAAGAGGCCCTTCCAAGATTCAGATCTAGCTGATTCTACATATTTCTATTCAGTGCCATTAAAGAAAAGAACTTTCTCATTGTCTACGTTTTCAAAGAACACAGAGGATGAGTAAAATCTCATCCCAGAAACAAAACAAAAATCTATAATGAATAAACAAGTGGGGCCCAGTCCAGACAAGAAAGTGCCTAAGTATCACTGTCAGAAGACCCAACCACTTATTACATGGCTCAAGTAAAAATAGGGAATATTACGCAATCAATAGTTATTTAGGATCTCAGAAGATATTTCCTAATATAATCATTGTCATCTAATTACTGTATCATCCTCCTTCCACGCTGTGAAATTGTGACCATAATTTGTATTTGTGTGGAAAACAGTTCTATGATTGTCCAAATGTTGTGCTGCACTTCCACACCCATTCCCCTGCTGAGTACCGAGCCCTTTCCAATACACTCTTACAACAAGCACAGACCGGTGTATCTTGCCTTGGGCAGATACTTTCTTCACATTTATTTTCTGACAGCCAGTTTCAAAACCAGTGACTGGTTCAAAGGATTATAGGGTCAAATAAACGAATACTACTAAGAAAGAGTTAGAATTTACCCAGTTTGCTTTAGAATATTTCAGTTAGGTGCCAGATTATATTAATTGCTTTTCAAAACTATTGTCTTGGCTTTAAAGTTATTTAGAAGTTAACCAAATAAATTTCAACCAGAAGCTATGAACTGAAACCCCAATAGTGCTTACACCCAACTCTCATATACTGTCCTTTGCAAGTGGTGGGTTTTCAGACTGGCTGTGTGGCCTAGCAGTTCACTATCTCCAGGAATGGCTTGGAAGACGTGCCCTCGGGGAGCCTCATGGATGACCTGGTTTCTCTTTTTCCAATCTTTTTATTAATTTTCAAATTCATAAACATAACAATTATTGGTAATTAGCATATACGAATATAAACTACAGATAACAACAAGTATACTAAGCCCCCAAACATGATAGAAAGAAAAATGAAAAAATGTCAAGGAAAAAGAACCCAAATTAGAAAAAAAAACAAAAACTAAATTAAACTAAACTAAACAAAGCTGGGCTATTATATTACATCGGATACAATCATTAATGTCATTAACTCTGCTCCTCTGTCCATATATTTAAGGTTAATAAAAAGGATTCGGAAAAGGTTGTTACATCATATGAAAAATGTTGAATAAATGACCTCCAAGTCTCTTCAAATTTAACCGAAGGATCAAAAGTGACACTTCCGATTTTTTCTAAATTTAAACAAGATTTTCTAAATTTAAACAAGAGTTTGGGAAAACCACTGAAATGTGGTAGGAGGATTAATCTCTTTCCAATTCAATAAAATGGATCTTCTTGCCATTAATGTAACAAATGCAATCATCTGACGAGCTGAAGAGGATAAATAACTATGTTCCATCACAGGTAAACGGACAACCTGGTTTCTCGTCGATTTCGGTGACACAGGCGGTGTGTTTGATAATCACCGGCTGCTGTCAGAAGAAGGCCCCTGTACTCAATCTCTTTCTCTCTTTTGATGGAGAGTGACAGCCCGTCAGTCCTCAAGTTGAGGGACTTGGAGAAGCAACATGGAAGATTTAACACTGGAACACTGAGTTGCTGGTTTCCACTCTTGTTGTTACAGGAGTGATCTCTCTCTCTCTCTCTCACACACACACACACTGGAGAGAGCGCACCTGTCTGAGGTACCGCAGTACTGAGTCATGGACTGTAGTTTTGATGGACTCTGGATCAGCATCTCTCTGGGTGCTCTTGCTGTTTCTTGCATGGTGGGAGTTGGGGATGGGGTCATCTGGCATGAGTGGGGGAGGGGGGGTTGATGCTTTTTCTGCTGCTTGTGTGAAGGGTGGGTAGAGGGAGGTTTCAATGTTTCTATCATTCATTCTATGGGGTTTCTTGTTTTGTGGATGTCTGTGAAGAGTACGAATTTCAGGTTGTATACTGTATACATTCTCTGATATTAAATGAAGCTTTGACAACAACTTAAACCAAAAAAAAAAGTTGCATTTAATTTATCCTTTTGAACTGCAGACAAGTTACAGAGATTACCAGTGAGTACACATATTTATTTCTACAAACCACAATTTGCTGGCCAGCCACGTTTCAGCATCCCAAACTGCAAACCAAATGATTTAAAATATTTCAGTATGAACGAGAAATATGGATCAAACATCTGAGAGTGAGGCAGAGCAGTAAAAGACTGGCAGTTAATATTTAACAAGTGTGGAAAAAGAGATTAAAGAACATAGCAAAATAAAGTGTAAACGGGGAAAGATAGACAGAAAGGCAGACAGAACAAGCAGAATTAGTGTTTCATTTTCTAAAATTAAAACTGTATTTTAAGTGCACTTTTAATGGTGTTGAGAACAATAAAGCAATTATGCAAAGGTATAATCAGAGAAAGTTCCAATCAACATGTTACTGAGGCAACTGCACTTTAGTCAGCTCTTGGAGTAAGCATCTGTAAGTTAGTAATGATGTATATTGTTGATTTTCCATATTATAACTTCCTATAATAACCAACTATACCAGCCGCCTCCTGCTCTCAGTACTTGTGCTGCTGTTCACACCTACTCATTTCACCCCTTTCTGCTACTGCAATCATTGGCACTGGTCCAACCACACCCCTCCTCCCAACTTTGTGATCCAGGTAGCTGGCTACACACTCTGCTGCTGGTGGCAAAATACAGTCTTAGAAACTATGTCTTTTCAGTTTGTTCTGGCTGTATAACTACACTTTTATCACACATTAGAATCCATCCAATAACCTCTAAGTGGCTTTGACTGAGCATATAGGAGTGGTCTACAAGTGGACAGAATATGCAGTGCCCTTATCATTATTTTATCAGTTATCTGTAGCTATGCATTTTAGTAGATTCGTTGATGTAGGGTTTAGCTTTTTGAAAAGTACCGCAAGTAGTCCAAGGGTTTAACAAGAGTTCATGCTTTGTACTAGCAATAGCAGGTAAGGAATGTAAAGTGCTTAAAAAAAACTTTAGAAAGTGTGGCATGGTAGCGTAGCAGTTAGCATAATGCTTTACAGCACCAGCGACTGGAAGATTGGGATTCAATTCCCACTACTGTCTAAAGAGTCTGTACGCTCTCCGAGTGACTGTGTGCATTTCCTCTGGGTGCTCTGACTTTCTCTTACATTCCAAGAATGATGTACCAGTTAGAGTTCGTTGTGGGCAATGGTGGTACCAGAAGCATCGCGACACTTATGGGCTGACTCAGCACATCCTTGGACTATGTTGGCCTTTGATGCAAATGACACCTTTCACTGTTATGTTCCAATGTACACACTTTATACTTTATTGTCGCCAAACCATAGACACTAGAGCGTACAATCCTTGGTGTCCACATTTCCAAGGATCTCACCTGGTCCCTGAACTCCTCCATCCTGATCAAAAAGGCGCAACAGTGCCTTTATATCCTGTGGAGCTTGAAGAAATCTCACCTCTGTCCCGGGATACTGACAGACTTTTACCACTGTACCATTGAGAGCATACTCACCAACTGCATCTCAGTGTGGTATGGCAATTGTCCCGTATTGGACCGCAAAGCACTCCAGCGTGTGGTGAAACTGCCCAGTGGATTATCGGCACCCAATTGCCCACCATTGAGAACATCTACCATAAACGCTGCCTGGGCAGGGCGAAAAGAATTATCAAGGATGCATCTCACCCTAACCATGCACTTTTTACTCTCCTCCCATCCAGTAGGCGCTACAGGAGTCTCCACTCCCGCACCAGCAGGCACAGGAAGAGCTTCTTCCCTGAGGTTGTGGCACTGCTGAAGCTCTCATCACAGCGCTAAGCAGTATTGCATCTGTATTGTACTGTCTCAGTACTTTTATATTTGTGTGCTGCAGCACTCTTTTTATTTGCAGTTATTTTGTAAATAACACTATTCTTTGCATTTCTGGTCAGATGCAAAATGCATTTCATTGGCTTTGTATCTGTACTCGCACAATGACAATAAAGTTGAACCTAATCTAATCTACTACTACTACTACGTTGACTCAGGCCTAGGGGGCCGGCGTCGGGCACGATGACGGACTCTCCACTTCTCCCTCTCCCTCATCAGTGTGTTCAGTTCATCTACATTAGCCGCGCCGCTGTCTTCTAGGAGCGTGTTGACCATAGTCTTGGGAGGGCGCCCAGGGTTCATCCTCCCGTGCTTGGGCTCCCATATGATGACTAGGTTGGCAGGTAGCTCAGGGTGGCGCAGGGTAATCTAATCTAATCAATCATCACAGCAATATTTGATTCTGCGCTTCGTGCTCCCTGGAGTACAAATCAATAGTAAATATTAAAAATTTAAATTATAAATCATAAATAGTACATGTAACAAATAAAGCTTTTTTTTTTATCCTATTACTCTTTAATAAATGGAAACATTTGCATTCACCAATACCAATGAGTCAATAAATTGTGGAGCAAGTTTACACAATCAACAAGTTAGAAAATGCCAAACAATTATTTTAAAAATGCATCAAACATTGAAAAGATAAAGTTAGATCAAACATAGAGAGGTCAACACTGAGAACTCTAAAGATAACAAACCATGAACTAGTGAATAAATCATCTAATCTACTAAAGGCCACACATTGTTAGCCAAAATGTTACAATGACTTCCAAACAAAGATTCATTCATTTGGAAAATTATTAGTAATTTATGTTGAATAAAATGACAACATCAAACAGAGGAAAAGATTCATACTTCAATTACTTTTTGTGTACAAAAGGCTAAATCCTGAAGGTTACGTCATAAGCACGGACTAATTGATAGTTTAAATCAGTTGTGTGATTAAACTTTTAGGAATTTGTCCAACTGGAGTTGACAATCTTACTCTGAAGGCTGCCTGACATGCAGGAAACCTTGTGTACATTCTTGAAATGGGCCAATATCAGCTTAAGAACCTCTTTCCAAAACGATTCAGATACCAGGCAGAGCAGAAGCCGGGTACATTCTGCTAAAACTTCTTAATTCCTTCAGCGGGTTAACCAGTGGTTCTTAAAAGTATCACAAGAGGCAACTAAGGAGGTAATGTGGTCTGGCAGAACATTACTGTGGACCTTCAATCATACCACTACTCCCACAGAGGTTCCAAATAAACTAACAAGCTGTTATTAGGAAGCTAATTCCCAACACTTGCTTTTCTTGCCACAATGCAGCACCTTATCTCCAGAGAAAATAGGAAACTGTTCAATCTGTATCACTTCCACTACAGGACCAAGGTAACGCCAATCTTAGTCGAGCTGCTGGACCAAGACGTCACTTGCTTATGTGTACATTCAGAGGCCAAGTGTGAGGGAATGAGCCATTATTGTAAAGATTCATTGTAACATCTCCAATAGGACGCAGAGGAGGTTCACCAGGATGCTGTCTGGATTAGAGAGTAAGTCTTATGAGGAAAGGTTGAGTGACCCAGGGTTTTTCCTCTTTGCAGCAAAGGACCTTGATAGAAGTGTATAAGATAACAAGAGGCACTGACAAAGCACAGAGACACAGCATGTTTTCTCAGGGCAGAAATGGCTAATATGAGAGGGGATAATTTTAAGGTTACTGGAGGAAAGTCTAGGGAGATGCAGAATTCTATTTTTATACAGAGAGTGGTGGGTATGTGGAGTACGTTGCAGATGTGGAGACATTAGGGACATTTAAGAGACTCTTAGATAGGAACATAGATGAAAGG
The DNA here is from genome assembly GCF_030028105.1 of Mobula birostris. Taxonomy (NCBI): domain Eukaryota; kingdom Metazoa; phylum Chordata; class Chondrichthyes; order Myliobatiformes; family Myliobatidae; genus Mobula; species Mobula birostris. Next base: position 148,853,650 of record NC_092378.1, on the reverse strand, counting down.
AAACTGGAGGGTCATGCAGGAAGGAAGTGTTAGATTGATCAGGGAGCAGGTTACACAGTCAGCATAACAACAAGGGCTTGTGCTGTTCTGGCCCATAGTCATTTCAATTGTACCATTTCAGCATGGTACTTTCAACCTGAAGAGGCTCCTTCAGGAGCATGTGAAACCCAGTGTAAATGGTGAAAGGAGCACATCACCTGTATTCCTACCCATTCGCTTGTCCCATCAGGGAGGACCTGCAGCAGAGCCCACAGATCCTGTTCGAGGATCACCACCCACCTCACAAAACAAAGAACTTAAGTGGCAATAAATTATTCGCAGCTCCATGGGATGGCCTAAGTAAACAATAGTAATAATAACATTCACTCAGATGAAAATTACAGTAAATTGTAAGGCATTTTCTGTGATTACATAAATTGTTGTCATCATGGAAAAATGAAAAGGAAAGCTTTTTAGTCATAAGCATGAGAAATTCTGCAGATGCTGGAAATCCAAAGCAATACACACAAAATACTGGAAGAACTCAGCAATGTCAGGCAACAACTATGGAAATGCATAGAAAGTTGACGTTTCGGGCCAAGACCCGTCATCACAGCTGAAAAGGAGGGGGGAGGATGCCAAAATAAAAAGGTGGGGGAAAGGGGAAGAAGGGAAGCTAGATGGTGATAGGTGAAGCCAGGTGGGTAGGGAAGATAAGTGGTTGGAGAGGAAGGAATCTGATAGGAGAGCAGAGTGGACCATAGGAGAAAGGGAAGGAGGAGGGGACCCAGAGGGAACTGATAGGAGGATGAGAAGAGGTAGAGGTCAGAGTGGGGAATAGAAGAAAAGGGTTGAGGAGAGGATTTTTTTTACTGTCGGGAGAAATTAATATATTTAATTCTCTACGTAGACTCAAGTTAAGCCAACTGTAAACTATGGAAGGTAAATACATTAAACTTTGTTTCAGCAGATAAAGGAAGACAGATTTTTGCCTGATCTAGTTTGATTAATACAAATTAAGCGTCAAAGGGACAAAAGGTTAAAAAGGAATTCAGTTAATTTCAATTACTTAACTGTTGCTCATTATCCATATAGTAGACATAACTTCCTGAGAGATTAAGATGCTTTTTAAAACATTTTGCAAGGTATAAAGTGAAAGAGCTCTTGGCAAAATGGTAGCATCAGAATCAGACTTATTATCTCTGACACAAATTGGGAAATTTGTTGTCTTGCAGCAGTACAGAGCAATATATTTAAAAAATTACAAAGTTACAATAAGGAATATATATAAAAATAAAAATAAGTGCACAAGAGAAAGCAAAATAGTGGGGTAGTGTTTGTGGACCGATCATAAACGAGGGGGGAAGAAGCTGTTCCTAAAAGGTGCATATGTTTACAAATATAAAAAAATTAAGTTTAAGGCAACATTATATGATTTTTTTCCTGTGTTTAGAATCAGGAGCCACTTGTACAAAGCATATCAGAATAAGTGGTTTGTGAGATAAAATGTGAAATAATTTTAATGCAGAAAATCAGTTAGACAGAACTAATAAAAGTTATTACCTTGGTGAATACATCCTTTATTCAGGTAGCATTAGCAAAAAAATTAATGATCAATTGAGGCACATTCTTATAGGGATTTACCTTGATAGGAGTGTATGCTTAAGGTAATGGCATCATTAGTCTATCCCTATCTGGTCAAATTTTATTTGCTATTGATCCCAGAGGGGTACAGAAGGAATGTGCCAAGGGGGCCTCATTTGAAGCAACATCATTACATTCTCAGAGTGCTGGTATATTTCGCTGCACAGTAATGTGCAGCCAGTATAATCAGACATCACTGGCCCCAAACATTCTCCCTTCCCTCTTCCAGTATGCAGAAAAGGTACAAAAGACTGAAAGCACGTACCAAAACCCAAGGACAGCTTCTACCCTGTTGTTATAAGACTATTGAAAGGCTTCCTAGGAGAGTAAGATGGACTCTTGGCCTCAAATTCTACCCATGATCTTGCATCTTATTGTCTACCTGCATTGGAATTTTTCTGCAGCTGTTACACTTCATTCTGCATTCTATTATTGATTTACCTTCTTTTACCTCAATGCACTGTGTAATGAATTGTATGCAAGACAAGCTTTTCACTGTATGCACATGTGACAATAATGAAGTAATTCCAACTCCAACAGAGGTAATCAGTGAATAAACACAAGACAATCCGCAGATGCTGGAAATCTAAAGCAACCCACACAAAATGCTGGAGGAACTCAGCAGGTCGGGCCGCATCTATGGAAATGAATAAACAGTCGATGTTGCAGGCCAAGACTCTTTTTCCTGAAGAAGGGTTTCGGCATGAAACATCAACTATTTATTCATTTCCATAGATGCTGCCTGGCCTGCTGAGTTCCTCCAGCATTTTGTGTGTGTTATCTAGTAAATGAAAAATGCAGCTAATAACACATTTGATAAAACTTTCAATGGCTTGCTTGATACACATGGCACTTGATGATATGGTTTTTAACTCTGATCACGACCATGTACCAGAAGCCAGCAATGTTATACTTAGATAAACTGTGAAAGCAAACTATTCATTGCTAATAAATTGCAGGGAGATTGGGATACCTTATTTACAGCAAATGCTATTGTACAGTAAAGTCAAAACCAATTTATTCAGAAGGCACAATCTATGCAAACTACAGCAGTTTTTCCTTTAAAAGAAATTTCTCCAGCAAAATTCAGTGTGTGAGATCCAGTTACATCCAAATTATGAATCAGAATCAGGTTTATTATCACCGGCATGTTACGTGAAATTTGTTAACTTAGCAGCAGTAGTTCAATGCAATACATAATCTAGCAGACAATAAATAAAATAAACATAATAAATAAACAAGTAAATCAATTACGTATATTGAATAGATTTTTTAAAATGTGCAAAAACAGAAATACTGTATATTATAAAAAGTGAGGTAGTGTCCAAAGCTTCAATGTCCATTTAGGAATTGGACAGCAGAAGGGAAGAAGCTGTTCCTGAATCGCTGAGTGTGTGCCTTCAGGCTTCTGTATCTCCTACCTGATGGTAACAGTGAGAAAAGGACATGCCCTGGGTGCTGGAGGTCCCTAATAATGGACGCTGACTTTCTGAGACACCGCTCTCTGAAGATGTCTTGGGCTAGTGCCCAAGATGGAGCTGACTAGATTTACAACCTTCTGAAGCTTCTTTCTGTGCAGTAGCCCCTCCATACCAAACAGTGATGCAACCTGTCAGAATGCTCTCCACAGTACAACTATAGAAGTTTTTGAATGTATTGGTTGACATGCCAAATTTCTTCAAACTCCTAATGAAGTATAGCCGCTGTCTTGCCTTCTTTATGACTACATTGATATGTTGGGACCAGGTTAGATGCTCAGAGATCTTGACACCAAGGAACTTGAAGCTGCTCACTCTCTCCACTTCTGATCCCTCTATGAGGATTGGTATGTGTTCCTTCGTCTTACCCTTCCTGAAGTCCAGAATCAGCTCTTTCGTCTTACTGACGTTGAGTGCCAGGTTGTTGCTGCGGCACCATTCCACTAGTTGGCATATCTCACTCCTGTAGGCCCTCTCGTCATCACCTGAGATTCTACAACAATGGTTGTATCATCAGCAAATTTGTAGATGGTATTTGGGCTATGCCTAGCCACACAGTCACGTGTATACAGAGAGTAGAGTCCTTTTCAGACACTTATTTTAACTGGCTGGAGCGCTTACAATCAAATACAGTGCAAACTTCCTGGGCTTTTATTGTCAGATAAGGTGCCTAAACTATTGACCTATGGCCAAGATATAAAATCTTGCTGCCTTATGCGCAATTTGTTTTTTTGCACGTGGGGGTGGTTGATGCTCTTGTTGCCACATGCACGGTTTGCTTTTTGTGCATGGGGCGTGGAGTTGATATTCTTTGTTACCGTTTGCACAATTTGTTTTTTGGTGTGGGATGAGGGGTTGATGCTCTTGTTGCATTTACATGTGGGGGTTGATGTTCTTGTTGCATGATTTGTTTTTTTTGTGCATGGAGAGGTTTGATATTTGTTTCCTTTTGTGCATGGAGGGCGGTGGTTCAATGTTTTTCTTTGAACGGTTTCCATGGTTTTCTTTGTTTTCTGGCTGTCTAGAGAAGTCAGTCTCAGAGTTGTACACTGCATGCATACTTTGATAATAGATGTACTTGAACCTTACCCACTGTAATAATCATCTTCTTCAGGCAAGAACATAAAAAGTTAGTCCCAGTATCATGTTCAATGATAAATATATAAAAAATAGACAATGAGACAAGACCAAAATAATCCTGATTTAGATTAAGGCAAACAGAATCCATAATGATTTGGTAGATTGGATTCACTATTAGTTTGACCATACATGACAGTTGGTAATCATAGAGGAGTATTCTGACTGGAGGTCTGTGACCACTGATGCAAGAGGATGTACAGTAAATGGCAGAAACTTCAGAAGCATTGATGTACAGAGGGATCGTGGCGTGCAAGTCCACAGCTCTCTGAAAGTAGAAATACAAGTAGATAGATTGGTAGAGGCAGCTTACAGCATTCCTGCCTTCAATGGTGGGGCACTGAGTATTAACGTTGGCAAATGAGGTTGCAGCTGTATAAAAGTTTGATTTATAACACATTTGTGCTGTCCTGTCCACCACATTACAGGAAGGATGTGGAGGCTTTGGAAGGGGTGCTGAGGAAGTCTATCAAGTCATTAGTTTATTAGTTCTGGAATATATTTTATTACTTGTTGCTTTATTTGTGTTGCATTTGAGTTATATGTATCATGTTATGCACTTTGTTTCATTTGGCAGTATACATGCATGCAGATAAATGACAATACACTTGAACTTGAGTTTTAAGGAGGTGTTGGACAAATCTGTACTGTTTTTATCGAAAAGTCGGTGGCTGAGGGGCACCTGATTGAAGGTTATAGAATTATGAGAGTTACAGACAAGGTAGACAGTCAGAATCTTCCCTTCAGCACCCCCGCCCCCCCACCAACTCCCAGAGTGGAATTGTCAAATTCCACTCAATGACATTGCTTTAAGATGAGGGGAAAGGTTTAAAGATTCAAAGTACATTTATTATCAAAGTATGTAAGCTGGAAAGATATGTGAGGTAAGATTTCTTTTTACACAGAGAGTGGTGGGTATCTGGAAGAGGTTGCCTCAGAGTGAAGGGGGTGTGTATTTATTTATCAATCTATTTATTTAGCAATAAATAAATATTTAGCCCTTCAAGCCAGACCGCCCCAGCAACCTCACCTAATCACGGGACAATTTACAATGACCAATTAACCTACCTAGTACATTGTGGGAGTAAACCAGAGGATGCAGAGAAAACCACATATTCCACAGGGAGGATGTACAGACACTCCTTACAGAATGATGCTGGAATTGAACTCCAAGCTCCAGAATACCCCAAGCTGTAACAGCATCATGCTAAACTCTATTTACCATGGCTCCCAAGTGGAAACAGATTCGATAATGATGTTTAAGAGACATCTAAGCATGCAGGGAATGGAAGGATATGGATCATGCAAGGAGACGGATTAGTTTAATTTGGCATCACATCTGGCAAAGGCACGATGGTCAAAGGGTCTCTGGGCTGTTCTATGTACTAGATCAATTTAAATGGCATCCTTCCCAAAACAATGTAAACATTTTCATATTTTATTGTCACTTTCAGTGCACTGATACTCATCTATGTTAATTATTTACCTTGTTATAATATTTGACAGAAAGTTTAGCAACTGTATGACTTATCTGATTGCTTAATTGTTCCTCTGGTGCAAAATCAGCTCCTCTTATCCAGAGGAAAAAGAACTTCTGAGATCAAGTCAAGGCCTTCTGTAAGTTTTTAGCAAGCAACACGAGGCCACTTCATAAATGCCATGTAAGAATACAAAGTGTACAAATCAGCACATAATCTGTTAAAATAGCACATAATCAGGTCAACAGCAGATGCCATCTCTCTGGCGCTACATTCCTCCTTAGAACACTTGGAGAATTAAGACGCATACGTAAAGCACCTTTTCATTGACTACCGCTCTGCCCTTAATACCATCATTCCAAATAAGCTGATTCCTAAGCTCTGGAACCTGGGCCTTAGCACTCAGATCTGCAGCTGGATCTTCAACTTCCTCACAGACAGGACCCAGGCTGTAAAAATAGGGGACAAGCTCTCCTCTACAATCACTCTGAGCACCGGTGCCCCACAAGGCTGTGTACTCAGCCCCCTGCTGTACTCAGTGTACACCCATGATTGTGTAGCCAAGTTTCCATCGAACTCAATATACAAGTTTGCTGATGACACAACTATTGTAGGGCGTATCTCGGGTAATTATGAGTTTGAGTACAGAGAGGAAATTAAGAACCTGGTGGCATGGTACAAAGACAATAACCTCAACGTACACAAGACGAAGGAATTGGGTGTTGACTTCAGAAGGAGTAGCGGACCGCATGACCCAATTTACATCGGTGGTGCGCAAGTGGAACGGGTCAAAAGCTTTAAGTTCCTCGGGGTCAATATCACAAATGACCTGATTTGGTCCAACCAGGCAGAGTCCACTGCCAAGAAGGCCCACCAGCGCCTTTACTTCCTGAGAAAACTAAAGAAATTTGGCCTATCCCCTAAAACCCTCACTAATTTTTATAGATGCACCGTAGAAAGCATTCTTCTAGGGTGCACCACAACCTGGTATGGAAGTTGTCCTGTCCAAGACTGGAAGAAGCTGCAGAAGATCGTGAACGCGGCGCAGCACATCACACAAACCAATCTTCTGTCCTTGCACTTACTTTATACTGCACGCTGTTGGAGCAGTGCTGCCAGGATAATCAAGGACACGACCCACCCAGCCAACACACTTTTCGTCCCCCTTCCCTCCGGGAGAAGGCTCAGGAGCTTGAAGACTCGTACGGCCAGATTTGGGAACAGCTTCTTTCCAACTGTGATAAGACTGCTGAATGGATCCTGACCCGGATCTGGGCCATACCCTCCAAATAGCTCGACCTGCCTCTCGGTTTTTTTGCACTGCCTTACTTTCCATTTTTCTATTTATGATTTATAATTTAAATTTTTTAATATTTACTATCGATTTGTAATCCAGGGAGCGGGAAGTGCAGAATCAAATATCGCTGTGATGATTGTACGTTCTAGTATCAATTGTTTGGCGACAATAAAGTAAAGTAAAAGATTTATGCAGCGCTTTTTTTTAACTACAGACATAGGTGCCTGAAGCGTGTTGTTGGGGAGGTGGTGGAAGCAGACATAATAGCAACACATGCAGGAGACTAGGCAGGGAATGAAGGGACATGGACTATGTGCAGGCAGATGGGCTTAGCTTAAATTGGCATCATGGTCAGCACAGATATTATGGGTCAAGGTGTCTGTTTCTGCACTGTACTCCTCTATACTCTAAATGGAGGGAAAATACAAAAATTCTGAGGCACAAAGAGACTTGGGAGTCCTTGCAGAGGATTCTCTAAAGGTTAATTTGCAGGTTGAGTATGTGGTGAGGAAGCCAAATGTGATATTAGCATTCACCTCAAGAGGACTACAATATAAAAGCAAATGTGTAAATGTTGAGACTTTAAAAAGCACTGGAGTATTGTGAGCAGTTTTGGGCTCCTTATCTTAGAAAGGATATGTTGAACATGGACAGGGTTCAAAGGAGGTTCAGGAAGGGACAATGATTCCAGGATTAAATAGCTTGTCATATTTGATGGTTCCTGGCCTGTATTCACCGAAATTCAGAAGAATGAGGGGTGACCTCATTAAAAACTATTGAATGGTGAAAGGCCATGATAGAGTGGATGTGGAGATAATGTTTCCTATGGTGGGAGTGTCTAAGACTAGAGGACACAGCCTCAGAATAGAGATGAGGAGGAATTTCTTTAGCCAGAGAGTGGTGAATCTGTTGAAATTGTTGCCACATGCAGCTGTGGAGGCCAAGTCTTTACATATATTTAAGGCAGAGGTTGATAGGTTGTTGATTGGTCAGGGCATGAAGGTATACGTGGAGAAGACAAGAGTTTGGGGCTGAGAGGAAAAAAGGATCAGCCATGATTCTGACACCTCACCATCTTTACCAGCAGGATAGTTCCAAAAGAAAGACATTTATGCTAATTGTAGATGGAAGCACATCCAATATATGTCAAACTTGTTTAGGAAATGGTGGGTCAAATAGTACTTACAGTAACATCAGCAATGGTTAGCTGTAAAATGTGTTTTCCTCCCAGGAGACATTGTGCTTATAAATAATGACAGAGTGCCTCAAAACTCACAGATCACAGGAAGAATCATTCAAGTTCTTACCCAAACAGAAGAGCATTTGTGTGGCAGGTGTGTATCAAGACCATGACCAGCTGTCTGGACAGGCCTATGATCAAGATCTGTCTTCTAAAGGAAGCAGAGGTTTGAGGAGCTACAGATATAGAAGCTTAATGATTTACTGACTTGACAGAGAGTGATGGTAAAAGTCACTCTGTATTGGGCTAAGTGCTGTAACCTCTGGCCTAGATGACTGTTACATGAGTTGACAGGAAGAAGAAAGAAGAATGAGGATATTTGCATAAAGGTTAAGATGCTTATCATTGAAGATTTAGTTATAGTTGTTGTAGTGTAATAATTCAGAACTGGAATGTAGGAGCCATGTATCTATTTTCTGTCTGTATTGTATTTTGTGTTACGCATTTATTATGGATTTCGGCAATTTGTCACGTGGATTCGGGACTGGTGGAAGCAAGTGAGTATAGTTGCATATTCATGCTTTATCCTAGTTTAGTTAGCGGTAACTAAACTAAGCAGGAGCTCTGACAGAAATATTTCAAATGTCATTAGAAACGGGGATGGTGCCGGAGGATTGGAGTATTGCACATGTTGTTCCATTGTTTAAAAAGTGTTCTAAGACTAAACCTAGCAATTACCAGCCTGTAAGTTTGACGTCAGTGGTGGGCAAATTGATGGAAAGTATTCTTAGAGATGGTATATATAATTATCTGGATAGACAGCGCCTGATTAGGAACAGTTAACATGGACTTGTGCGTGGAAGGTCATGTTTGACAACTCTTATTGAATTTTTTGAAGAGGTTACTAGGAAAGTTGACGAGGGTAAAGCGGTGGATGTTGTCTATATGGACTTCAGTAAGGCCTTTGACAAGGTCCCACATGGAAGGTTAGTTAGAAAGGTTCAATCATTAGGTATTAATATTGAAGTAGTAAAATGGATTCAGCAGTGGCTGGATGGGAGACGCCAGAGAGTGGTGGTGGATAACTGTTTCTCAGATTGGAGGCCGCTGACTAGTGGTGTGCCTCAGGGATCTGTACTGGGTCCAATGTTATTTATCATATACATTAATGATCTGGATGATGGGGTGGTAAACTGGATGAGCAAGTATGCAGATGATACTAAGATAGGTGGAGTTGTGGATAATGAAGTAGGTTTTCAAAGTTTGCGGAGAGATTTAGGCCAGTTGTAAGAGTGGGCTGAAAGATGGCAGATGGAGTTTAATGCTGATAAATGTGAGGTGCTACATTTTGGTAGGACTAATCAAAATAGGACATACATGGTAAATAGTAGGGCACTGAAGAATGCAGTAGGACAGAGGGATCTAGGAATAATGGTGCATAGTTCCCTGAAGGTGGAATGTCATGTGGATAGGGTGGTGAAGAAAGCTTTTGGTATGCTGGCCTTTATAAATCAGAGCATTGAGTATAGGAGTTGGGATGTAATGTTGAAATTGTACAAGGCATTGGTGAGGCCAAATTTGGAGTATTGTGTACAGTTTTGGTCACCGAATTATAGGAAAGATGTCAACAAAATAGAGAGAGTACAGAGAAGATTGACTAGAATGTTACCTGGGTTTCATCACCTAAGTTACAGAGAAAGGTTGAACAAGTTGGGTCTTTATTCTTTGGAACGTAGAAGGTTGAGGGAGAACTTGATAGAGGTATTTAAAATTATGAAGGGTATGGATAGTTAGAGTTGATGTGGATAGGCTTTTTCCATTGAGTGGGGGAGATTCAAACAAGAGGACATGAGTTGAGAGTTAAAGGGCAAAAGTTTAGGGGTAACATGAGGGAGACTTCTTTACTCAGAGAGTGGTAGCTGTGTGGAACGAGCTTCCAGCAGAAGTGGTTGAGGCAGGTTCAATGTTGACGTTTAAAGTTAAATTGGACAGCTATATGGACAGGAAAGGAATGGAGGGTTATGGGCTGAGTGCAGGTCGGTGGGACTAGGTGAGAGTAAGAGTTCAGCACAGACTAGAAGGGCCAAGATGGCCTGTTTCGTGCTGTAATTGTTATATGGTTATATGATGAAATAGTGGAGCACTCAGTGGGCCAAATATGCTTCTGTATCTAATTGCCCAATGGTCTACGAAGTCTGTGTAATTATACATTTAGATTTTATATCTAATATATTAATTACTGCATATCACAATCGTCACATTGCAAAGAATTCCAAAAACAGAAGTAAAGTAGGAAACCAGTCATCTGCTTTCCACTAAATGATTTTAAGAGATTCTACATGATAGGCTGAAAATGTCCTTCGTTAAAGGTCAATTAAGCACTAGTGGTCTCCCTCACTATGTTCCAGAGTCGGGGTTAATATCACTGGCATACAGTAAGTCATGAAACTTGTTCTGTGGCAGCAGTACACTGAAATACATAATAATAAAAGTTATAAATTACAATAAGTATGAAACAGAAAATTAAATAAAGTGCAAGAAGAGAGGAAAAAATACTGAGGTAGTATGGGTTCATTGTCCATCCAGTAATCTGACGGCAGAAGGGAAGTTGTTCCAATATGTCTTCAGGCTCCTGTATCTCCTCTCTAATAGTAGCAATAAGAAGAGGGCACATCCTGGGTAATGGGGGTCCTTAATTATGGATGCTGCCTTTTTGAGGCATCACCTTTTGAAGGTGAACACGAGGAAATCTGCAGATGCTGAAATTTCAAGCAACACACGTAAAAGTTGCTGGTGAACGCAGCAGGCCAGGCAGCATCTCTAGAAAGAGGTATAGTTGACGTTTCGGGCCGAGACCTCACAAAGGGTCTCAGCCCGAAACGTCGACTGTACTTCTTCCTAGAGATGCTGCCTGGTCTGCTGCGTTCACCAGCAACTTTTACCTGTGTACCTTTTGAAGGTGTCCTCAGTGCTGTGGAGGCTAGTGCCATTCATGGAGCTGACAGAGTTTACAACTTTCTGCAGCTTTTCCAATCCCAAGCAATAGTCCCTTCATACCAGATGGATGTAGAGGAACTGGATGATACAGAGAAGATTTATAAAAATTGTACCAGAAATGTAAAGGTACACAAAACAGGAAAGGATAATAAGATAAATTTCCTCCTGAAAAAAGGGCAAACGGGTTATCTCAAAAGTTTATAGGAGTATAAAAGTTTTGACAAGAACGGGCCTTTCGGCCCATTGAGTCTGCTCCACCACTGGATCATGGCTGATTTATTACTCCTCTCAACCCCATTCTCCTGCCACCTCCCCGTCACAATTATGAGATAGTCGCCACAAAGTCTAAAAGAAAACTGAGGACACAATTACATAGAGTGAGAATATGGAACCTGCTACCATGGAGAGTGGTTAAAGTGAAAGATATTAATGCTTTAAGGGGAAGGTTCTCAAGTATGAGGAGACAAGGATTAAAAACAACTCACTGATAGGCTTAGCTGAGGAAAGACAGGTGGAGGCTCCAGTTGAGCACAAACTCTGGCATGGACTCGCTGGGTCAAATGGTCTACTTCTGTATTACATATCCTATGCAATTCTTCATTTTTAAAAAATTCTCAAAATAATATCAAAAGAGGCATTATGCTCCCAGTGGTGTTATATACTTTTATAGATACACAGATACTATGGCATTTCTGACAGTCGCTTCCTATCAATAGCATTTTAAATATAGAAATTCAGCTTTAAATTCAAAAAGTCTGTCCTCAGCAACAGAACAGATTTACTACTAAATACTGGACTGCTGGTCTGCTCTTTGCTGAATTACTTGTCACTCACGTAAGGTCCTGGAGTTGCTTCACAGATGGAGAGAAAATCTGAAAAGAATCCAAGTGCATTCCAAAAACACACAAAAAAAAATCACAATGCACAACTGGCTGAATTCCTCAAACTGTACATACACAATCGATATACACATACACCATACAGGCAGTCAGTACTCTACTGTGAAGCTCAAGTTAAGTTTTCCTTCCTGGCTTAATTGTTGGGCATCTTCGGTTTCAATTTGAACGATGTGGTTACCACACTAAAACTGGCCTTAAAAGTGGCCATTCTGGCCACTAAATATCACATTTACACAACATTGTCCAAAGTACTTTGAGATCTTTTCCCAAATCTGATTAACATTAGACTGAAAAAGAACACATGACTAATATTTAAGCAGCAGCATCAATAAATCATATCTGAAAAAAGAGACTGTTTCCAATCTCCAAAATCTCTGTCAAAATATCTAACTCAGTAAGCATAAAAAATGTGCATATGTTGGGTATTGGATATGCTATATAATGGCATAATCCACAATTCAGCTGCACAAGGCATTACATCTGTCATGCTAACTTATTTGCCATAACATTTTGGTACATAATAATAATCTTCAAATGGCGATGACAGTTCTTCACTCGGATTTCAAAAATTTCAGATGTGATAATTCCAGAGTTTTGGAACAGAATAGATGCATTCCACATCTGCTTGGCTTGGGAAGGTTTGAATTTATGTCGACAGTGTGAATGAATGCAACAGTGGGAAACAAGTATTTCAAAACCTCTATGATTTTAAATAGCTCACTCCATTAGCTTCAGTAATTTAACTCCTGGCAGGCGTATTTTATTGCTCCAATGATGTAACTGTTACTTAAACAGTAACTAAGGAAAGAAAAACTTATAAGTTAAAGTATCTCCATTCATTAGCCTTCATGATATTCTTAAATGATGAAAATGAAAGTCCACATACCCTGACGTACATAATGTAGCAACAGTCTTTTAAGCTGCAGTATTCAAAAAACTAACAAAGATCCCTTTTATCAATAAAATGGCAAGCAAAGATCAAACAAGAAAGCCAGGCTAGAAGTCTCCCCTGCAAGCTTAGGGCTTTTAAGTGATAAAAACGCAGCAAAAATTGATTTTTTTAAAACTTCAGTATTTATTAAGTCTTAAATTCTATTTTGTACTTTTATATTAGTTAACAAATTAAACCTTCAGTGTGGTTACTGCAGCAAATAAAATAAATTCCACAATTATGTCTTGGAATAATAAAGTGTGGATTACAACCATATTGTATAGTATTCAGAACTGACTCCAGATACGAGACGGTGGCAAGGCCCTCACTCCCAAATCAGAAAGCTTTTGGGTTAAGACTTGGTCAACAGGCTTGAGTACATTTGGGTGGTACTCCAACACAATACCACGGGGCGCTGCAGAGTTGGAGATCCTGTCTTTGTGATGAAGCATTACAGTCCGATCCCCTCTTACATGGATTAAAAAAAATTGAGATACTCTCCCAAGCAAACATACCCAGTATCAAAGCATTTGTTATATGCGGTTGGCTACATTGGACAGGGTACATTATTCACATCCCATATAACAGACCCCTGAAATGGACATTCTGGTCTGAAATCAGGAAAAAAAAATTGCCTGGCAATGAATGTGCTTAATGTCTTCTTTAGGAAATACAGCATTTGCTGCTGCTAGTAATGCAACATTCCCTCACTGCTGGGAATCTCTGGCCTGTGATCACTCAAGGCGAAGGGTATTTGGATTGTACTGACAGTCTCAGAGCCTTGCTCAGAAATCCTGTGTAAGCGATGATCGGAACAGACCACCTCACAAACTATCCAGCCAAAGATGGAGTTATTGAGAAATTTAGAACCAGTGATAAAGGAACAGACACCATAAACCTCAGTGGATTGTGTCCGTAAGATGATTACGCACAAGAGAAGAATTAGGCCATTTGGCCCATCGTCTGCTCCACCTATTCCATCATGGTTGATTTATTAATCCTCTCAATTCCATTCTCCTGCCTTCTGCCCATAACCTCTGACACCCTTACCTATCAACCTCCGCTTTAAAGATACCCAGTGATTGACCTCCAGCGCCGTCTATGGCAATGAATTCCACAGATTCATCACTCTGATGTTAAATAAATTTCTTCTCATTTCTGTTTAAAGGGACTTCTATTCTGAGGCTGTGCCTGCTGGTCCTGGGCTCAGTCACTGCAGGAAACATCCTCTCCACATCCATTATCTAGGCCTTTCACTATTTGATAGGTTTCAATGAGATACTCCCCTCATTCTTCTAAATTCCAGCAGCACAGGCCCACACAGGCATCAAACACTCCTTATACATTAACCCTTTCATTCCCAGATCACTTTCATGAACCTCCTCTGGACTCTCTCCAATGCCAGCACATTCACTCTTAGCAAACGGACCCAAAAGTCCTCACAACAGTCCAAGTGTGGTCTGTCCAATGCCTTATAAAGCATCCATATGTAGTGCAGCACACTAGAGAGACATCAGCTCCTAGGCACTACCTGAACGTTTATTTATGAAATAAACACAAGAAGTCATGGAAACATTTTAACCAGCTTACCCCAGTCACACTCTAATTTTAACCACAAAATAGAGCAGGGTGCCATCTGCTGATTAGAGAACAGCTTGGGCGTTACGGTAGCGTAGTGGTTAGCACAACACAACTGCAGCTCGGAGCTTTCCGGGTTTCGAAGTTTAATCCCGGGGCCATTCTGTAAGGAGTCTCTGTACTTCTTCTCCATGGAATGCATGTGTTTGCCCCATGTGTTCTGGTTCCCTCCCACAGTCCAAATACGTACTGGGTAGGTTAACAGATTGTTGTAAATTGTCACGTGATCAGGTTAGGGTTAATCATTGTTGTGGAGTTGCATGCTCGAATGGCTGGAAGGGCCTACTATACACTATATCACTAAATAAAAAAATAAATATAAACAAGTTTCAGAACTGTTAATGAGCTTTGGAACAATTCCTGAATATTGGTATGTACTAAATACAGGCAGGCCTGCCTATACCTATCAGCAAAGTCATAGACTCACTGGCGACTGAAGGATTTGCATGTGCCTGGAACGTGTTGAAGGTAACTGCATCCATCAGGAGCTCCCCAGAAACACTGTCCCAAAACACAGTTAGAAATCTTGCAAAACAATTCCCTTCTTTAGAGGCTTCCAAGAAGGAAGGAATATTGTGGTTAACCCACATTAATCTGGGTCCACAGCTATTATATCATCTTTTGCTTTTCTGAATTGCTTTTCAGGTTTTCTGTGTTTACGTCAGAAGACACATTCAGAATGTCTGGGAAATCAAGTAACGTTTCCGTGACATGTGGTTACACAACTAAATTCCACATAGTATTCCATTTCATTTCACTATAGGCACATTATTTAGCCCTGTAATGAACGACTGAATGTTACGGCTTAAGCTTACTTGGTACATCAATTCTACATCAGTGTTTTCTCTGCAAGAGTTACACCAGAGAGCTCTTCAAAGCTGATGGCCCAATAAAATCAAAATAGTGCAGCTTCTGAAACATAACAGCACATACAGGCCCTTTAGCCCATCCAGTCTATGCCAAACAATTAATCCGCCTAGCCCCATTGACCTGCACCAGACCATAGCCCTCCATACCCCTCCCATCCATGTACCTACCCAAACTTCTCTTAAATGTAGAAATCAAACAGTTATCCACTATTTCCGCTGGCAGCTCACTCCATGCACTTATCATTATCTGAGTGAAGAAGCTTTCTCCTCATGATCCCTTTAATCACTTCACTTTTCACCCTTAATCTATGACCTCTAGTTTTAGCCTCACCCAACCCCAGTGGAAAAGTCTACTTGTATTTACCCTATCTATACCTCACATAATTTTGTATACCTCAATCAAATCTCCCCTCATTCTCCTATGCTCCAAAAAGTCCTAACCTTTTCAACTTTTCCCAATAACCCTGCTTCTCAAATCCTGGCAACATCCTTGTACGTAAATCTGAAATAATACTGTAAACACTCAGCAAGTCACACAGTACTTATAGAGATGGAAACAGAACCAATGCTTCAGGTCAAAGTTGTTAGATATTTCAAACGTTTTGTGTTTTCATCTCTAACCTCACGTGCTTCCAACAAACACACAGCAGGAGTCACTAACAGCAATTCAATTAAAAAAATTCAATTATAACAATGCAGAAACTGGACAACATGACTTGAAATCTCACCAGTAACTTTCTCCAATTTTAGAACTTGATTTAATTGGATTTCTACAGTTCATTACCCAAATAGCTGTGGAGGCTCAATCACCTAAGCTTTTAAGGAGGGGGTAGATAAACTTTCAAAATATCATGGAACTGAGGGCCGTGGGGAACTGGCACAGGGGATGAGGTTTGGGGCCGATCAGTCACAATCGCAATAAACAGCACTGAAGCTTTGAGGGGCCAGCTACCCTACTCCTGCTCCTATCTTCTATTTTTTTAAGTATTTAATTCAAAATTTTTGTCACCCCTAAAACACTTGAATACTTTTTTTTTTACCTTTAAGTAGTTGCCCAATCTTCCATCTGAAACATTATTGCAATTAGAGGAGTTTTGCAGTTGTGAATTATGATTTCCTATCATTCTGTGTGGAAATAACTTCTGCAAGCTTTCCCTTTACTTCAGTGATCATCTTAAACTTGTGCCATCTTACCTCTTGCAGCCCACTTAAAGGTAACTATTTGTCTTGCCACTCTTCGTAATCTGAAAGATTTCTTCCAGATCACCCTTCACCTTCTACGTTTTAATGAGCTAACCATTATGCAGAACTATTTTAAAATTAGCCTCCAAATTATAAAAATAGAAGGTATGGACATGGAAAATATAACATCAGTAGCTTAAAGACTCTTTTAGAATAAAATTTTCCCTGTTACTTTACTAGGCAGCAATAAATATAAAAAACGTTATTTGAAGATAGCCCACTGCATTGATTTCAGACCATAAGACATAGGAGCAGAATTAGGCTATACAGCCCATTGAGTCTGCTCAGCCATTTTCAGCAGGACTGATCCATTTCCCTCTCGACCCCATTTTCTGTCTTCTCCCCATAACTTTTCATGCCCGGACTAATCAAGAACTATCAACCTCCACCTTAAATGCACCCAGTGACCTGGCCTGCACAACCATTGGTGGCAATGAAATCCACAGTCACCACATTCTGGCTAAAGAAATTCCTCCTTATCTCTGGTCTAAATGGATGGTTCTCTATTTTGAGGCTATACCTCAATACAGTTTATTCTAACAGATCCAAAGTTAACCATCAATTTGAGGAAGCATTTTTCAATTTAGTTTGCCATCAGGTGCAGTTCTTCCCAAAACATTACCTCTGTGATAATGAAGAAGTCATCGCCTGGTTCACCCTGGACCACAATTTTCTCCCCATCTTCAAACTGGACAGGTTCCAGTGCATCAGCTACCGTCAGGCGCTCCCATTTGTCCAGAGACTCTGTTAAACGTAAAGTAAAACAAATAAATATGGACCAACAGATAATGGATCTTGTATTACTGGCTTGAATTTTGTGATAATTAGGACAGCAAAGCTCCCACAAACATTGCCAGAAATCTCCAGCAAGTCTGTACAGAGAGAAGGTAAGTTAAAATTTACTCTTTTTGATCTAAGATCATGACTGATCCATTTACCCCAATACCATTTTCTTCCCTATCCCCAAAATCCTCCTAGATTCTTATAATTTCCAAAACTCTGTCGAGTGTGATCAGTAAGTAAAACCACACAGTTCTCCAGGGTAGAAAATTTCAAAGATTCACCACCAATGCAGTGAAAAGCAAATTCTCCTCACTTGAGTTCAAAATAGTCTATTCCTTATTTTAAAGCTGTGGCCATTAGATTGCGACTCCTCAATCGGGGAAAAATCCTCCCATAATCTATTCCATCTAATCTTCAATAAGTTTTGGACATCAATGAATCCAGCTCTCATTCTTCTTAAGACCAGAGAATAAAAGCCTTGCTTACTCATTATCTCATCTATCAGACCAACCATCCCAGATCTTAGGCAGGTGAAGCATTACTACACTTCCTCTCTAGCAGGTCCATACATATTCAGATAGGGGAAGCAAAATTGTACACAATATACAAGGTGCAGTTTTACCAAGGCTTTGCATAGTTTTAGATGTACAATTTTACTCTTGTACTGAAACCCTTTTGCAATGAAGTCCATACAGTAGCATAGCCGTTAGCATAACACTTTACAGCATCAGTGACTAGGGTTCAATACCATTGCTGTCTGTAAGGTGTTTGTACGTTCTCCTCTGTCTGCATGGGCTTCCTTCGGTTGCTTCAGTTTCCTTCCACATTCATAGTCATAGTCATACTTTATTGATCCCGAGGGAATTGGTTTTCGTTACAGTTGCACCATAAATAATTAAATAGTAATATGTAAGTTATGCCAGGAAATAAGTCCAGGACCAGCCTATTGGCTCAGGGTGTCTGACCCTCCAAGGGAGGAGTTGTAAAGTTTGATGGCCACAGGCAGGAATGACTTCCTATGACACTCAGTGTTGCATCTCGGTGGACTGAGTCTCTGGCTGAATGTACTCCTGTGCCCAACCAGTCCATTATGTAGTGAATGGGAGACATTGTCCGAGATGGCATGCAACTTGGACAGCATCCTCTTTTCAGACACCACCATGAGAGAGTCCAGTTCCATCCCCACAACATCACTGGCCTTACGAATGAGTTTGTTGATTCTGTTGGTGTCTGCTACCCTCAGCCTGCTGCCCCAGCACACAATAGCAAACACAACACTGGCCACCACAGACTCGTAGAACATCCTCAGCATCGTCCGACAGATTTTAAAGGACCTCAGTCTCCTCAGGAAATAGAGACGACTCTGACCCTTCTTGTAGACAGCCTCAGTGTTCTTTGACCAGTCCAGTTGTACATGTTTGGGTTAGTGAGCTGTGGGCACTCTATGTTGCCGCCGAAGTGTGGTGACACTTGCAGGCTATTCTCAACAGATTCTTGGACTGTGTTAGTCACCAACACAAATGACACATTTCACTATATATTTTGATGTTTTGATGTACAGTACTGTGAAGTTTTAGGCACATATATATATATAGCTAGGCTGCCTAAGACTCTTGCACAGTATTGTATTTGTCAACGTGGAGCAGAGAGCGAATTATAAATCTGGCGGGAGCAAAGGATGTTGGGAATGGTAAGTGTGCAGCACCACATAAGGGGTATGGGACAGGTGGCAGAAAAAGAGTGCTAGGGCCAGGGGGTGGCTCAGATGCAGTCATGCCCAGCCCTGAGACACCAGGCAATGTAACTTGATTCCAAACAATTGGTTTATTGATCAGTACAGAATGTCCCTCTAGTGCTTTCCGCTTGCTCCCCTCTCCCTTCCCCTTTTCCCAACCATGATTCCCCCCCATCCTGCCCCCGTTCTACTCTCAGTTCACAATAGAGAACCATATCAGAATCAGATTTAACATCACTCAAATATGTCGTGAAGTTTGTTTTTTTTTGCAGCAGCAGTACAGTGCAATACATGAAATTACTATAGTAGTTTAAATGTCCTAGTCTACCTCGCTCTATATATATATATATATATATACACATACGTGCACAGTACTGTATATGTGAGAAATAAAGCTAATCTTTACGTCATTTCCCCAAAATAATAACCAAAATTGCTAGAGACAAGAGGTCAAATACTATCTCCCTTCCTGTCAAAATGCAGCTGCATATTACCTTTCAGTGACTCTTATACAAGGCCTTACAGGTCCTTGTAAGTCTTAATGTTTCCCAACTTCTGACCATTTACAAAATTCTCAGAACATCAGTTTTCAGGAAGTGTGTAGCATCCCCTTTCCATCATATATTCCACCTGCCATGTTGTCTATTCAGTTTGTTGATACCCCCATGAGTTTCCTTACATCTTTATCACTACTCAGTCCCACATGGTTTTGTAATCAACAAGCTTGAAAATGTTACACAAATACTGACCAGCTTGCTGAGTATTTCCAATATTTTTTGTTTTTATTTCAGATTACAGCATCTGCATTTTTTTTTTGTTTTTTTTTAAATAACAGCACAACTACTAATGCTGCTGCCACTGTTCTGTGTTACTGACTACAACTTCAGGATTCTTACGTACGTGGTTTAACACTGAAATCAGCATGCCTTTACATATATCCGTTTGTATTCTTCCCCACTGAAGTCAAAGAAATATTTAAACTGATGTGAATTTAAATTACATATGAATTACGCCCTAAAAACCTAATACTATTTAATTCACTTACATTGAGGGGTACATATTGCTAAGTAAACACTTGAGGGTCCTTTAAATTTTACATATTGCAAATGACTGTCAGAGAAAAGGAAATTCTACTTAAAAACTGTGCAACATTTAAGAAATTAATACTTCAAGAAATTCTAAAATAAGCTATTATCACTGTTAAAGTTGATATTTTTGTAAAAGGTTCCTGAATAATTTATCAAGTGAAACCCATATTTTGCCTATTTCTTTCCATATTTGAAAAATTACTTCACGCATCCAGAGATCACTGCAACAGATATGTATGAAATATATATATATTAAATTTCAGAAGCTTAAGAACATTAACGTAAACCCCAATAATCAAATTAATTGAAGTAATCCTTTCTAGTTAATCAACCTAATTAGAAAGGATTATTTCAATTAATTTGATTATATTTATCAATTAAGACCATTTCTTATCTTCTCTTGACCTGTATAACTGGTATTAAAAACAGTGTTTCATGGCACGTGGCACCTCTTTCCTTTGGAAGCTGCAGTGATTAAACCTTTTCCAGTTAATTCTGAAGGACATTAAGAACATGACCTAATAGCAGGCTTAGCCACATTAAAAGAAAAACTTTTAAGAATTTTTTTTAAGTATCCCTGATATGACTATAAAATATTAACAGGAAAAAGCTCAATTCATTCAAATCTATTTATTTTAGTTTGGTTAGCCCATGTAAAAGTACATAAGCATGCAACACCATCTTCCTCATGTGTCAATTCACACTTAATTAGACTATAACTAAACATTACAGATGACATTATGGACTAATTTTGATACCACCCTATTTTCCACATAGGAAACCATTACAAGTACATTATTTCCATTAAAAAGCTCAAATTGAATTAGATACCTTGAGGGATAGAGTTCAGTCACAAAATTCCACTCATGATGTTCAATCTATGAGAGAGTACCAAAAATGTCAACCACTTCACATTCCTTGTGTTGTGCTGCAGGGCTACTTGAGGTCAGACACAGGAAAGTGTTTTTTTTTTTGGACCTTTAGCAAAATACCTAGGTATGAAGCCTTCTCTTCAGACAAGCTACATGTGTGGCAGAGATTAACATTAAACATCGTTGCCAACTGACCCAAAATGGAGACCTTGCTCAGGAATTCTTCATACATCTTGCGCTTCCTCAATGTGCTACCCTGTTTAAAATGAAAATGTAAAATGTTATTGCATCTGCTCATTTCCATATTTGTAATCTCTCATTTTCATTTGAGCACTTGAGACTTGCTGGTGCACTATCTAGTACTTTGGACAAGAACTCAGCAAAAAGAATACAGCTAGCATTACTTTTAAAAGATAAGTATTTATTTATTGAGATACAGAGTGAAATAGGTCCTTCTGGGCCTTCGAGCTGCACTGCCCAGTAATCCCCCGATTTAATCCTGTCTAATCATGGGACAATTTACAACGACCAATTAACCTACCAACTGGTATGTCTTTGGATTGTGGGAGGGAACCAGAATACCCGGAGGAATCCCATGCAGTCACGGGAAGAACATACAAACTCCTTACAGGCAGTGGTGGGAACTGTACCCGGGTCACCTGTACGGTAAAGCGTTGTGCTAACCACAACAATACCGTGCCGCCATTTTTTCATTCATAAATTCCAAACTAGAAAATAAACACAAAGCTGCTGCAAGATATCTATCTGGGCAGCAGATAGCACAGTGGTTAGCGTAAAGCTATTACAGCATCAACAACCCAGATTAAATCCCACCGCTGTCTGTAAGGAGTTTGTACATTCGCCCCATGACCATGCAGGCTTCTTCTGTGTGCTCCGGATCACCCCCCCCCCCCACCCCGACTTTCCAAAGACATATGGGTTAGTAGGCTAATTGGTCATTCGGGTGTAATTGGGTGGGGCTCATTGGGCCTGTGACTGTGCTGTATATCCTCTAAATAAATAAAAATTTGAAGATCATTTTGGGCCAATGATCTGTCATGTGCATACTTCAAACTATTAAAAGTGAATGAATTAAATTCACATGATGCTTCAAGTGCACTAGCTTGTGTTCACATGGAAAAAAAAGATCAAAATTACATAATGGAAACTCTCCTACACCAATCCCACCCCTTGCCAAAGCCAGACATTAAAATTGAACTTAACCTATTCAGTCATTCTAAAGAGCCCTAATTACAGGGATCCTAGATAAATCAGCATGACTACCAGTTTTCTACATTCAAAGGAAAAAAGGAATCACTAATTGAAATCTACAAAACACCTGGTATCCCACGAGATAAAAACAGAATTTTACTTAATACTCACCAAAAGCCAGAAGCCTGGCTAACCTTTAATTGTACATTTAAACAATTATATTCACTCAAACAGGTCAGCAAATTATACAAAAAGATCTGGATGATTGTACAAACTTCACATTCTAAGCCAGATTTATATACTTATTTAAAACATGGTATGCCATCAGTTGCTATTTTAAGCCTAAAAGGGATAAAGCACCATCACAAATAGTCACAATACTGACATTTTAAATGTTATGAGACCTGACAGCTTATACTCCTCTTTTGAACCTGAATACCCTCCAGTTATTCTACACAGCTTTGCACATATACATGGTTATTACTGAGGCCTCAGAACTGTTTACTGCCTCAGGTATAGACAAAAAGGTCAGACAGTGCAAAAACATCATGGGAGACAATTCTTATCTACAATTATAATGTGAACTGGTAGGCAAATATTTTGATAATGATTTGCTGAAACAACCTATGATATTATAAAAAATAATTAGTCAAGAATAAAAAAACTTCAGAATCTCAAAATATTGTCCTGGTTATAAGTGTTGGCTTTGATGAATAAGCATGCATTATACTTTTTGTTACACATTACAAGAAAATTAAGCAAAATATCACTTCTTACAAAGGCTGTATTTGCAACTTCATGAATAAAATTTTACAGCAGTAAGAAATTATTAGAGTCATAGAGCAGTACAGCACAGAAACAGGCCCTTTGGCCTATATAGTCCTTGATGCACCTATACACAGTGACTATTTTATTTGATACACTTGTACTCCTGCTCCTTCATGCAAATATCTAATCAACCAATCATGTGGTAGCAACTCAATGCATAAAAGCATGTAGCATGTTCAGTTGTTGTTTAAACCAAACAACAGAAACTGGAAAAAGTGTGATCTGAGTGACTTCAACCATGGAATAATTGTTGGTGCCAGATGGGGTGGTTTCAGTATCTCAGAAACTACTGATGTCTTGGGATTTTCACAAACTACAGACTCCAGTGGGGGTGTTTCCAACCTCTTTTATTCCGTGGACTCCTACCATTAACCAAGACAGAATGCTCAGTGGAAACCGGCATCAAGGAGCACAGGAGGTGTACCCGTTTGGGTTACCCGAAGAAATCGGCAGTAGCAGAACATCGCATTCGTAACAGCCAAAGGATTCACTTCGACAGCACAAAACTACTGTGCCACGTCCATGGCTTTTGGAGCTGTCTGGCAAAGGAAGCCATTGAAATAAAATTCAAGGAAAAGGATTTTAACAAAGCCAAAGGTCTCACTCAAAGTAAGAGCTGGAATTCAATTGTAAACAAGGTGGGAGAGCAGAAAACTGATTGGATGAAGACTAACCAATCAGGAGGGATGGACTACAGGGGTATAAGTACCATTAGTCTAAACATACCCAGGCATTATCCTAGAAGATGACAGAGTTTATCATTGAAATATCACTTATAATTGACAGTGGAGGCCTGAGAAGAGTTTATTCATCATATACGCTGGGAAAGCACTTTGTTACTTTTTCCCCTGCTCTACGGTTTACAGAAGATGGTTTGAAAAACAAGAAACATTCAGTGAGTGGTAGTTCTGTGAGCAAAAACATCTTGTTACTGAGAAGGGTCAGGGGAGAATGGTTCAAGCTGACAGGAGGACGACAGTAACTCAGATGACCATGTGTTACAACAGTGGTGTGCAGAAGAGCATGCCAAATCCTGCAGTGGAGGGGCTCCAGCAGAAGACTGCACAGGTTCCAAGGTGTATCTAATAAGGTGGCCACTGAGTGTGGTTTCTTCAGGACATGAACTGTACCATAAAGTTGCCCCCTCTCAAAGACCAATGCTTCAAAATGCTGACAAAAAGGCCCGTGAATAATGTTTATACAAAATTTTCTTCTAGGATGACAAATAACACCTGATACTGCAGATCAAACATGTGCACTGACATCCATACCTACATTACCACCAATGCTTACAATGCCACAGACTGCCTCTATGCTTCATGAATTCACCTCTTTGCACTACCTAGCTACCCAGCCAAGGAGGGGCAACATTTACTTGCCCTTCTTCCAGTCTAGTCTGCTGTTCTTGGTGCTCACCAGGTGGCCTCCTTTACTACGTGGAAACCAAATGCAGCTTGGGCGATGGCGGTGTTCTCCACACAGGAGTGCCTGCCTTTTCCATTCACCACTCAATCCCCACCCTAACTTGTATCTACGGCTACCTGTACAGCTACAACAAGGCCCAATGGAAGCACAGGAAATGAAACCCTTCTTCACTGTTCACATTACAACCTGTAGGACTCAATACTGAATTCTCCAGCACCTCTAAAGTCTGTTTGTATCAGGACTGGCCATTTGCACAAGCCATTCCTCTCACCCCAGCTTATTTTATCCACTTGTGTATTCTAGCCTGCTGGGCATGTCCCAACATGCCAGATGATGCAACATCAGCCAGACTTCGCAACACAGACAATTCCATAGAGCAGGAATTCTCATCCTTTTTTATGCCATGGAACATAGAACATAGAACATAGAAATATACAGCACATTACAGGCCCTTCAGCCCACGATGTTGTACTGACCATGTAACCTACTCTAGAAACTGCCTAGAATTTCCCTACTGCATTGCCCTCTATTTTTCTAAGCTCCATGTACCTACCTAAGAGCCTCTTAAAAGACCCTATTGTAACCACCTCTACCACCGTCGCTGGCAGTGCATTCCATGCACCCACCACTCTCTGTGTGAAAAACTTGTCTCTAACATTCCCCCTGTACCTACGTCCAAGCACCTTAAAACTATGCCCCCTCGTGTTAACTATTTCAGCCCTGGGAAAAAGTCTCTGGCTAAACACGATGTCAATGCCTCTCATCATCTTCAACACCTCTTATCAGGTCACCTCTCATCCTCCATCACTCCAAGGAGGAAAGGCCGAGTTCACTCAATCTATTCTCATAAGGCACACTGTCCAATCCAGGTGACATCCTTGTAAATCTCCTCTGCATTCTCTCTAAAGTATCCACATCTTCCTGTAGTAGGGTGACCAGAACTGAACACAGTACTCCAAGTGGGGTCTAACTGTGGTCATATATAGCTGTAACATCACCTCACAGCTCTTGAACTCAAACCCATGGTTGATGAAGGCCAACACATCATATGCCTTCTTACAAAACTGTCAACCTGCGCAGCAGCTTTTGAGTGTTCTATGGACATGGACCCAAAGATCTCTCTGATCCTTCACACCTCCAAGAGTCTTATCGTTATATTCTGTCTTCAAATTTGACCTATCAAAATGAACTACCTAACACTTACCTGGGTTGAACTCCATCTGCCATTTATCAACCCAGTTCTGCATCCTATTGATGTCCTGCTGTAACCTCTGACAATCCTCCAGACTATACACAACACCCCCAACTTCTGTGTCATCTACAAACATACTAATCCATCTTTCTACTTCCTCATCCAGGTCATTTATAAAAATCATGAAAAGGAGGGGTCCCAGAACAGATACCTGCAGAACACCACCGGTCACTGACCTCCATGCAGAATACGAACCATCTACAATCATCCTTTGACTTCTGTAGCAAGCCAGTTCTGCATCCACAAAGCAAGGTCTCTTTGGGTCCCATGCCCCCTTACTTTCTGAATGAGCCTTGCATGGGGAACCTTATCAAATAACTTACTGAAATCTATGTACACTACATCCACTGCTCTACCTTCATCAATGTGTTTTGTTACATCCTCAAAGAATTCAATCAGGCCTATAAGGTATGACCTGCCCTTGACAAAGCCATGTTGACCAATACCATTAAGAAAGGGGTCCATGGACCCCAGGCTGCTATAGACAAGGGTTCAGTGGCTGTTCATCATTTTACCTTATTCCCGACGTTCCCTATGTTTCACCAATTGCCCTCCCACATTCCCTCTACTGCTTAGATTACCACCCTCTTGTTTTCCGTTCTGATGAAACTTCAACTGGTTTCTCTTTCATTAGATGCTGCTTGACTAGCTGAGCTCGTCCAGCATATCTGTTTCTGCTTACATTCTCGGGTTCATTATAATCCAGAAGATGGTTCAGTCTCCATATCCTCTCCAACAGAAGGATTGCTTATGTATACTTCTATAACATCAGGTATCTCCATAACTTCCTCATTTTGTTATTCCAATGCTCTGTCTCCCAGGTTTCCATCCTGTGTGTTTCTCTATTTATCTAAATATCTGCTGTACATGACCAGTCCTGCACTAAAGTCCCGTTCACTCATCATCCATCTTTTTAATCTGGCACCTTCCCTCTCCCTTTTCAGTCCTGAAGAAGGGTCTCAGCCCGAAACATCGACTGTTTATTCATTTCCATAGATGTTGCCTAGCCTTCTGAGTTCTTCCAGCATTTCTTGTGTGTCGCTTTGGATTTCTAGCATTTGCAGACTTTCTCATGTTTATGATTCCCAGCATGGTTTCTGCAATGTGGTCATCACTGATGGCAGAATTCACAGAATTAATGATCATTAGGGTGGTGGTGGAATTTCTACTCTTGCAGCCACAGCATTTATTACTGATCTAGTTTGCTTTCTAGTTAATGGTTACTCTCAGGATATCAAAGATGGAGACACATAATGCTGTCATATGTCAAGACAATTGGTTAAGCTCCCATGTTGAAGATGTTCCTCCTTGGCAAATTGTAATGTAATAGATCTCTGCTGCTGCTGCTAATTTTTCTGTGCCTCATGGATAATTTTGAGTTCCCAAAAGCACTAAATTTGATATGCTTCTCTTTACTTCCATGCATAACTTCACCTAAACTTTCTCTGTAAATTCCTATAACCTTAAAACCAGTCTTCCTCCAACAGCCCCAGCCACCAACATCAGCTCTTAATTCTGGTGTTATGCGCATACCTTCTTTCCTTTACTCAAACATTGATAGTAGAGCCTTGGGCTACTTGGACTGACTACCAGCCATTCCTCAGTCAGAGAGATGCAGCAATTTAAAAACTTCTTCAAACATGATCTCTTCAGTATATTTTAATTATATCCTTTCCCATACTTTTTTCTTTCTAGACCTTGCCAGGATACCATTGACTGAATGGATGACAGTTCACATAATATACCCAAAACTCCAATCGATATTCCTTCGCTGAGGTACTGATGAGATACCCCTACCCCATGGCCAAAGAGGAAAGCAAAGTTAAGGAATTATCCTTGGAATTTATTTTTGAGAATACAATCATTTAGTATTTATTTTCTTCCAATCACATTCTGCCCCATAACAGAAAGAGTGGACAAAAACTCGATGCTTTTTCAAATGATTCCTATTTAATAGGTGCTTTCAATACTAACACGTTCAAACCTCATGAACAAAAAGCTGAATTCCAAACAAAAGATTCAAGTGTTTTTATTTCAAATAATGACTTGTTAGAAAATGTTAATAATTACATGCTGGATTTTATCCTTTCTCAATTGTGCAAATGAGTTTATGAATCATAGAGCAATACAGCACAGATACAGGCCTTTCAGGACAATCAGCCCAAGCTGACCATAGCGCCCAACCAGCTCGTTCTAATTTCCTGTCAAATCCCTCTAAGCCAAGAGTTCCCAACCTGGGGTCCATGAACCCTTTGCTTAATAGTACTGGTCCATGCATAAAAATGGTTAGGAACCCCTGCTCTAAGCCCTTCCCTTCCATGTACCAATCCAAGTGGTTCTCGAAGAATACCATTGTACCTGCTTAACTACTGCTTCTGCCAACTCATTCCATATAGTCACCACCATCTGTGTGAAAAAGTTGTCACTCAGGTCCCTTTTAAATCTTTCCCCTTGGACCCTAAATCTAATACTGTACTGGATTCCCCTATCCTGGGGAAAAGACGGTTCTCGCTCACCCCAAATCTAATTATTGGATTCCCCTACCCTGGGCAAAAGACTGTTCTTTTTCAGCCTAAATCTAATATTGGACTCCTCTACCTCGGGGAAAACACTTACTTTCCACTCATCTATACCTCTCCTAAGTTTAAACACTTCTAAACTTGCCCTTATTCTCCAATGTTCCAAAGAATATAGATCTGGGCCTGGCCAACCTCTCCCGATAATGGGCAACATCCGCATAAAACTTTTCTCCACTCTTTCTAGTTTAGCCACATCTTTCCTATGACAGTTTACCACAGTACTCCAAATGTGGCCTCACCAACAACTTGTACAGTGGTAACATAATGTCCCACCCAATTCCTATACTCAGTGTTCTGCCTGTTGAAGGCCAGTATCCTCAACACCTTTTGAACTAGCTGCCTAAGTTTATAGAATAAGAAAGTGTTATCAATAAGTTGCACTTGTGCTTTGGCCTGAAAACATTTTGAAGCTTAAAAAAAAACCTAGTTTGAATCTGACATCATGTAAAGGTTATTTGCTCTCTGTGTTCATTCAGTGTGCTTATGAAATAGAGTGAAAAAGTTACAAATGCGTTTTCTTGGGGGGCACAGCTCTTAACTTCTTGTTAATTGTTTTTTCTCTGTGTTAACTATCCAAACCTTTCTCAAATATTCCTTTAAATTTAAATTTAAATTTAAAATTTACTTGCCCTATCAGTGAAATACTCCCACACCTCTGGACTCACTTTCAAGGATTCTTCATCTCATGTTCTTGATGTTTTTTGCTTATTTATTTATTAATTATTCTTTCTTTCTTTCTTTCTTTTGTATTTGCAGTTTGTTGTCCTTTGAACACCCAAGCTGGTGTGGTCCTTCATTTATTCTGTTATGGTTATTACTTATTAAGGATTTACTAAGTATGCCCGCAAGAAAATAGATCTCAGAGTTGTATATGGTGACATATATGTACTTTGATAATAAATTTACTTTGAATTTTGAAAACCTCCCTTGTACAGCATAAGCCAGTGGTCCCCAACCTCTGAGCCGCGGACTGATACATTGCCGCGAAGCATGCAGGGGTGCAGCGGTGGCCGGAACATACCCAGCACATCTTTAAGAAAAAAGCCGAAATAAACAAGCTAATAAACGGCCGGGCGGCACCTAATTAATTAGCTTGTTTATTTCGGCTTTTTTCTTAAAGATGTGCTGGGTGTGTTCCAGCCACCGCTGCACACTTCGCGGCAATGTATCGGTCCGCTGCCCAGAGGTTGGGGACCACTGGCATAAGCCATTTAACTTGCAAAGTAGAAGACTACACCAGCAAACCTCAAGACCAAAACACCAGAGAGAAAAATGCATTGTCATAAATCAATAAAATTTTACCACTATGATTTGAAATTACAATTATTACATATTATTAGAAAAGGCGACAATTATCTGAACATTTAACTAGTTCCAAGAAAGTCTAAGAAACAAACAAGTAAACAAATAGCCTCGTGAGGAAGGCAGATGTGACGTCAACATCCATTTCGAGAGGACTAGAATATAAAACCAGGGATGTAATGTTGAGACTTTATAAAGCACTGGTGAGGCTTCACTTGGAGTATTGTGAGCAGTTTCATGCTCCTTATCTAAGGAAGAATGTGCTGGCATTGGAGACAGTTCAAAGCAGGCTCACGAAAATGATTCCGAGATTGAAAGGCTCGTCATACAAGGAGTGTTTGATGGCTCTGGGCGTCTGTTCACTGGAATTCAGAAGAATGAGGGATGACCTCATTTAAACTTACCAAATGTTAAAAGGACTTGAAAGAGTGGATGTAGAGAAAATGTTTCCTGTGGAGGGAGAGTCGAAGACCAGAGAACACTGCCTCAGAATAGAAGGACATCCTTTTAGAATGGAGATGAGGAGGAATTTCTTTAGCCGGAGTGCTGAATCTGAAATTTGTTGCCACAGGTGGCTGTGGAGGCCAAATCATTGGTTATATTTAAGGCAGAGGTTAATAGATTCTTGATTAGTCAGGGCATAAAGGGATACAGGGTGAAGGCAGGGGCTGACAGGGAAAATGGATCAGCCATGATAAAATGGAGCAGACTCGATGAGCCAAATGGCCCAATTCTGGTCCTATATCTTATTCTATTTTGATTATTCAATCTCATTGGAAGGAAGTTGCCATTCAACAATGATAAATCTGCTATTAATGACAAATATTTAGACAGAGCAATACAGCACAGAAAAAGGCCCTTTGGCCCAACTCATCTATGCAAGGTGCCCAACTAAGGTAGTCACCTTTGCAGGTGTTTGGCCCATATCCTTCTAACCTTTTTGATCAATGTACTTAACCAAATGTCTTTTAATCTAGTCCAAGGGTTCCCCAATCTTTTTTATGCTATGGATCAATACCATTAAGCAGGGAGTCTGTGGCCAAATCTATGTTCATTTATAAAAAGGTTAGAGAAGCTTTTAGAGGAGGAGCAGGAAATCACCACGAGGGCACTGGCACCCTGGAACTTGCTCAAAGGGTGATTGAGGCAGTGGAAACATTCATATTTATCTCAAAGGATTTATCCAGTTTGCTGCTTCTATTCTAATCCAAACACTCACAATAAATGTTTCACAAAAAAATACAAAACCTGACAAATTGTTTTTGAATGTTTGTTGTAGTGTAGCGATTCACTTTGTGTTTTATTAAGCCTATAAATTCAAAGCAACCACAAAATGGCATTTGCAAATTAGATATTCAGATAGATTTCACTCATACATTACTCTGTGTGAAAACAGCATCATTTCAGTAGCTGTAACTATAATGTTAAAATTATAATAGGCAAACTAAATGACTACTGTGATACCATGAAATCAAGGAGACTGAGGAGAAATTAAATCAAGCTGATTAAAGTTTTAAGACTTAAAAGATGTCTTTCCCCTGGTATTGAAGTCTAAGGTAAGAACAGGAGTTTCAGTTAATTATTGAATGGAATACAGGGGATTTCAAGAAGATAAATACAGCCATGAAGTATTGGGTTCTAGAAACTCGCCCTGTAAATGAATGAATGTGGAAGCAGATCCCTCAGTATATTAAAAAAAAATCATCTGGGAAGATGCTCACAGAAACATAATTTTAAAGATTATGGACCAAGAACTGGGAGTAAGTGAAAAGGCTCAATTTTTGGATGACATGGACATAATGGACTGAATGCCCTCTTCATAGGCCATCATTTTCTGATACTAAGTTCTGCACGTATACAATATTAAAGTTTTACTGATTTCAAGAATTTGTTTAAAATGTGGTATGGTTCCTGAAGAACTGTTCAATGTCCAGTTTTAGAACAATAGAAAAATATTTTAATATGCAATTAACAATCAATTCAAAAAGAATTCCAAATTGATATTAGTAACATAATACAGACCATTAGAATGCGTCTATAGCTGTCCCTGTCGATTCCCCACAGTTTGAGGTCTGTCTTGGCCTTGACAGTTGCTGCTCTTGGAGTGCCATAGATCAGAGCAAGTTCTCCAAAACTACCTCCTTCTCCAATGTTTGTAACCCATTCTCCATTGACATAGACCTAGGCAAAAATAAAAAACTTGTCAACACTGATGTCCACGTTCTTCTTTTTCGTCCTCAATAATCTTTGCCGGGGAAAATGGGGAGGGGGGAGGGTACTGGTGCGAAACAGAATAAAGTCATAATGGTCTAATGATTTTCTTTGTGCAAGTGATATACAAAACATTCAAGTTGTGCACAGAATTGGTTTATCATAGTCATGTTCTGAGATACAGTGCTTGTCTTGCATAGTGTTCATACAGATCAAATCATTACACAGTGTATTGAGGTAGAACAAGGTAAAAATGCCTTTCTACTGCAATGTAATTTGCTTTAAAAGTTTTAATCTACTAACTTTTATTGAATCCCAGATACTTTGTGCTTTTCTTGATGTGGTTGAAACAACAAGAACTAATTTAAAAAATTCAGAATCAAACAGAGCTGATGCTATTTATAAAACAGTCTCCCAAAGTGCATTACTTCAAGAAAGGAGCAATTTTAAGATGGCAGGACAGGTCCATACAAGTGCATGAAGATAACTTGGCAAAAAGAAAATGGTTCAACTGAACCTACCAAGTAAAACATTGTAATATATTTGAAAAGGCTTCTAATACTAGCAAAAAACTGGAAAGCCCAAAAAATTTTAGAGTTCAACAGAGCACAAAAGAAATTGATAAGAGGGTGCCACAATAGCGTAGCAATTAGTGTTTAAACTATAACATCTCGAGGAGTTCCAGAGTTTAGAGCACAATTCCAGCGCCATCTATATGGAGTGTATGTCTTCCCTGTGGAATTCAGGGTTTTCTCTGGATGATCCAGTTTCCTCTCACAGTCCAAAGGCATACCTACTAGGTTAATAAGTCATTGTAAATTATCCTATGTTTGGGTTAGGGTTAATCAGTTTTGTCAGGCGGCACGGCTCAAAGGGCCTACTCTGTGCTGTATCACCAAACAAATAGAAAAGAGAGATAAAATTATAGTTTAATAAAAAACAAACTATTAAAAAGAATGACATAGGTAGGCAGTGAGACAATTAGGTTGAGAGAAATTATATTGGGGAATAAGGAAATGACAGAAAAACAAATATTTTGTGTCGATCTTCACAAGATAGAGAAGACCTTCTGGAAATAGTTAACGCTGCAGGTCTACAGTAAAATGAGGAGTTCAAAGAGATTAAGCATTAGTTTAAAAGAAACTGGAGAAATTAGTAGGACTGGACAGTGATAAATCTCCAGGCGCTGATGACAATTTGATGGTGGTGGTGAAAGAGATAATGGATGTACTGGCTGTCATCTTCTATGGATTCTAGAACAGTTCTCACAGATTGGGAGATAACAAATGTAACCCCACTATTTAAGAGGAGGAAAAACGGGAACTAGTTAACCTGACATTAGTGGGATTTACAAAGCTGGGAACGATTACAAAGGATGTGGTAACACTGCATTTAGAACATAATAACAGGACTGGTGAGAGTCAACATTGTTCCAAAGCGAAATCATCTTTGTCTAATCTGTTAAGAATATTTTGGAGGTTTAACAAGTGGAATTAATTAAGGGTAAACCAGATGATATAGATAATTGGATTTTCAGAAGGTCTTCAATAAAGATACTGCATAAGAGCCATTAATCAGAAATTACGTGAGATCTACTAAGGTCAGTATACTGATGAGAGTGCCTAACTGACAGAAAAACAGAAACATAAATAAACATAATTTTAGGGCTGGAAGGCTCTGAAAAGTGGGGTGCTGTAGGGCCTCAGCTCTTAACAATCTATAACAATACAAGGGGTGATTGATAAGTTCGTGGCCTAAGGTAGAAGGAGTCAATTTTAGAAAACCTAGCACATTTATTTTTCCTACACTTACACACTTAGTCCAGTGGTCGTGGAGCATACGGATCCCTTCTTTATAGAAGTCAGCATCTTGGATCTCCAGAAGTGGTCCACATCGGGGTGATTGATAAGTTTGTGGCCCAAGGTAGAGGGAGATGATTTATTAACTTCAAACTTTCTGCATTTTCACTCAAAGAGTTGAACTGCACGTGCATGTAACGAGAGCTGTATAACTCATCTCCTTCTACCTTCGGCCACGAACTTACCAATCACCCCTGCTGTGGACGGCTTCTGCAAAGAAGGGATCCATCTGTATGCTCCACGACCACTGGACTAATTGTGTACATGCAGGAGGGGACTATGTTGAAAAATAAATGTGCTAGGTTTTCTAAAATTGACGCCTTCCACCTTAGACCACGAACTTATCAATCACCCCTCGTAACTTGATCTCCTCCTCCAAGTGCAATGTACTGAGTTTGCCGATGATAAGATGATGTATGGAGTGTGGAGAGTGAGGAGGATGCATTGAAGTGTGTTACGGACAAGTGAACCAGCAACGATGTGACAGATGGAGGATAATGTGGAGAAATGTGAGGTCATCCACTTTGTTAAAAAATAGAAATATTTAAACTGGTGAGAGACTGGAAGGTGTTGTTTAGGGGCACTTGGAGGTCCTTGTAAACTAAGTAACTGAAAGCTAGTATACAGGTACAGTAAGCAATTTTAAAGTTCAAATGATAAATCCTCTTGTAATAAGAACCAATTTAGGTACAAAGTAGAGATGTTTTGCTCCATTTGTATAGGGAACTGGTGAAACCACATCTGGAACACTGTATATTGTTCTAGAGTCTACATCATGGGAAGATACATTTGCAAAGACAAAGTGCAGCAAAGCTTCATCAGACTGATTCCTGGGATGGCATCTTCATTATTTCAGGGGAGATTAAGTAGACCTGATTTAAACTTTTTTTGAGGTAAGAGTGAGTTATGATCTAATTTAAACTTTCAAAACTCTTATGGGGGTTGACAGGGTATGTGTAAAAATTATGTTTCCCTTTTGTTAAGTGTCAGAATAAGGGTTCATAGTGTCAGGGGAATGGACATTTGGTACAGTGATAAATTGAATTTCTTCACCAAGTAGGCAGTGGCAGTTCATTTGCAAATTACGTTTAACACCAAGATATATATTTTATTAAAAGAATTAAGGGAATGAAGGTTAGGGTCACGGTGAAAGATGAGGCATGAGCTTGCTGAACTGTAGAGCAAGCGTAAAATGAACAGCGGCTACTTTTGCTGCTACTACTTTTGTTCTCAAAACAAATTGTTTCAGCTGGTTCAGAAGACATAGGCTTTACTTGAAAGGGTTACTTTCAAATGGTTTATGAAGGTGGCTTCTCGGGATCAGCATTGATTCATTCAGATGCAAGCTGGGTTAATCATTTAGAATAAAACTTTGTGATACAATATATGAGCAATTTGAAACCTAGTTGTGACATGCTTGATAGGAAAAGCAGGCTTAGAATTTTGGTTCTGAACAATCTATACCACTGACACGTTCCATCCCTCATACTAAGTGTTATGAACTAATTGAGAAATTCTTCTTCGTCAAAAATTCCATTACTGATGTCTCATTCAAATATGAGGACAAAAAGTAATGCAGATGGATCATGATATCTTGCTGTACAGAAATTTACTTTCTGTTTACTATTTGCATGATTTGTCCCCTTTTGTACACTGGATGTTTGAAAGTCTTTGATGTGTGTGTTTATTTGTGGATTCTATTGTGTTTCTTTGTTTTGTGCCTGTAAGGAGATGAATCTCAAAGATGTATACGATATACATACTTTAACATAGAAACGTAGAAAACCTACAGCACAATACAGGCCATTTGGCCCACTGTACCAAATGTCCATTCCCCTGACACTATGAACCCTTATTCTGACACCTAACAAAAGGGAAGCATAATTTTTACACATACCCTGTCAACCCTCATAAGAGTTTTGAAAGTTTAAATTAGATCATAACTCACTCTTACCTCAAAAAAAGTTTAAATCAGGTCTACTTAATCTCCCCTGAAATAATGAAGATGCCATCCCAGGAATCAGTCTGATGAAGCTTTGCTGCACTTGGTCTTTGCAAATGTATCTTCCCCTGATGTAGAGTTGTGCCGAACATGTCCCTACCTTACAAATTACTAGGCTTACCTATAGCCCTCTATTTTACTAAGCTCTGTGTACCTATCTAAAAGTCTCTTAAAAGACCCTATCGTATCTGCCTCCACCACAGTTGCCAGCAGCCCATTCCACACACTCAACACTCTGAGTAAAAAACTTACCCCTGACATCTCCTCTGTACCTAGTCCCCAGCACCTTAAACCTGTGTCCCCTTGTGGCAACCATTTCAGCCCTGGGAAAAAGCCTCTGAGTATCCACACGATCAATGCCTCTCATCATCTTATACACCTCTATCAGGTCACCTCTCGTCCTCCGTCACTCCAAGGAGAAAAGGCCGAGTTCACTCAACCTATTCTCATAAGGCATGCCCCCCAATCCAGGCGACATCCTTGTAAATCTCCTCTGCACCCTTTCTATGGCTTCCACATCTTTCCTGTAGTGAGGCGACCAGAACTGAGTACAGTACTCCAAGTGTGGTCTGACCAGGGTTCTATATCGCTGCAACATTACCTCTTGGCTCCTAAATTCAATTCCACAATTGATGAAGGCCAATACATCGTACGCCTTCTTAACCACAGAGTCAACCTGCGCAGCTGCTTTGAGTGTCCTATGGACTCGGACCCCAAGATCCCTCTGATCCTCCACACTGCCAAGTGTCTTACCATTAATACTATATTCTGCCATCATATTTGACCTACCAAAATGAACTAACTCACACTTATCTGGGTTGAACTCCATCTGTCACTTCTCAGCCCAGGTTGCATCCTATCAATGTCCCGCTGTAACCTCTGACAGCCCTCCACACTATCCACAACACCTCCAACCTTTGTGTCATCAGCAAACTTGCTAACCCATCCCTCCACTTCCTCATCCAGGTCATTTATAAAAATCACAAAGAGTAAGAGACCCAGAATAGATCCCTGAGGTACTTCACTGGTGACTGACCTCCATGCAGAATACGACCCGTCTACAATCACTCTTTGCCTTCTGTGGGCTAGCCAGTTCTGGATCCACAAAGCAATGTCCCCTTGGATCCCATGCCCCCCTACTTTCTCAATAAGCCTTGCATGGGGTACCTTATCAAATGCCTTGTTGAAATCCATATACACTACATCTACTGCTTTTCCTTCATCAATGTGTTTAGCCTCACATCCTCAAAAAATTCAATCAGGCTCGTAAGGCATGACCTGCCCTTGACAAAGCCATGCTGACTACTCCTAATCATATTATGCCTCTCCAAATGTTCATAAATCCTGCCTCTCAGGATCTTCTCCATCAACTTACCAACCACTGAAGTAGACTCAGTGGTCTATAATTTCCTCGGCTATCTCTTCTCCCTTTCTTGAATAAAGGAACAACATCCGCAACCCTCCAATCCTCTGAAACCTCTCCCGTCCCCATTGATGATGCAAAGATCATCGCCAGAGGCTCAGTAATCTCCTCCCTCGCTTCCCACAGTAGCCTGAGGAACATCTCATCCCGTCCTGGCGACTTAGCCAACTTGATGCTTTCCAAAAGCTCCAGCACATCCTCTTTCTTAATATCTACATGCTCAAGCTTTTCAGTCTGCTGCAAGTCATCACTATAATCACCAAGATCCCTTTCCATAGTGAATACTGAAGTAAAGTATTCATTAAGGACCTCTGCTATTTCCTCTGGTTCCATACACACTTTCCCACTGTCACACTTGATAGGTCCTATTCTTTCACGTCTTATCCTTTTGCTCTTCACACTTGTAGAATGCCTTGGAGTTTTCCTTAATCCTGCCCGCCAATGCCTCCTCATGGCCCCTTCTGGCTCTCCTAATTTTCTTCTCAAGCTCCTTCCTGTTAGCCTTATAACCTTCTAGATCTCTAACATTACCTAGCTCTCTGAACCTTTTGTAAGCTTTTCTTTTCTTAGTGACTAGATTTATTACAGCCTTTGTACAGCACGGTTCCTGTACCCTACCATAACTTCCGTCTCATTGGAACGTCCCTATGCAGAACTCCACACAAATATCCCCTGAATATTTGCCACATTTCTTCCATACTTTTCCCTGAGAACATGTGTTTCCAATTTAAGCCTCCAATTTCCTGCCTTACAGCCTCATAATTCCCCTTACTCCAATTAAACACTTTTCTAACTTGTCTGTTCCTATCTCTCTCCAATGCTACTGTAAAGGAGATAGAATTATGATCACTATCTCCAAAATGCTCTCCCACTGAGAGCTCTGACACCTGACCAGGTTCATTTCCCAATACCAAATCAAGTACACCCTCTTCTCTTGTAGGCTTATCTACATATTGTGTCAAGAAATCTTCCTGAACACACCTAACAAACTCCACCCCACCTAAACCCCTTGCTCTAGGGAGATGCCAATCAATATTTGGGAAATTAAAATCTCCCATCATGACACTTATTATTACACCTTTCCAGGATCTGTTTCCCTATCTGCTCCTCAATATCCCTGTTACTATTGGGTGGCCTATAAAAGACACCCAGTAAAGTTATTGACCCTTTCCTGTTCCTAACCTCCACCCACAGAGACTCCGTAGACAATCCCTCCATGGCATCCACCTTTTCTGCAGCCCTGACACTATCCCTGATCAACAATGCCACGCCTCACTTTGATAATAAATTTGAACTTTGAACTTTAGTTAACATAAAACAAACTTACTTCGTGGTAGAGGTGCAAATTACTTAACTATTTCTAACATTGTGATTATAATCAAAGTAACCAGCTTTGTACAATAAATCAGACCAATTTATAGCTCTATGGCTTCTAAATAAGCTTATGTACAAACAGGCCAGTCCGTTTTCATTTGAGCTGATCTCATTTCACACAATTAAACAAGCAAATGAAGCACCTGGAACAAATAGCCTCGGGCACCACGTCGTGGGTTTAACAGATACCGATGTGAGGGAGCTACAGCAAGTGGTTAGATGTTAAAGTGTTTCTTTGCAGTGAATTACTACACCATCAATAGATTACCCTGACCAAACAGGTGCATTTTGTTTCGTGAAGGTCATCTCTGTGGAGGTCCGTAATGCCTACAGGCATTCATCAATGCCATTAAATGTGTTTATTTGCATATAATATCTTAATTTCCATCACATATCCTTACCCCAAAATGAAAATAGAAAACCATTAAAAAACCACAGTATTTCAAACACTTACATCAACTTCCCCCTGATCGATTACATAGAAGTTGTCACCCTCATCACCTGGTAACAGAAATAACAAATACAATATATTTTAAATTAAGTTTATGTTACAAAGTTTAAGTCAATAATTCTCTTCACAAAAGACTGCACTTTAGGATGTTTTAGTTGTTATGTCAAAAGACTACATGCAGTAACAAGCTAAAGAATTTCTTGACAAGCATTAAGGATATTTTAAGACCTACTCTTTATCTGAAGAAAAAAATCTTCTCTCTCAAGTTTCATAGATAAATTATTTTTTGACATGGAAACCAAGAGTCTCTGAAGTCCCTACTCAAGTTCACAGGCTCTGATCTTTCAAAAGAAGAGCTTTATAGTTGCCAGATTTGTTAAGACTGCCTAATCCACCCTCCACTTAGCCCCATCTTTTCAAGTACCAGTACTTTGCTGAGTAGCTCAATCACAAGGCTACTTCTCCTTTTCATTTATATTTAGGATTTAAACTCATGAAATCTATTTAGCCTCAAATGTCAATGTTTCTAAATGTCTAAATTTCTTTTATTCTACAAGCAAAATTTTGGGATATTTTTGCTTGTTGGTGGGAAGATACTGTAGTTGTAGGACGAAATAGAAAAGTCCTTGTACCTACTTATTTTTGCTTCTAATAACCATTGGAAGAAAATACACCTTAGCAAATGTATGTGAAGGTACATTTGAATCATACAATAATAGATGAGCGAAAGAACACAAGAAAAACATCCCTCAGTTCACTGTACCTGTGCCAGCTCTTTGAAAGTTGATTCGCCTGACTCAGAACTTTTTATGCATGCTTGCAAATCTTAAATCTGCTTTCTCTATCATTTCCATGCAGCACAACATAGATCACAACAAAAATTTCCTCCCTCTTATTTCTGTGGTTTTGATTATTTTTGTCAATTGACATCTTCTGATTACTCATCACAATGTCAATGGAAATTTATATATTCTATCAAACTCTTAATGATTTTGAATGCTTCTATCAATTCTCTCCCCAAGATTTTTGTTTCAATAAGAACAGTCTCAAGTTTTTCCATCTTTCCATGTAACTGAAGCCAATCAACCTTCGTGCATTTCTGTTCACCTCATTAAAGGAAGGAAATGGAAACTGTGGAAAGAGTATTAAAGAGGCTTACCAATTCGTTGCCTGGATATAAAGGGTATTAGCTAAAAGGAGAAGTTGGACAAACTTGGGTGATTTTCTCTGGAGTGTCAGAGGCTATGGAGAGAACTTTTAGAAGCATAAATAGGACAGACAGTTAGAATCTTTATCCCCAGGGTTGAAGTGTCATATAGAAGAGGAGTACAATAAAAGGAGATGTACAGAGCATTTTTAAAATGCAGATTGGTGGGTGCCAGGAACAGACTGCCAGGCGTTGCGACGGAAGCAGATACGATAGTGGTATTTAAGGAACTTTTACGTAATATGCAGGGAATGGAGGGATATGGCCTACTTCTGCTCCTACATCTTATATCTTATATGGATTCTGTGCAGGGAAAAGAGATTTAGTTTAATAAGGCATAGTGTTTGGGACAGATAATGTGGGTCAAAGGGCCTATTTTTGTGTTGTGCTTTTACACGTTCTGACTAGAAAGTAATTATATCTTCCAATTTGTGTGGTTTAAAATTAGATACAATGCTTCATTCATAAATACACAATAGTTTTAAAAATTCAGTGTAATTTCCTTTGTTTAGTAAAACTCAATTTATAAAGCCAAGAATCTCATATGCCAACAAATATATTCTTCACATTGCCAAATAGTGGAAATACTTTCCAATGTTACCGTTTATGTTTCAAAATTGCCTATCGACAGTATTCTGCATCTCATTGCCGGTAAGACATCAACCGGCTCAACTTCAGCACTCCTCTCTCCCCCTCAAGCCGCACCCTCTCTGAACGCACTGCTTTCAATCTCTCCGCACCAATTTCAACCTCTCCATCAAACCTGCAACAAAGGGGTGCTGTTACAGTGTGGTGGATGGACCTCTATCTTGCTGAGGCCAGGCAGCAACTCTCAGACACCTCCTCTTACCTACCCCTTGAAAAGGACCCCAATCCAGACCATCAGGCCACTGTCTCCCACACCATCGCCAACCGCATCAATTCTGGAGATTTCCCATCCACTGCCACCAAGCTCACAGTTCCCTTAACCCACACTGCTCATTTCAAGGTCCTACCCGAGATCCACAAACCTGATTGCCCACGTAGGCCCACCGTCTCTGCCTGCTCCTGCCCCTCTGAACTCGTATCTACATACCCTGAATCCATTCTATCCCAGTTGGTTCAGACCCTTCCCACATTCATCCACTATACTTCACATGCTCTCTATCTTCTCAACAACTATCAGCTCCCTGGCCCTGATAACCTCACTTTCACCATGGACATCCAGTCTCTATACACGTCTATCCCCGATCAAGAAGTCCTTAAAGCTTTCCCCTCCTTTCTCCACAAAAGACCCAACCAGTTCCCCTCCACTACCACCCTCCTCTGGCTGGCAGAATTCCTCTTTTGGCTCCTCCCACTTTCTCCAAACTCAACGAGTTGTCTGACAAGATGTCAGAGTATGTCTGATGAATGTGCGATAAGTACAACTGTGGTTATTATTGAAATTTGAGTGACGGGACAGAGAAGGAAAGCGAGCGATAAAAAAGGGAGATGAAATAATAATGTGGTCTGGGGGCTGGCGGTTGATACAGCATCAATCATTTTAATCTCATCATCTCTTTGTAAAATAATCCACACAATTTATTCAAAATCTATTTACATTTGACACACCTTTTTTAAATTAAAAAGTTCACAGGATGTGGATGCTTTCTTAATTGCCTATAAAAGATGGTGACAGATCACCTGCCTGAATTACTGCAGTACAAGTTGGAAGGTGCCCCCAAGGTAGGGAGTTCCAGAACTTTGATGCAGTGATAGAAAACGAAATGGTAATTTGCTTTTCAGAATGGTGTGAGATATGGAGTAATGTTGCCCTTAACTTTCGGAGGGATAGTGGCTGGGAGTTTGGTACATGCTATCAAGGATACTTTGGCTGATGCTGCAATGAGTCCCTTACGTCAAATGTTCAAAGTTCAAAGTAAATTTATTATCAAATTACATGTACATCACCATATACAACCCTAAGATTCATTCTCTTGCAGGCTTACTCAATAAATCCAATAACCACAAAAGAATCAAGGAAAGACTGCACCCAACAGGATGAACAAACAACCAATGTGCAAAAGATGAACTGGGCAACTACAAAAGAAAAGTAACAACAATAATACATAAGCAATAAATATTGAGAAAATGAGATGAATGGTCCTTAAAAGTGAGTCCATAGGTTATGGGAACAATTCAATATTGGGTGAGTGAAGGTCGGTGAAGTTATCCCCGCTGGTTCAAAAGCCTGATGGTTGAGGGGTAGCAAATGTTCCTGAATCTGGTGGTGTGAGTCTTGAGGCTCCTGTACCTCTACTTCCTGATGGCAGCAGCAACAAGGGAGCATGCCCTGGGGTGTGGCATCCCTGATGATGGATGTTGCTTTCCTGCGACAAGGGTCCAAGTAGGTGTTCTCAGTGTTGTGCAAGGCCTTACCCATGATAGCTACTTTTTGTAAGATTTTCTGTTCAAGGGCATTGGGGTTTTTATAGCAGGCTGTGATTCAGCCAGTGAAAATACTCTCCTCCACAGATTTATAGAGATTTGTCAAAGTTTTAGATGTCATGCCAAATCTTTGCAAACTTTTAAGGAAGTAAGGGTGCTTCCATGTTTTCTTCCTTCACCGCATTGAGCTTAATGTAATGTTGTGGTGAGGAAAAGTGTGAGTATTTAAGGGTACTGATTAAGCAGGCTGTTGTGCCTTGGAGAGCAGCAAACTTTCTGAGCACATTCAGATAAATGGAGAGCATGCCTCTGTACCATGCACAGATGGAGGAAAAACTATGGGAAGTAAAGTGGCAAGTCACTCCCCAGATTATCACTCAGCCCCTGAGCTGCTGCTGTAATCACACCATTACATGACTTTGTCCAGGTGAGCACCTTCATTTATTAATACTCTTTGTCCTTCATTTCCTTTTGTATTCAGCATGGTTTATCATCAGATTAGAAAACTAAATCCCATACGGCCATTAGGCCAACTATCAGGCTCTTGAACCAGAGGGAATAATGCCACTCAATTTTACTAATCCCACCACTGAAATGTTCCCACTAAACTGAACACACTTTCAAGGAGGGCTCTTCATCTCATGTTCTCATTATTTATTGCTTCTTTATTCATTATTTTGTTTTTTTTATTTGCTCAGTTTGTTGTCTGGTGTTTGTCCTTCTTGTGCGTATTTTCATTGATTCTACTGTGTTTCTTTGTATTTACTGTGAATGCCTGTAAGAAAATGAATCTCAGGGTGGTATGCGGTCACATTTACTGTATATACTGTACTTAGATAATAAGTTTACTTTGAACTTTGACATGCAAGCAGAATCAAGCTCTTCAGTTCATAAAGTCTGCTCTGCCATTCGATCAGAGTTGATTTATTAATCCTTACCATAAACCTCCTTTTGTAGTTTCAGTTTAACATACACCTTGACTACAATATCTACTGATGTATCAGCTTTAATGTAACACATCTCTAAGGTACATCGCAGGAATGCTGTCAATCAATAATTAAATTCTGCC
Source organism: Mobula birostris (assembly GCF_030028105.1). Lineage (NCBI taxonomy): Eukaryota > Metazoa > Chordata > Chondrichthyes > Myliobatiformes > Myliobatidae > Mobula > Mobula birostris. The sequence continues at coordinate 148,809,800 of NC_092378.1, read as the reverse complement.
AGACCAGGAAATATCAGGCTAGGTTACCAAGAGATTTGTAAAAGAGGATAGGTTTTAATCAGCATCATTAAAGTTTTTACAAATCAAGTGCAATGCATGTTTTTAATGTAGGCCTTTTAAACATCCATTAACTGTTCTTTTGTTTGGTGGTTTTCATATTGTTAATTCCACACGACATTGAACTTTCTAATCTAATCAGTATAAACTCAGTGTCCCACTTCATTACGTCAAGAACCTAATAAAGTGACCACTGAGTGTACGTTCGTGGTCTTCTGCTGCTGTAGCCCATCCACTTCAAGGTTTGATGCGTTGTGCATTCAGAGATGCTCTTCTGCACACCACTGTTGTAACACATGGTTATTTGAGTTACTGTTGCCTTCCTGTCAGCTTAAACCAGTCTGACCATTCGTCTCTGACCTCCCTCTAGAATAAGGCATTTTTGCCCACAGAAATGCCACTCGCTGGATGTTTTTTTGTTTTTTCCTCTGTAAACTCTGGAGACTGTTGCGTGTGAAAACCTCAAGAGATCAGCAGTTTCTGAGATACTCAAACCAACAATCATTCCACAGTCAAAGTCACTTGGATCACATTTCATCCCCATTCTGATGATTGGTCTGAAAAACAAACTGAACCTCTTCATCATGTCTGCATGATTTTCTACACTCAGCTACTGCCATGTGAATGGCTAGCTAGATATTTGCATTAACAAAGCAGATGTACAGGTATATAATAAAGTGACCATTGAGCGTACATTTCTCAAGATCCATATCAGAAGTAGACTCTATTATAAGAGCGAGAAAATCTGCAGATGCTGGGTATCCAAGCAACACACACAAATGCTGGAGGAATTCAACAGGTCAGGCAGCGTCTATGGAACCGAATAAACAGTCAATGTTTCGGGCCGAGAACCTTCATCAGGACTGGAAGAAAAGATCAGGAGTTGGAACAAGAAGGTGGGGGGGGAGGGGAGGAAGAAGTACAAGGTGGTAGGTGATAGGTGAACCCGGGAGATGGGGAGGGGTGAAGTAAAGAGCTGGGAAGTTGATAGGTGTAAGAGATAAAAGGGCTGGAGAAGGAATGTGATACGAATTTATAGAAGCCCACGGAAGAAAAGGAAAGGGGAGGAACACCTGAGGGAGGTAATGGACAGGTAAGGAGATAAGGTGAGACATTAGAAGAGAATTGATAGTGTCTGAGAAGAGGAGTGGGTTGGGGTTTGCAGGGAAGGTGGAGTGGGAGGAAGATCGAGTCTGCAAGGATCCAACAGCTGACAGTGAGACCAGAGATAGATGAGATTGCAGAGTGGTCATGGGGGAAGGGGAGACTAGGGTCTAGAAGAGTGCTGGGAGTGTCTGAGGAGAGGGGAAAGTTGGGGTTTTCAGGAAGATGGGGTAGGAGGAAGATGAAGTCTCCAATTCCTCTCATCTCTCTCATTTTATCTCCTTACCTGACAATCATCTCTCTCTGGTGCTCCTCCCCCTTCCCCTTCTTCCATGGTCTTCTATCCTCTCCTATCTCCTCCTCCTTCTCCAGCCCTTTGTCTATTTCACCTATCAACTTCCCAGACCTCAACTTCACCCCTCCCTCTCTCTGTTTCACCTATCACCTACTACCTTGTATTTCTTCCTCACCCCCACCCCACCCCCCCCAAACCTTATTCTGACTTCTCATCTATTTTTCCAGTCCTGATAGAGAGTCACAGCCCGAAATGTCGACTGTCTTTTCCATAGATGCTGCCTGGCCTGCTGAATTCCTCCAGCATTTTGTCTGTGTTGCTTCCATTATAAGGGATAAAATTAACACATTTTCATACAGCTAGACACTTCCTAAAGGCATAGCTATTGCAAGTTATTTGATTCTTATATTATCACCAGTTGTGCAATTCCTATACCAGTGCAGTGCCCTCTTGCACCAATGCGCAATATAAAGAAGCAAGCACAGGAGAGATCCAATGTTCGCAAAGATCCCTGGAAAAGGCTGCCTTACATTTAAGGAGAAGCAGTATATAAAATTAAATGACACATGTTCTGCTCTTCCTGATGTATTTCTTAATGACTAGATCTCACTGCTTACTTGTGGGTTCACAGCTATTTTGATTGCCTGTTATCATGTTGTTAAGCAATTAGCTTTCGGCATCAGGTCAGCCATTTTATATCTTTCTACATTTTATTAAATAGTTAGAAGCACTTGTTAGAAGTCAAAGAAATTTCAATCAACATTAAAATCTGCCTTTCATTAGAATGCTGAGAAGTACTGTCTTTTTACACCATCTCCTTACATACTGTAATACGTTGGTGAATAATAAAACTGCCTTCAACTACAGCTACTGGAGTTATCTATCTGTCTAGATTAAGAAACGGGGAAAACTCTTGAGCGAGGGAAAAATAACATGAATCTCCCTAGAGAAAAATAAGCTTTGAAAATAAAAATTTAAGCATTTCACATTTTAATGACAGCTAATCATCTTTATTAACAACTATTAAAGGCACACTGACAAGGCCTGGGTTAGGACGTCTTGGCCCAAAACATGGATTGTTTGTTCCTGTCATAGATGATGCCTGTCTGCTGGGTTCCTCCAACACACTTGTCTGTTTTACTTGACTTCCAGCATCTGCAGTATCTCTTGCCTATCTGACAAGGAATGATCTGTCTTTCCCAACCTAATGAAGTTTACAGACAGAGAGGGGAACAGAGGAGAATTTACTCAAAAAGATTTAGATAAGCCAATTAACTATGACGCTAGATACACTGAAAGATGGTGGCTTGGATTAATCATAACCTGTTTTGTGAGCAGGCTTGCACTGCCTACATACAGTATGTAGGCTACATCACGGGTCCCCAACATTTTTGGCACTGCGGACCGGTGCAATATTGACAATATTCTTGTGGACTGACCGACCCGGGGGGGTGTTCAAGTAGGGTGAAACTCACCTCAACATGTCTTTTACACTTAGGGTTGCCAACTTTCTCACTCCCAAATAAGGGACAAAAGTAGCAGTCAAATCCCGGGAGATGTGTGCTTACCCCATGAAAGACTACCATGACCATGAAGCCTTGCGCGGGCACCTGTGTGCACATGCGTGACGTGCGCATATGTAACGTGCACATGCGCGTACGTGCCGATTTTTTCCCCCACAAATCAGTTTTGGCTTACTCTTCCCGACTACACTGTACATCCATTATTTCTTCTTTATATAGGCCGTGTATTTATCATATCATTCCTGCTTTTACTATATGTTAGTGTTATTTTCAGTTTTATGTGTTACTTGGTATGATTTGGTAGGTTATTTTTTGGGTCTGGGAACGATCAAAAAATTTTCCCATATAAATTACTGGTAATTGCTTCACTTTACACCATTTCAGCACGCAAGGTTTCATAGGAACGCTCTACCTTAGCGGGGGAAATACGGGAGAAGGGCGGTCCCGTATGGGACAAACCAATTTAGCCCAATATACGGGATGTCCTGGCAAATACGGGACAGTTGGTAACCCTATGTTCAAGTTCAACAGTGCATGACAGGGAATGAGGAAAGGTGCAGCTGACTCATATCGTTTCCTCACGGCCCGGTAGCACATACTTTGCCCAGTGGTTGGGGACCGCTGGGCTACTTTTCAGAGATGGCATAATTGTTGTTAAGTGCGCTAAGGATGTGATGGCAGAATCCTATCATACACACCTGTAACTAGAATTCCATACCAGAGATTGAGTAACATGTATAATTACTGAATTTCAAATTATTTTATCACATAAAGAGAAAGGTAAGAAAAAGGAGTATGTATTTTGATCTTTTTAAAAATTTTCCACGCATGTATACAAAGGATCACTGATGAGAAATCTCACAATAAACTTTGAATATATTAATAGCTAAGTATGTCAACAGGTAATTCACATATTAGTAACTCAAAGGGGTTTGAAAGCCACATGTTAACTACACAACTGCCATTAAGTAAATAAGATAGAACTTTAGTTGCACAGGGAACAATGAGATAAAATACCAGATAACATGGTTTTGACTGAGGTATGAATGTTAGCCTGGACCTGGCTCCATATTCAAATTGTGCCATGAGATCTGACTGACAGAGGCATGGTTTAATATTTCAGTTCAAAAGTGATGTCTCAGCACATCACATGTACAGCATAGCATGGAGGCAAAATTGGGAATAAGAGCCATAGTGATCTAGGGCTATTACTTCCCAAATCAACATCAACAAAAGCTGGATACCTGAAACACTGGGAAATTTCCTGCACCAAATTAAAATCAAACCTTCAGAAGATAAAAAAAAAATAAAATTGATCCAGAAAAGTTAATCTTCTCTAAAATATCATAAATATTACCTTGCTGAATGACAGTTTCACCTGCAATGTGGGTTACAGGAAACATGGCATCAAAGATGTCACTGTAAGAGAACAAAACAGAAGGAAAATGAGTGTTGGCTGAAACATAACAGCTGAAATTTCCTTAACGTACATATATGACGAATATGTTTTTTCAGAATACTAGTTGTTAACATAAGTAGCAACAACATTTAAAGTAAATTTATTATCCAATTATTTACATCACCATATACTACCTTAAGATTCATTTTCTTTTACAGTAGAAATATGATAGTATCAATGAAAACCTACAAAAACAAGAGTGACAAACACCCAATGTGCAAAAGAGGAGAAACTGCAAATATAAAAAAACTATAAATAATATTGAGGAAGATGTAGCAGCAGGTCCGCACTGTCAATAAATAAGACCATGATACATACAAACTTAACCCCCAATTTTACCTTCTTGCTACTCCACTGATTAATACCAGTTCTTGTGAAGTCTGTAAAGTTGTATCAAACCTGAATATACTTATTCATTTTAAGTTCAAGTTCATTGTCATCTCACTGTACGTATACACAACCAAACAAAACAACATTCCTCCAGAGCATGGTGAACCCACAAAGCAAACAGTGCCTTGTAAAAGTATTCAGCCCACAAACCTTTGTTCACATAAATGAGCATTACAACCAGGGATTTTGATCAATTCAACTGAGATTTTTTATTTGTGAATCATGTGTTCCCTTTTTTCACAGTAAAGTCCAAAAAAATGGAAAATCATATAACATAAAAAACTAAAAGTTCAAAAACTGAAATGTCAGCATTCAAAAATATTCATCCCCCTTTTCTCAGTACTCAGTTGAACCACCTCTCACAGCTATTATAACCAGTAGTCTTTTTGGATAACTCTCTATTAGCTTTGCACGACGCGATGGAGCAAGATTTGCCCATTCCTCCTTGCAAAATTGCTCAAGCTGTGCCAGGTTTGTTAGGGAGTGGTGGTGGACAGCAATCTTGAAGTCTCGCCACAGATGTTTGATCAAGTCAGGACTCTGACGCCCCACTCAAGGACATCAATTTTCTTTCTTTGAAACCATTCCATTGTTGCTCTGGCAGTGCGTTTTGGGTCGTTGTTCTGCTGAAAGACGAACTTCCTCCTCAGTTTAAGCTTTCTGGCAGAGGCTAACACATTTTTATCCAGGATCTCTCTGTATTTAGCAGCATTCATCTTCTCATCAATCCTGGCCAGATCTTCAGTCCCTGCTGCTAAAAAGCATCCCCAGGCATAAATCCACCAGATTACGATATCCTAGTGCAATGATGGACTTAATGCATGTCGGAACTATTAGTTTTATCCACTGGAAGGTTAACAGTAGATGCTTAAGATAATTAAATATTTCATTCTTATTTTTAAAAAACAACTTGTATTTGCTTTGCAATACCTTGCGTTAGGCTGAAGCTTTGTAGAATTTCTATATGAGTAAGTTCAGTTTGTTTAGAATTAAAGGCTATATTCCATTTGCTGAGGCATGGCATGAGGTAAGAGCCAAAGAATCAAGTTTATCAGAAACGTTTGTCAAAGCAGCCACCTCTAGAAACCCTGGGTTCATTGTAAAATTTCCATGAGCTGTCTTGTTAAAGTTGCCCCAAACATGGCTGCTGATACTAAAGTAATCAACTTTGAAATGAAATCTTGATTCCCACTCATTGTGGAACAGTCATTTAATATTTCAGTTGAAAGGTGGTGTCTCAGCACAGCACATTAGTGGAACAGTCATTAAATGATCCTAACAAACAAAGTGAAAGCCCAGTGATGTTTGGAACAAGCTCACATTGAATAATACAACGATTTCTGACAGATGAGGTACTAACATATTGAGTCAGGCAATGTGTACACCATGTCTGCCAATAAGTTGAATCTGAATCTGTGGAATTCTCTGCTAAGGTCAGTTCATTGGCTATATTTAAGAGGGAGTTAGATATGGCCCTTGTGGCTAAAGCGATCAGAGGGTATGGAGAGAATGCAGGTACAGGGTTCTGAGTTGGATGATCAGCCATGATCGTACTGAATGGTGGTGCAGGCTCGAAGGGCCAAGTGGCCTACTCCTGCACCTATTTTCTATGTTTCTAAGTTGAAAGCAAAGCAAAACATGAAGGAATATCTACAGCCAAACTGTACATTGAACAGCAAAACCTTGACAAACTGTTATTGCAGTTATTTCTCCAGCAATGTAAGTGAAAATTTCTCCAGCTTGTAGTGAATGGATTAATGTTAAATGCGCATTAGGGATGTGATGTTAATCTCAGCAAAAATTATCAACACAGCCAGAGGCATTGCTGATTGGTTAGGAATCAAAATGCAGCCATATACAGCCTACTTTTGACCTTTACATAGCTTATGATAGTGTTTTAAGTTCCAACTCAATAACAGCATCAGGCTTTCCAAAAGACAATAAAGGACATTTAGTTCCACTCAATCATAGCATATTCTACTGCCTGTGGAAGTAAATTAATAAAGCATAGATTTAATCTAAACTAGCAAGATTAGTGATATGGCAAATTTGAAATCCTGAATACAAAGATCTGGAGAAACTACTGATACAATACCAATTCAGGACTAATAAACGAGGTACACCAAATATAGCAATATTTTCATTTCAATAACCAGTGACTAAAAGGTATTTTTTAAATAGTATAAAAATATTTTCTCAGTGAATTATCAGCTTTAGTGAAAGGTCCAAAGAAAATTATCGACTGCATCTCAGAAAATTGCCTAAAGCAATTTGAAAGACACCACCCATTAGAACACAAGGAATCTGAAAAGGAAAACAGTCAAAAATATGCAATCATGCAAGACATCTCCTTTAGTACTGTTCTGACTAGAAACGCTATAGCCAATTGCAGTTGAATTTTGCACTGTAAAGATTAATGGTGGAAGAAAAACAGATAATGTTGGCAAAAGTGGATAATGACATCCACACCCCCCGCCCCCAGAAGAAGGGTCTCGGCTTGAAACGTCAACTGTTTACTCTTTTCCATAGATGCTGCCTAGCCTGATAAGTTCCCCCCACATTTTGTGTTGCTAAATTCTACAGTATGACTGGATGTAATACACCACAAAATTATTATTTTTTTAAAAATCTGACTTTTTTAGATCACTAGGTAGAAGGAATTTAGACAGTCTTGTTTTGCCAAGGGCAGTCACCATTACAAGGGAAATATCAGAACTTGGAACATGCACAACTGACATCAGCTTCTGAGGTGGGCAAGTACAGAAACCAGACTCTTATTGTTTAATTCTTTTTTAACTATCTTCACTCAACATAAAATTCCTGTGAGCTCATCAGAACTGGGTGAAAGGATGCAACCAATTATAAAAAATATCTTGAATTATAACCAGAAAATGATGGAAGTAGCAGTCAGACCTCACCTGTGGAAAGAGACATTTCAGGTTGCAGACCCTTCATCAGAATGTTTTTGACTTTTGCCAGCAGTTTCCATATTTATTTCAGATTTTTAACATACACAATTTTATTTGTTTCCTATCAAAATCTTGATACTAGTATGAAGTGAATTATTAAAATTACATAACAGCAAAACATGAAAAGTTAATTTCTGTCAAGTTTATCTGCAACGATCTTTGACTTTAGGATTCAAAACAGAAACATGTTCTAAAGATATTTTTTTTCTTTTTTCTCTACAAATCCTGGAATCCTGTGCTGTAGATCTGCAGAGTGAAACATTCGCATAGCAGTTCTGTTAACTGCAAGATACAAGGACAGGAGCATAACCGTTAAGTTTGGAATCATATTCATTCAAATACTAATGATACTATTACCATCAGAATAAGCACAAACCGCAATTTGAGGTCTGGTACTGTATGCAAATAAAATCAACAGAAATTTTTAAAAAGGGTAGGAAACAATGATAAACAAATGCCAAAATTATGGATTAGGAGATTCAATTCACAAAGTTATTTTATTAGAACTGAAAAGACTAATAATAGTCAGCTGATAGAAAACATTTTAATGATATCTATGGCATTCCAATTACTTGATCCTGTTTGTTTATCTTTAAAGATTGCAAAAATAAAGCTTATATTTAATCTTTAAATAAAGCTTATATTTAATCTTTATCTTTGAAACAATTTATAAGTGGCTGCTCTACATTATAGAAAGAGGGAACTGTGGCTTCTTATAGGGAAGCACACCAGCATTTTGAATGTGCTGGTAGTGAGATTTTCTGGATTCCTTGAAAAGAGCCATCCAATGTAACTAAGCATGGGCAGCATGGTAGCTTCGCAGTTAGCATAACACTTTACAACGCCAGTAACCTGGATTCAATTCCCACAGCTGTCTATAAAGAGTTTGCACATTCTCCCTGTGATGGTGTGGTTTTCCTCTGGGTCTTCCAGTTTCTTCCCACAATCCAAAAATGTAGAGGTTAGTTGGCTAATTGGGCAGCACAGGCTCATTAAGCTTGCAGGGCCTGCTAACCTGCTGTATCTTTAAGTAACTAAAAGCAAGAATGCAAAGCTAGAGTAGTAAATGGTTGAGAGAACAGTCAAATAGTTGTTTGAAAAGCCAAATCCCACAAATGAACTCAGTTTTAAAATATGGTTCCTGTGCCCATCTGTGCTTCACTTTCTGAGGTGGCCAGGTCAATTGTTGGCATTTGACCTATACACAGCATTCACTAATGATTAGAACTGTAGCAGGTGTTTGATTCTCAGTTATCATGAAGTTCTAAATTTACTAATCTTCAATAACATTCAAAATACAATTTGTTAAATATTATCATTTCTGTTAGTTGACCATACTGATGACCCTTGTGTTTATGGGGTTGAGTTGCATTCCTAGCAAATTGCAAAGCCATGTTATCCATCCACTTGTCAAGAAAAGCACCTTGGAAAAAAGAAGCATTTGGTTGTTCACATTTTTCTCCACAAGCTCTATGAAAGTGAGTATTACAAATACCTTAAATCTTTGGACAATGATTTTGAAATTCTGCAAGAGAGGACTTCTGTATCCAGCACAAAACACCTGAATAAACTCAAAAAGTAAAGCAGCATCTCTGAAAGGGAATAAACAAGCAACGTTTCAGACCAAGACCCTTCAAGAGGAATGGAAAGGAAGGAGGTAGTTACATACAGTCTAATTTGGACTTTACATAGTTTAGGATCCTCCCAAGGGACTACAACCTTGTCATAGGGTTTAGAGGCTTGTGTGCCTTGATGACCTAGAGAGCTATGTTGGCTGGAGTCAGCACTTTATGCTTTGGTTCTTGATAGGATCACCCATGCCAAACATGTCAAAGGGCAAAGGCCAGAATAAGAATGGTCTACTGGCCCTCCAGGTTCAGGAGTTCAGCTCAGGGCTAACAACACTGACAGGTCAAAAAAAAAATGCTACAGAGACAGCAATGAAGATTCCTTCTCTGTGGCCAAGACAGTCAGGGATGGAGGACCTATACTGCTGCCCTAAACACCAGCGGCGTAAGGGACAATCAATTAAAATTTTAATAGTTTAAATAGAGTTTTTAAGTTTCAACTCAGTAACATTATAAAGCTTTCTAAAAGACAATAAAGAATATTTAATTCCACCAAATCACAGCATATTCTATTGACTGTGGTTGTAAATTAATGGAGTATAGATGGCATACTCCTGCTCTTTTATCTGATGTTTATGTTTATAAATACATAATCTGCCAGTGAATGAGGTTGAGACAGGTACAAATGCAACCTTTAAGAGGCATTTGGATAGGTACACGGAGGGGAGGGGCTTGGAGGGTTATGCGTTGAATGAGGGCAACTGGGACTAGTAGGGAGGATGCTATGGTTGGTGTGAACCAATTGAGTCAAACGGCCTGTTTCATTGCTACTATTTCTACACCCAGAAGGTAGTGAATCATTGGAATTATCCAGAAAAAAAAGGATCATGGAGATTCAGGGACTTCACACGTTCAAGACAACTATTTGGATTTTATGGGAATTAAAGGATATTAAGTTATCACTTGACAATGCCATTGAGGTACAAGACCAGCTACTGTATGATATTATTAAATGTTACAGCAGTCCCAAGGAACCAAATGTCCTGCTACTGTCTGTATTTCTTATGTTTCCTAACAACTTTCAGGGCCAAGTAACAGACTAATGGATATTGTAGCCAAAAGTCCGGAGGTCAAGTGACTTAGAAATCTTAAGCAATTGCTGGAGACCACAGTTAGACAACACTTCCCCAATCGTTCACAGGTGAGGAAAATACTAACAGAAGTATGCTTTTTCCTCATAGTGAACCAATTGGCTCTCCTTTGTAAATAAAACATTATTACAGTATTCAGAAACTGATAAAACTACCCCAGAAATTCTTTCTATGTTCATGAAATGTTTTGCAAAACCAATCTTCTTAGAAACCTATGTTACAACTATAGTAACACACATCAAAGTTGCTGGTGAACGCAGCAGGCCAGGCAGCATCTCTAGGAAAAGGTACAGTCGACGTTTCAGGCCGAGACCCTTCGTCAGGACTGGCGAAGGGTCTCGGCCTGAAACGTCGACTGTACCTCTTCCTAGAGATGCTGCCTGGCCTGCTGCGTTCACCAGCAACTTTGATGTGTGTTGCTTGAATTTCCAGCATCTACAGAAATCCTGTTGTTTACAACTATAGTGCAACTTGCGGGTGTGAATTGGGATGATGTTTTTGCAGGGAAATGTACTATGGACATGTGGTTGATGTTTAGGGATCTCTTGCACGATGTTAGGGATAAATTTGTCCTGGTGAGGAAGATAAAGAATGGTAGGGTGAAGGAACCATGGGTGACAAGAGAGGTGGAAAATCTAGTCAGGTGGAGGAAGGCAGCATACATGAGGTTTAGGAAGCAAGGATCAGATGGGTCTATTGAGGAATATAGGGAAGCAAGAAAGGAGCTTATGAAGGGGCTGAGGAGAGCAAGAAGGGGGCATGAGAAGACCTTGGCGAGTAGGGTAAAGGAAAACTCCAAGGCATTCTTCAATTATGTGAAGAACAAAAGGATGACAGGAGTGGAGGTAGGACCGATTAGAGATAAAGGTGGGAAGATGTGCCTGGAGGCTGTGGAAGTGAGCGAGGTCCTCAATGAATACTTCTCTTCGGTACTCACCAATGAGAGGGAACTTGATGACGACGAGGACAATATGAGTGACGTTGATGTTCTGAAGATTGTTGATATTAAGGGAGAGGACTTGTTGGAGTTGTTAAAATACACTACGACGGATAAGTCCCTGGGGCCTGACAGAATATTCCCCAGGCTGCTCTACGAGGCGAGGGAAGAGATTGCTGAGCCTCTGGCTAGGATCTTCATGTCCTCGTTGTCCACGGGAATGGTACCGGAGGATTGGAGGGAGGCGAATGTTGTCCCCTTGTTCAAAACAGGTAATAGGGATAATCCGGGTAATTATAGACCAGTGAGCCTTACGTCTGTGGTGGGAAAGCTGTTGGAAAAGATTCTTAGAGATAGGATCTATGGCCATTTAGAGAATCATGGTCTGATCAGGGACAGTCAGCATGGCTTTGTGAAGGGCAGATCATGTCTAAAAAGCCTGATAGAGTTCTTTGAGGAGATGACCAGGCATATAGATGAGGGTAGTGCAGTGGATGTGATCTACATGGATATTAGTAAGGCATTTGACAAGGTTCCACATGGTAGGCTTATTCAGAAAGTCATAAGGCATGGGATCCAGGGAAGTTTGGCCAAGTGGGTTCAGAATTGGCTTGTCTGCAGAAGGCAGAGGGTCATGGTGGAGGGAGTACATTCGGATTGGAGGGTTGTGACTACTGGTGTCCCACAAGGATCAGTTCTGGGACCTCTACTTTTTGTGATTTTTATTAACGACCTGGATGTGGGGGTAGAAGGGTGGATTGGCAAGTTTGCAGACGACACAAAGGTTGGTGGTGTTGTGGATAATGTAGAGGATTGTCAAAGATTGGAGAGAGATATTGATAGGATGCAGACGTGGGCCGAGAAGTGGCAGATGGAGTTCAACCCGGAGAAGTGTGAGGTGGTACACTTTGGAAGGACAAATTCCAAGGCAGAGTACAAAGTAAATGGCAAGATACTTGGTAGTGTGGAGGAGCAGAAGGATCTGGGGGTACATGTCCACAGATCCCTGAAAGTTGCCTCACAGGTAGATAGGGTAGTTAAGAAAGCTTATGGAGTGTTAGCTTTCATAAGTCGAGGGATAGAGTTTAAGAGTCACGATGTAATGATGCAGCTCTATAAAACTTTGGTTAGGCCACACTTGGAGTACTGTGTCCAGTTCCAGTCATCTCACTATAGGAAGGATGTGGAAGCATTGGAAAGGGTACAGAGGAGATTTACCAGGGTGCTGCCTGGTTTCGAGAGTATGCATTATGATCAGAGATTACGGGAGCTAGGGTTTTACTCTGTGGAGAGAAGGAGGATGAGAGGAGACATGATAGAGGTGTACAAGATATTAAGAGGAATAGATAGAGTGGACAACCAGCGCCTCTGCCCCAGGGCACCACTGCTCAATACAAGAGGAAATGACTTTAAGGTAAGGGGTGGGAAGTTCAAGGGGGATATTAGAGGAAGGTTTTTTACTCAGAGAGTGTTTGGTGCATGGAATGCACTGCCTGAGTCAGTGGTGGAAGCAAATACACTAGTGAAATTTAAGAGACTACTAGACAGGTATATGGAGGAATTTAAGGTGTGGGGTTATATGGGAGGCAGGGTTTAAGGGTCGGCACAACATTGTGGGCCGAAGGGCCTGTACTGTGCTGTACTATTCTATGCTCTATGTTCTAAAAGTAAATAAACGTTGAAATCGCCAGGAACATTCAGCAGGCCATGGCTTTGATAGAGTTAAAAAAAAATTCTTATCAAAGTATATACAGTACTGTGCAAGAGTCTTATGCACCCTAGATTTTATATGGTTTCAGATGGTATGGCCTCCACAGAGCCCTGATCTCAACATCATCGAGGCTCTCTGGGATTACCTGGAGAGCCAGAAGCAAGACAAAGTCTGCAGAAGAATTAGCAAGTTCTTCTAGTTGCTTGGAACAACCTATCAGCCGATTTTCTTATAAAATTGAATGACAGTGTACCCAAGAGAATTGATGCAGTTTTAAAGGCAAAAGGTTGTCACACCAAATACAGGTGGACCCCGTTTTCCCAACGTTCGCTTTACGACACCTTGCTGTTACAAAAGATCTACATTAGTTACCTGTTTTCGCTAACAGAAGGTGTTTTCACTGTTATGAAAAAAGGGAGCGCGCGCCCGAACAGCCAATCTCCTCCCCCGGAACTGCATTCTAACCATCATTGCTTAAACACGTGCTTTATCTTGACCTATTTTGTGCATTTGTTAGCAAGATGAGTTCTAAGGTATCGGAAAAGCCTAAAAGAGCTCGTAAGGGTGTTACACTTAGCATAAAACTAGACATAATTAAGCGTTTCGACCGTGGTGAACAAAGTAAGGACACTGCCCGCGCATTGAACTTGCCTGCGTCCACCATTCGCACTATTTATACACAGAGAGAAAGAATTTTGAAAGCTGCCGATGTTACTGTTGGTTCTGATCGTAGCAAAGTGGTCTCTCTTAGTCGGCATCCAATAATGGATAAAATGGAAAGTCTATTGCTTGAGTGGATTGATGGGTGTACAAAGCGTGGTGTTCCGTTAAGTTTTCTTATACTTAGGAGAAATCAGTCAGTCTTTTTAATAAGCTGAAACAGAAAGCACTGGACGATGGTGATGAAAGTGTTGCGAAAGTGGAATTTAAAGGTAGTCATGGGTGGTTTGATCGGTTTCTGACGCGAGGGCAGCTTCATAGTTTAACGTTTACCCATCAGAGTGCTTCGGCTGATACTGAAGCTGCCGAAAAGTTCCCAGCAGAGCTGAAGAAAATAATTACAGAGGGTGGTTATTCATATAAACAAGTGTTAAACTATGATGAAACTGCAATTTGTTGGAGTCTTCCCGATTCCAGTAAGTGAAACTACACTGTACACACATTATTTCTACTGTGTATTTTTATGTGTTATTTGGTATGATTTGCAGCTTCATAGCTTAAGGGTTACTGGAGAGAGTGTTTCTGCTGCGAGCACTTCCGCCGAGAGTGCTGCCGTGAGATTTTCACTGCGCTAGACAGTGCTGCAGAAAAGTATTTCTACTTTATATAGTCTGTGTATTTATCGTATCATTCCTGCTTTTACAAAATGTTACTGTTATTTTAGGTTTTATGTGTTATTTGGCATGATTTTGTGGGTTATTTTTTTGGGTCTGGAAACACTCAAAAATTTTTCCCATATTAATAAATGGTAATTGCTTATTCACTTTACGACATTCCGGCTTATGAACCTTTTCATAGGAACGCTCTACCTTCGGATAGCGGGGGAAACCTGTATTGATTTGATATAGTGTTTTTTTTTTACTGTTTTCTGTAAATTTGGGTGGGGGGGGGGAGGAAGAGGCAATGCACAGGTCAAAATAAGCTGCCGAAAGTTGTAAACTCAGTTAGTTGACACTTGCCTCCTCAGCATCCAGGACATCTTTAAGGAGCGATGCCTCAAACAGGGTGCATTCATCATTAAGGACCCCCATCACCCTCTTCACACTGCCACCATTAGGAAGGAGAGAGGAGCCTAAAGGCACATACTCAATGATTCAGGAAGAGCTTCTTCTCCTCTGTCATCCTATTTCTGAATAGACATTGAAGCCATGAACACTACCTCACTACTTTTTTAAAATGTGTATATCTTTTCCCTCTCACCCCTTATGGATGGTGTGTATGTGTATTTTTCCCTCAATCTCAGGACCTCTACCAGAGGCCTGGGAGCTTGATGGTTTGGTGCAGTAGCAGTGGTGCACACTTCTGGACCAAGATTTCAGATGTTGCTCTCGGGATTTGTTGGAGCCACTCTCCCAATCCAGGTGTCAACAGCTCCAAGTGCTCCTATCACCACCAGGATTACTTTGGCTTTAACCTTCCACATCCTTTCTATCTGCTCTTTCGAGCCCTGGTATTTCTCCAGCTTCTCATATACTTTCTTCCTGATGTCACTGCCATTCAGGATTGCCAAATCCATTACTATTGCTTTCTTCTGTTCTTGTCCAGTGTTACTATGTCTGGTTGGTTGGCCAGTACCTGCTTATCAGTCTGTAATTGGAAGTCCCACAGGATCTTAGCTGTCATTATCCATTATCTTCTCAGGTGTTTCCCATTTGGACTTGGGAGTGTCCAATCCATACACAGCGTAGATGTCCCTGTACACAATTCCTGCAATTTGTTTGTGCTGTTCAGTGCATGCTGTCCCTGCCTGCATTTTGCACCCTGCTACCATGTGCTGGATGGTTTCAGTGGATTCCTTGCACAGTCAGCTTCTTGGGTCTTGTCTGGTGTGATAGATCCCTGCTTCTACTATTCTTGTGCTCAGCGCGTGTTCTTGTGCAGCCATGAGCAGTACCTCTGTGCTGTCCCTCACCCATGCCATTTCCAGCCATTGGTAGGACTTTCTTACATCAGCCACCTCTGATATCTGGTGATGGTACATCTCGTGCAGTAGCTTGTCCTGCCATGGCCTCTGGTCCTCTAGCTTTGCTACATCCACTTCCATTTCCATATCCCCTGCCTGCTGCCTGAGGTATTCTCCTAGCAGGTTGTCCTTAGGGGCCATCTTCCTGACATACTCATGGATGTTTCGCATTTCTTCCAGTACTGTGGCTTTGACACTCCTAAAGTCCCCATTCTCCTTTATTCCGTGGGTATACAGTCACTGGATGTTGGACTTTGGATGGAATCCCTATGTATTGTTAGTAGTTTCCGTATCTTGTTGTCAGCAGCTTCTAGTTTGTTCCTTGGTCAGCACACTATAGTGGCTGGGTATCTGATGACTGGTAGGGCAAATGTGTTGATGGCTCTAAGCTTGTTCTTCCCATGCAGCTGGCTTTTTTGGACCTGTCTCACTCTTTGGAGGTACTTGGAATTTGTAGCCTTCCTTGTGTTCTAATTGTGGCTTCCATGTGCCCAGGATCCCCAGGTATTTGTAGCTGCCCTGTACATTTGGTACATGGTCTTCAGGTAACTCGACTCCTTCAGTCTTGATGAGTTTGCCTCTTTTCACTACCATCCAGTCCAAATGACATCCCGATGTCTCTGCTGTACACGCTTGCCGGGTGGATAAGTGAGTCAATGTCTCTTTCATTTCTGGCATAAAGCTTGATGTCATCCATGTACAGGAGGTGGCTGATGGTCACTCCACTCTTGAACCTGGACCCATATCTACTTTTTGAGATGATCTGGCTGAGGGGGTTCAAGTCTATGCAGACTCTACATCTGATAGTCACTTGTGTTCTTGGCTTTGAGTTAACTTCTAGCACTGTCCTCCAAAAGCCCATCAAGTTCTTAATGAAGGTCCTTCGTGTCTTATTGACCTTGCACACAGGCAGGCATTCCAGGATCCATGTGCGGGACACTGAGTCGTATGCTTTCTGATAGTCAATCCAGGCTGTGTTTAGGTTGGTTTGCCTGGTCCTGGAGTCTCACATGACTGCTTTGTTGGCGCTTGGAGCTTCTGGTTTCGCTATTAATCCCCCTCTGAGCAGGGCTCAGGAACTTATATACATGTTTCTTCAGCCTGGTGGCTATGATGTCTGATAGGAGCTTCCATGTTGTTGACAGGCAGGTTATGGGCCATTAGTTTGATGGTGTTGCTCCTTTGTTAGGATCGTTCATTATGAGTACTGTCCTTTGCCAGTCAGTCTGGGGGCCTGCTTCAAGCAGCTGGATCATTTGAGCTTCCAACCGTGTCTGTAATCCTATTAGTTTCTTCAGCTAATAGGCATGGATCATGTCAGGCCCTGGTGATGTCCAGTTCTTCATACTTGCTGGACATCTACTGATTGTGATGGTGACTAGTTCTCCCTCTGGGAGATTGCAGAGGCTTGCTTGTAGGTCTTTCAGCCATTTGGCACTGGTGTTATGTGATGCTTCTTTCTCCCATATACTCTCCTCAGTTGCTGCTCTGGTGGGTTCAGGTACTGGCATGTTGCTGCTCTGGAATTGTACAAATGAACGAGCACACACACACACTTCTTACTGTATTTCAGTTTTTATTATGTATTCCAATGTGCTGCTGCCGCATAACAAATTTCATGACATATGCTGATGATGTTAAACCTGATTCTGATTCTGGCTCTGGCTCATTGAATCCATGCTTGCTGCCAGTGGAATAATCCCATCATTTCCCCACTCCTATTTCTAGGTCTCTCCAACATATTCTGAGACGCAGATGCCTGCCAACACTCTTTGTACACCTTTTGTCACTCACCTACATTAGCAGCGTAATTTAAGCCAAATAATGTAGCAGCACATCTTTTGGGATGTGGGAGGAAGCCATGGCACCCAGAGAAACCCACACGTATGAATCATGTCACTGCTTTGTTTAATGAATTGGCTATGCAAATGTTATGTTATGATGTATTTCTGATGTTTTTTTTAATTTGTACTATGTTAAGAATCTTTGACAAGAAATTCGCCAATGATGTACATCAAGGGTTCTAGAAGTTGATTAAGTTGAGCTAAGGTACCGGTGACCAGGGGGTCAGTGTGGACATGGTGGAGGATTACAAATACCTGAGGATACGAATTGACAATAAACTGGACTGGTCAAAGAACACTGAGGCTGTCTACAAGAAGGGTCAGGGCCGTCTCTATTTCCTGAGGAGACTGAGGTCCTTTAACATCTGCCGGACGATGCTGAGGATGTTCTACAAGTCTGTGGTGGCCAGTGCTATCATGTTTGCTGTTGTGTGCTGGGGCAGCAGGCTGAGGGTGGCAGACACCAACAGAATCAACAAACTCATTTGTAAGGCCAGTGATGTTGTGGGGATGGAACTGGACTCTCTCACGGCGGTGTCTGAAAAGAGGATGCTGTCTAAGTTGCATGCCATCTTGGTCAATGTCTCCCATCCACTACATAATGTACTGGTTGGGCACAGGAGTACATTCAGCCAGAGACTCATTCCACCGAGATGCAGCACTGAGCGTCATAGGAAGTCATTCCTGCCTGTGGCCATCAAACTTTACAACTCCTCCCTTGAAGGGTCAGACACCCTGAGCCAATAGGCTGGTCCTGGACTTATTTCATAATTTACTGGCCTAATTTACATATTACTATTTAACTATTTATGGTTCTATTACTATTTATTATTTATGGAACAACTGTAACGAAAACCAATTTCCCCCGGGATTAATAAAGTATGACTATGACTATGGCTATAAATTGGTTAAAGGTTGCATCTTACCTAATCAGTAAGCACCTTCAAATTGGCCAATTTTATTTGTTTAGAAATACACCATGGAACAAGACCCTCTGGACCAACTAGCCACATTGCCCAGCAACCTATCTATCTAATCCTAGCCCAATTTATAATGACCAATTAACCTTTGGAATGTAGTAGGAAATCGAAGCACGTGGAGGAAACCCACACACTCATGGGAAGGACATGCAAACTTCTTACCATCAGCATTGGAAAGGAACTCTGAAGTCTGAGCTGTAACAGTGTCACGCTAACTGCGATGCTTTTGTGGTGCCCCATGTTCTGGAATGGGGTTTGGCTCTGAGACCAAGCTGATAATAACCTTACAAATATTTTGTCAGAGCTTTACAGAAGATTCAGTTAGTGTCCAATTACAAAGACCTGAAGTGGCTTGATATCTCCACGATCCACATCCAGTACAACATTAGCAAGTTTCCATAGCAAATAGCTGAAATAAATGCTATCGTCCTTTTCTTTTACTCACCTGCTTTCGCACTGACCCTGAACCAGCTCATGTATCATGTGGTATCCAATTACAAGCCACAGACAAGCAAACTAGTTCCCTGTAGCTAGACAGAAGCTAAATACTTAACCAGATAATTTCACAAATTTTAATTAATTTGTTTTGCATCTATCTGTCAATGCTTTTTTTTATTGGAATTAAAGATACTGAATTACTTGGCCTAATTTGGTCAGCAAGCCAAAATATGAAAAAGACTGAAGGGCATTGATAATAGAATAGCAAAAGAAAAATCAGCAATCTGAAGGGAGACTGCAATGTTCTTCACGTTGGATGAAGGACGATTATTCCAAATCTGACTGTGAGGACCAATTTATTTCTTTCACACAGGCTTTACTGGAAAACATTTTAAAGGCAAGAAATATATTTTCCATGCACCTTAGCATTTATGGAAAGCTTATATTTGGATAAAGCCCACAATTTATTGGGCTCAAAACAGACAACCCTGTTTTACCACAAGATGGTATTATCTTTCAGCCAAGCCTTATAAACATTTATATATAAACCATGAAGCACAGAGTATCTGTTCTATTCACTTAATATTAAACCAATTCTTGACTTTCCTGAAATGTATCTCATAAAAATAACCTTATTTGTTGAGCACCTACCACATCCTTAGGCTATCCCAAATTCTTCAGAGCCAAAGGAAGTGCTTCTGAAAGTAGTAGCCAACATTCAAAAAGCAGGATGGAGCAAACAGCAATGAGATAAATGATCAGGGAAGCAATTTTGTTTGTATAAATTGTGGAGTAGACTTTGGCCAAGGACTGGGAGATTTCCCATATTCTTTTCCAAATATCCAGTTGGAGAACATGCCAACTCCAGCTTCTTAGCTCATGTGAAAGATGGTACCTTTGACATGTACAATTCCCTAGGCACATTACTGTACGCTTAAGGCAACATTTGTACATTCAATCAGACCTGCTGATTAAGGAGCAAGAGTGCTACTATGAAGCATAATTGCTACCATATCCTTTTTATCAAATTGGTCAAAGCTCAGCCCTGAAAAATTGTTTATATTTAGTGATATGGCATTAGTTCTGGAAATACAGACTCCCTCCAGGTCCCCAAATTTCCACAAGTTAATTTTCATCCAGGTCAGAAGATACACAAAAATTACTCAATATGGTATCTAGAGTATTGCAATGAACGCTGTCAAAAGCACACAAGACTGGTAACAGCAATTACTCCAGGTGGAGAGCTAGAGGAAACTAGGTCTTCCGATCACAGGAATGAAAATTTAGTTATGCCAGACTGTTGAATTTAATAATATGGGACCTCCTATGTAGGGGTGTCGATAGCTTTAGCATTCATAAACCAAGCACTGCCTATTTCCTCTTCTACCAACTTCTTTCTCCACTGTAGCCCACCCTATCCCCACCACAATTTTTTTTATATATACTAATAATCTGGCAAAGCCATCACAAGTAAATGTGGTACTGTATTTATATTCCATTAATGGGAACTTCAGATTTTGAATAAATCTGCAACATCAAACAAACTATGTAAACCCATATGAGTTGCTAAAAGGGAAATCTTGATGTTAGTTATTCAGGCAAAAAGGAAATGTTGACCAAATCCTTATCATTGCCCGTCTACAGATCTGTGTACTCACAAGGTTAGACATGCATTACTGAAAGTGTTGGCAAACATCACACATGCCTAGACAGTCTTTGATTCCACTAAATCCTTTTAGCCATAAGGTTGATAGATTTGATTTCTTGTGCTGGCAAGTAAGAAATCAAAAGACATTGTCTGGCTGGAGCTGGTGTCAGGAACTCTGGCTGGGTGGTGTTTCAAATCATAAACACAAGAGATTCTGCAGAAATCTAGAGTAACACGCACAAAATGCTGGAGGAACTTAGCAGGTCAGGCAGCGTCTATGGAATGAATAAAGAGTCGAAGTTTCAGGCCGAGACCCTTCATCAATGCCTGATGAAGAGCCTCGGCCTGAAACATCGATTTTTAACATTTTCATGGATGCAGCCTGACTTGTTGAGTTCCTCCACCATTTTGTATGTGTTACTCTGGGTGTGTTTCATAGGTACATTTGTATATGTACCTAGAAAATGTAACAAAAAGCTAATTTGTTTATGGCTAGCACAGCGGTTAGAGTCGAGTCTTGGAATGTGGGCCAGGTGTGTGGCCAATGTCAGGACTGAGGTCAGGGTTAGAATCACTGACGGTCAGGAACTTGGTAGCTCTGTAGCTGGAGTTAGTGTGGGAATATGGATAGTTGTATTGACAATTATGCTTGCAATTTTAGTGCAAGCAATTAGCTCTCAGCAGCCACCGATGTCAAGGGAGGCTGAAGCTAGCTACTCTACTCCCTATAGGAATGCACTAAATCAGAAACAAATTGGGTTTGCTTTGACAAACCAAAACATACAAGCTGTTACATAGAAGTCGTTATATCCATGATACAGATATGCCATTGCAACTTCTCACAGCCTTAGAAATATCCATGTTATTTGTTGTCTTTAGCAAGTCTGTGACCTGATTCCTTGCAGATAACAAGAACTTAGTGTGACTAGAAAATCATCTAATCTTGTGACATTCATAGAAGTGGTGTCACAACTAATGACTTGAAGATCAAGAGTGATAAGAAGCCTTTTTGTCTAACATGTACCCAGAGATCCTTTTTAGCCATTACACATTCTCCCTCCACAGTAAAAACTGACACGCAGCTGGATCCTTGTAACAATTTCCATTTCAATACAATCAAAATGTTTTTACTGATAGTAAATTTAAACCATTTGGCAATTAAGGTAGATTTTCAATTCTGGAACTGAGATTATTTACTAAATTTTGGATTGTGACGACTGTTACTTGTTTTTCAATCTCAGTAATGCAAAGTTAAGAAAATTCAAATCCTCTAAGCAATTGAATATGTAAGAAAACAGTCATATCATCCACTCAAGCCCAGAAGCCAGTTTTTTTACATAGCATAAATAAATCTTTATTTTCTATTATTTGGCCAAAACTTGCAACTATTCTAGTCAACTAACAGAAATATTTGGTATGCTACCAAGACTTGATTGTACTTGCTTTATCCCCAGTCTAGAAATATTTGCTATCTTCCAATATCCTTGTCTGCAATTTTATTGATAAATGTAGTCTCCCTTTTCCTCAAACCTCCAGAGATATCCTGTTTTGGAAACCCATATCTTTTCTCCACTGCCTCTCAAGTAATCACTTGCACTGCATTAATAAAAATCAAATAGTGGGAAGAAATTGGAAATGTATTAAATTATACAATGACATTTCTGACAGGATACCATTCAACACCTTCACTGTCATTTTTTGTGTTAAAATAAGGATTTGGCCACAAAATCCATTTTTTTCTGTTTCTTCTTGCATTTTTTACGCAACTTTTTAAACGATCCAAAGGCTATCATTATTCCTACAGAATACCCAGAAATTTGATGCCATGCCCTTGGCATCACTCACAATTTGTTCACAAAATAGTTAAAAGAGTTGCATCATTTATACAAGATTTTTAAGTTCCATTTGTTGTGTAATTACTCTATCTGAACAAATCACAATGTTCTTGTTCTATAATCCGAAGTTCAGGAACCAGATAACACACATAAAATGCTGGAGGAACTCAGCTGGCCAGGCAGCATCTATGGAAAAGAGTAAACAGTCAATGTTTCAGGCCAAGACCCTTCATCAGGACTGGGAAAAAGATGGGAAGTCAGAGCAACAACATGCTCTTCCCCCATTCCTCAACTTGCAGATAAAGCAAGTTATTTGGAAAGTGACATAATTCCTTTATTCCTATTTGCAGACATCCCACCCTGCAAAAACTCATTTCAGGGAGGTAGCACCATCAATTTGTGGGAGACTTCTGGGAGAGGTGGGATGTCTGCAATAGAGTAGCTCCTTAGCAGCTAGCCAGCTAGTTTAAATAACGTTAGCTATGCTAATGAACGAATGACACCTGTTAAACTCACCTCAACATGTCTTTTACAGTCTTAACCCACCATGGGCAATAGAAAAGTCATTGTTGCAAACAGTGCAGCGAGCAACATTGTCATTAATTATTTTGACCCCTATTACGCAGGAGTACACTTTAGTGTAGTCTGGGGTGACGTACGTTTTTTTTTGGAACACTCTGCAAAGGCGCACTCTCGCTCACGCGCGCGCTCTCTCTCTCTCTCTCGTGGTCACTCGCGCGTTCTCAAGTGCTCTCGCTTGCTTTCTCTCTCTCCCTCTCTCGCTTGCTTTCGCTCTTGCTTGCTTTCTCGATCGCTTGCCTTCGCTTGATCTCTCTCGTGGTCGCTCTCGCGCTCTCTCTTGCTTTTCTCTCGCTTGCTCTCAAAAAAATTTGATTTCTGTGATATTGTATACAATTTGCGGGCATCAGGGAGCCACTATTAATATGCGGGAGACCCCCGGAAGTTCCGGGAGAGGTGGGATGTCTGTATTTGGATAGCTTGCTACCTGATTTTCTTAATTTAACAATTAAAAAATCAATAAAGAACCTATACCTATCTCAATTTCCATTTGTTGTCTGTACAACCATATTTATGCTTAGAATAAATTGCTTTTGGCATGCAGTTACCTGAACTGAACTGTATGCCTTTTCCATTGTTTTTATAGTTACCGTTTGTGCATGGGGGGAGGGGTGGTGTGATATTTGATGTTTTTTCCTTGAACAGGTTGGTTCCAATGGTTCTTCTTTGTTTCATTACAGTCTGTTGGAAGGATGAATTTCAGGGTTGTATACTGCATACATAACTTTGATAATAAATGTACTTTGAAGTTTTATTAAAGTAAAGCACAACTAAAATCAGATTGCTATTAATGTGGTATGAGATAATTACATTTAAGTACCGCACGTATAAAAACAGTGAGCTTCCATTATTGTTTACTGCATGGACTTGTTTCAGTATTGCCCATTGAATTAACACTATACAACTGAGCTGAGGAATCTGGATTCTGCAGCTGACAGTGCAAGATGTATCAAATCTTGCAGCTGTTCTTTCCTCAAAGGCCATCTTTGTTATTTGAAAATGTAGCAACTGCTGTATCTACTTTTGAAGGCCAATGATGGGCCCAGCTGTCAGTCTAACAGACATACGAAAGCCTGGGTTTTTTAAAAAATCTCAAAAGAAACTGACACAAGAAAATCTGCAGATACTGGAAATCCAAAGCAACACACACAAACAGCTGGAGGAACTCAGCAGGTCAGGCAGCACCTACAGTAATGGAAAAGAGTAAACAGTTGACATTTCGAAACGTTGACTGTTTACTCTTTTCCACAGAAGTGGAAGAGCTGAGGCAGTAAGACAGCTCCTGTTCGGGTTTTTGAGATTCCTCAGTCTTTAGGATCTGAAAATGGTGGATAGCAAGGAGACTTTATTAATGAGTTAGCTTAATGGAAAGAATCCACGTAGGTGTTCATTATTGAAGAAAATACATGACTAATGAAAATGTTCTACAGTACCATACTTAAACCATATATTTAAAATATATGTAACGTTCTGTAAGGTTTCACTGCCAATGTAATGGTTTCTCTATAGCAGCAATGTTTGGGTTATGACTAGCGATAACGGGGGCTTTGGAATGCGCGCCATCCAATGAGAGGTGTGTGGTTTCTTTCTTGTGTGTCTGAGAGAAGGTATTTGTAGTCTTTTGTCGGTGAGAGATGAAGAGAAAAGATGCAAGTGGAGAGAATAGGGAGACCGCAGGGCGGAGCAGACTTGGAGTGAGGATCACTGAGTCGACGACAGTCGGAGGAGGTCGATGGGGAACGAATGGATGGACAACCGTGAGCTCCAACGTGCACATTAGATTGTTTCATTAAAATGGTCCCTTTTTCTTTTTTATTTTCTTTAGTAACCCCATAGTCAGATTAAGAATTATAAAGCTCAATTGTTTAACTGCATATGGTGAACAGTCTGATATTTTGTGGTGCGGATTTGTAACGAGGCAACACATCAAGAAGCATCCACACAAACAAGATTTCTCAGTTTGGCTGGGCCGGAGGCTGCCTTCCCCTAGAGAAATGCATGCTGGCCGAACCTGAGGGTTACATATAGAAATACATCTAATTTATTCCTTCAACCCATCTTAAAGAATGGGGCACATTCAAACATTTTCTGATCCAAAAACACACAATGCACAAATCTAAAAGTACCTAAAAAATTATGACCTACAATATGTCACCACTATTTCCTTACCCGTTTCTTCCAAGTCCACCTGAGTGGAAACTGTGTCAATCTGATTCTTCATTCCTCTCATTATTCTTATTATCCTTTCCTTAAAAAGATCTATTAAATGTAAGGGTTTCCCTTTGTCTTGCTTTAAATTTTATTGTACCACTCAGATTTTGTCATTTTCCTTAACTACAGAAGGCAAAGGTAATAAGTTAAGAAGTCTTTGGTTTCGATTTTAGTGTTTAATGGATCTCTATTTCCCTTTGATAATTTTAATGCTAAATGCACTGTTAGATTGCCTGTGTAATATTATATTCTAGTAAATTCTCTTTTACTTCCCATGTTTTTTTTAAAATCGTTCTTTCAGTCTGTGTTTCTACTTTTCCCACAGTTTGTAGAAGCCTATTGCTTTAGCTTGATGCTGGCTCTTTGTTGACCAAGACTGTTTAAGTAAACAATTAGATCTGACTGCTGGCTTTGTAGCAGAACTAATTCTAATCAATTCCAGTGCAACTCAATATTAGTCAAACTAATATCAAACTACATTTATCTACAAAAGACTTATTAAAATACTGTATGAAATTCTGTCCTCTAATGATACAGTCACTTACTTCACAATTAAAGCAAAAATACTTTCGTGAACATTATCAATCCAAAGCATTTCCTCACTTTTCACTCCACAGATGTGGCTAGACCTGTACTTTGAGCAATTCCTGTTTTAACTCAAATTTATCATCATCTTCAGTATTTTGCTTTGGGAAAACATAAGTGAACTCAGTACTGCTACAAAAAGTGATGTTTTATATGTGGATGTACACTCACACAGAAAAGAGAATTAGAATACATGGGCCTTTTACAGGTTGTCAAAGAGTAACAAGTGGAGTGCTCCAGAGATGAATTCTTGGCCCTCGCCAAGATTTAGGTGAATGAAATGGAGGGGACAGAATGCAAGTTTACTCATGACACAAAAATAGGTGGAAGGGCATTGAAGATATTTGTGAATCTGTAGTGGGATGCAGATGGATCTTAGTAAGGTAAATGGAGCTTAGTATGGAAAAGTACAAGCTCATGCACTTAGGCAAGAGGAATCAAAAGGCAGACTAAACACTTCTGTATAAAGAGACTGCAATGGGTGAACTGCAGAGGTATTTGGATATTTTTGTCTATGAATCACAAAGTGCTAACAGGCAGATATAGCAAGCAGTTCAGAAAGCAGAGAGTATATTAGCATTTATTTCAAAGAGGGTTGGAGCTTAACCAATAGGGACACTTTGTTGTAATTGATCATAATGTTAGTGAGGCCTAACTAACCTGGAGTACTGAACACTTGCTTGTTCCCCTACCCAAAAGGGAATACAGTAGCATTGGAAACAAAGGAGATTCACGAGGCTAATGTCTAGATTAAGAGAACTATCCCATCTGGACACTCCAAACCAGGGATTCCCAAACTTTTTTTTTAATGCCATGGACCAATACCATTAAGCATGGGGTCCGGAGACCCCAGGCTGGGAACCCCTGCTCTAAGCAGAATTGGATCGGTATCCTTTCGAGTTTAGAAGAATGAGGGGTGATCTTACTGAAACATACAGGATATTTAGGAAGGACAGCAGGGCAGATATCAGTAAGTTTTCACTAGTGGGGGCATCTCAGATGAAGGGCATTGTTACAGAATAACATGACACCCATTCGTTTAAAACTGAGATACATAGACATTCTCTCCCCCGACAGAAGGTAGTGACTCGCTGGAACTCTCTACCCGAGATGGTGTGAAAGTCAGACCATTAGAAGTATGCAACATGAAAGCACATAATTTCTTGGAAAGACTGGGGAATTGAGTGCGATTGGATTTGGCAAGGAGGAGATGTGGGGCAGATCATATTGAATGGTATGGCAGGTTTGAGGAGTCAGGGGATGTACTCCACTCTTGTATTCAATACTCAAGAATTGCACTGATCAGTAGCACAGGCGCAGTCAACTTGGTAAAATGAAACTGATCTTTGAATGCAACTCTCACTCACACAAATAAAAGTGCTCTTCATGAAATGTAAGTGTTGTGTTTACCATATAAATAAATGCTTCATAATGCAATATTGTTCTGAATGTCACTTTTTATGACTCATTTTTAAAATTAACACAGTAATATGGAAAAGGGACTAACATTCAATTGTGCTTATAATGCCAGTACATAACACTATTAATTATTTCTTTCAAAATGCCACAAAAGTTACCTTGAAATCACAGAATTTTTTTAAAAAAGGAATTCATAGAATGAATACGTATATTCATCTCTGGTGGCAAGCAAGAAACCTCAGTGAATATCAAATAGTCATAGTCATAGTCATATTTTATTGACCCCGGGGGAAATTGGTTTTCGTTACAGTTGCACCATAAATAATTAAATAGTAATGAAACCATAAATAATTAAATAGTGTTATGTAAATTATGCCAGGAAATAAGTCCAGGACCAGCCTATTGGCTCAGGGTGTCTGACCCTCCAAGGGAGGAGTTGTAAAGTTTGATGGCCACAGGCAGGAATGACTTCCTATGATGCTGTGTTGCATCTCGGTGGAATGAGTCTCTGGCTGAACGTACTCCTGTGCCCAACCAGTACATTATGTAGTGGATAGGAGACATTGTCCAAGATGGCATGCAACTTGGACAGCATCCTCTTTTCAGACACCACCGTCAGAGAAATGCCCACAATGTTAAAAACAAGTTAGCTAATGGGCATGATAGGCTTTCTCTCAGTCAAATGAAGGGAGGGAACGTCGACTCAGACCATGAGAGGCCTGTGTCGGGCATTTTCATGCCTTACAAGGCGCAGATTGGAAGTCTGTGTGGGGCGCCACTCGCACAGACTAGGGCAATGTGTGATTAAGTGCCTTGCTCAAGGGCACAAGCACGCTGCCACAGCTGAGGCTCGAACTAGCGACCTTGAGATCACTAGACGAACGCCTTAACCACTTGGCCACGTGCCCAACACAAAGTCAAATGAAACCTTGAGGATATGGAGTAAAAGAAAATGAAACACTGAATGTAATCATTTTCAGTTTTGATAAGCTTCCATGCAAGAGCACAAGGGTATAGCACTTGGATTTGGAGGTGCTACCATAACATGGGATGGGAGCTGATTAACAAATCAAAACCAAAGGACTTAATGTTCCTTCTTAGGTCACCATGTAGTCACACACAAGTTATCGTAAGTATTATTGCTTGGGCCCCAACTATACAGGAATTCCCAACCTGGAGTCCACAGACCTCTCAGTTAATAGTAGGGGTCTGTGGCATGAAAGAAAAGGTTGGCACCGCAAATATATATTGATATCAATTTATTTAATGTCCGCCAGAGAAAGCAGGATCTCCCAGTGGCCACATATTTTAATTGCACATCCCATTCCCATTCTGACATGTCTATCCACGGCCTCCTCTGCTGTAAAGATGAAGCCACACTCAGGTTGGAGGAACAACATCTTATATTCCGTCTGGGTAGCCTCCAACCTGATGGCATGAACATCGACTTCTCTAACTTCCACTAATGCCCCACCTCCCCCTCATACCCCATCCGTTATTTATTTTTATAAACACATTCTTTCTCTCACTCTCCTTTTTCTCCCTCTGTCCCTCTGACTATACCCCTTGCCCATCCTCTGGGTTCCCCCCCCCTTGTCTTTCTCCTCGGACCTCCTGTCCCATGATCCTCTCATATCCCCTTTGCCAATCACCTGTCCAGCTCTTGGCTCCATCCCTCCCCCTCCTGTCTTCTCCTATCATTTGTATCTCCCCCTCCCCCTCCCACTTTCGAATCTCTTACTAACTCTTCCTTCACTTAGTCCTGACGAAGGGTCTCGGCCTGAAACGTCGACTGTACCTCTTCCTAGAGATGCTGCCTGGCCTGCTGAGTTCACCAGCAACTTTGATGTGTGTTGCTTGAATTTCCAGCATCTGCAGAATTCCTGTTGTTATTGATATCAATGATTTGGTTGGGGGAACCAAATGTGACTTGCAGGTTTTCTGAATGATTCAAGGAGATATTAACAAAGTCAGTAGGTGGACAACATCAGAACAGATGGAATACAGTGTACTGAAATATAAAGATTATCAGTTTCAGTAGGGTAAACAAAAGTGGCAAGAAATCAGAAATGTTGGTATTTTAAAAGACGTGCACAAGATTCACTGAGAATCAACATAGGGGTGCAGCAGGATAATAGTATGTTAGATTTTACAGCCAAAGGATTTGCATAGGAGAATAAAGATCTTTTATCATAATTGCAAAATCTCTACAGGGTTGGATCAAGGAGAGAGATAGGTGAAAGGAACACACTGCCGGACGTAGTTGTGAGAGCAGGCACGACAGTGGCATTTAAAAGGCATTTAGACAGGCAGATAGTCATGCAGAGATGTAGATCAGATGCAGGCAGATAGGTTAGTTCAGTTTGGCATTATGGTCAGTATAGACATAGTGGGTTGAAACCCCTGTTTCCATCCAGGGGGTCAGTGTGGACATGGTGGAGGATTACAAATACCTGGGGATACGAATTGACAATAAACTGGACTGGTCAAAGAACACTGAGGCTGTCTACAAGAAGGGTCAGAGCCGTCTCTATTTCCTGAGGAGACTGAGGTCCTTTAACATCTGCCGGACGATGCTGAGGATGTTCTACGAATCTGTGGTGGCCAGTGCTATCATGTTTGCTGTTGTGTGCTGGGGCAGCAGGCTGAGGGTAGCAGACACCAACAGAATCAACAAACTCATTCATAAGGCCAGTGATGTGGTGGGAGTGGAACTGGACTCTCTGACGGTGGTGTCTGAAAAGAGGATGCTGTCCAAGTTGCATGCCATCTTGGACAATGTCTCCCATCCACTACATAATATACTGGTTGGGCACAGGGGTACATTCAGCCAGATACTCATTCCATTGAGATGCAACACAAAGCATCATAGGAAGTCATTCCTGCCTGTGGCCATCAAACTTTACAACTCCTCCCTTGGAGGGTCAGACACCCTGAGCCAATAGGCTGGTCCTGGACTTATTTCCTGGCATAATTTACATATTACTATTTAACTATTTATGGTTTTATTACTATTTATTATTTATGGTGCAATAAAGTATGACTATGACTACTATTGAAGGATCTGTTCTTGTTCTGTACTGTGCACTAAATAACTGTGGTGAGATTATCCCGAAGTAGGATCACAGCAAATATTCACTAGTTCAAGGAATGGATTGGGGGGGGTCGGAAGGAGGGAGGGAGGCTTGCTGTACAAGGAGAGATTAAATAGACTAGCCCTGTATGACAATTTGCCTCAATGAAGCTTTTTTTAAATACTTAAGAGAATTCAGAATAGATTCCCCTCAGTAAGGAATCTAGTTATCAGGGTCACAGACTCAAAAAAAAGTACAAGTCAAATAGAACAGAAATGAGGAGGAATTTCTTGATATAGAAAACAGAAAGTAGGGGTAGAAGGCTGTAATTTTGGCCGGAGGCTATCTCAAGTGGAGTTCCACAAGGATCTGCACTGGAACCTCTGTTATTTGTGGTATCTGTCAATGACTTAAATGGAAATATAGATGGGTGGATTAACAAGTTTGCAGATGAAACCAAGATTGGTGGAATTGCAGACAGTGTGCAGGGTAATTTACAGATATGGGCAGAGAAGTAGCAGATGAAGTTTAATCCAGGCAAATAGGAGATGTTGTAACTAATGAAGGAAGAAAGTACAAGTTAATGGTAGGTCCCCTGATGGTATTAAGAGGGATCTTGGGATCCAAATCTATAGTGCACTGAAAGTGGCTACCCAAGGATACAAGGTGGTAAAGAAGGCATGGGTCACATTTGTCTTCATTGGTAGGGGTGTTGAGTATAAGAATAATGAAGTCATGCAGCAGATATATAAAACTTTAATGAGACCATACCTCACGTATGGTGTACATTTCTGGTCACGCCATTACAGGAAGGATGAGGAGACTGTCAAAAGGTTACAGAAGAGGTTAGCATGATGCTGCCTGGATTAGACTATAAGAGCTATGAAGATTGAACAAACCTGGGTTGTTTTCCCTAGAATGAAGGCTAAGGGAGACCTGATAGGTTTTTTAAATATAATTATGAGAAGCAGTCAGAATTTTTCCCCCAGGGCAGAAATGTCAAACACCAGAACACACGCTTTTAACGTTCAAGGGGTAATTATAAAGGTGAGAAGAGAGGCAAGATTTTTCTAAAATGCAGAATGGTAGGTGCCTGGAATGGTTTACCGGGGTAATACCGGGGAAGCAGGCAGTTCGGTAGGGTTCAAGAGATTTTTAAACGGACACATGAATGGAGGGATATGGATGATACACAGGAAGAGGACATCTGATATAAATTGGCATTAAGATCAGCACAGTATCATGGGATGAATGTTAGGTATTGTACGGTTCAATGTCGTTATTTTAAGAAAATTCTTTAGACCTCTATCTTAAAGTATTGTAGAATCTCAGCCTCTGAATGCATTCAAAATAGATATCAATAAACTTTTGGATATTAGAGGAAATAAGGAACATGGGATGGAGAGGTAGGGAAAATAAAGTAGTATTACAGTGGTGCATCTTGTGCAATGGCTTAAAAAGCTTGAGATGCTGAATGGTCTATTTCTGTGTCCATATCTTACAAAAGGACAAGTAATCCAGTTGGTTTACTTAAATTAAATACACAAAATTATTGCTGAAATTAAACCAGGATCAGAACTCCACTTACAAATTTCAGTGAAGTTATTATCACTTGGAATATGATATTGATCTTACAAAAGAGGTTTCTCTTACGAGTCTGGTTCTGTGCAATTGTAAACTGAACCCATAGCTCACTGGTTGCTTCTTAATATAACATGTAACCCACCCAGAAAGTTCAAAGAAATACAAAACCAAAAGAATAAACATCAAAAGAACAGAAGAAAGAAACCATGTTCAGATCCTCTCAGAATTATAAAAATATACTACTTCAAAGAAATGACATTTATAATGGCAAACAACATTGCTTCTTTGGACTACATTTTCAAAAGTAGCCACCAATGGACAGCCGCCAAAAGTTTGAGCTCACTCCAAAGAGAAGAACAAGGTGATACAATTAATACCTCTCCCTCCAAAATAACATCCTGGAGTCTAAATTGACCTAAAAATGGCTAAATTTGAATTCTAGCTAATATACAGAGAAGCATAAATAACTACTCTACATATTACTTCAAATTGAGAGAGAGCAAAAAAAGGATATTTTTACAAGAGGCCCAACACTCCATTTTGCCTTTAAATGGGGAGAAATGATGCAAGGTGATGTAAGAAAAAAAACACTGAAATTCAGATTAGTTGCAAATCCTTTTTTAATAAAAACGTAAAGAGATAATACGTAGTGTGCGAACTTTCAAGAGAGAACAACACAAAATATTCAACAAATCAGACAGTAGAAACAAGGGTTAACTTTTCAGATGAATTGAAACAAAAAGTCAGAAATCAAACAAGTTTTAAATCACAGAGAAAAGAGGGGTGGGCAGAACAAAAGGAATGCCTGTGAAAGGACAGGGACCAAAAGAAATTAAGTCATGCGGTGTCATTGGTGCCAACTGTGAAAGGGTGCTGGAGGCTTGTTGATGGTAGTAGATCCATCTGGAGAGGATATAAATGGAAGACGATGAATGAGAACAGAGAAAAAAAAACAATGCTCTGAGCTAGAGACGTAGTAGTTGATAGAATTCTGAAAAGAAAGGCTGCAGACAAATTAGGCGGCATCACTGGAAAGAGAAAAACAAAGTTAACATAACTAGGCAATGACTCTTCATCAGAACTGGCCAGTTCCAGCACAAATCTGAAAGGCTGATTGTCAGAAACTAGAGCAGTCATAGGTTGCTTGCTTTACATCCCACTCTCCCCAGCCTGAATCAAAGCCTTCATCGCTACCCAAAAAAGTGATGCCTGGACTTCAAACACCATTTTCCTATCCTACAAGGTCACCTCTCATTTCTCTAAAACTCGACAGAATAGATACATAAGTATTGAATCCCTCCTTGTACGGTAAAACTGCTAACTCAAGAACCAGTCTGGTGAATCTTTCCTCTATGTGTACTATATGTAAGAATTTTTTTTGGGATAAGATGCCCAGAATCATACTGAACAGACTGATGAATGAAGTAGGTTCAAATGGACTTTCTCAGTGACTCTGCAGTTCTTTTGATCCAATTTAGTTTAAACCAGGGGTTCCCAAACTGGGGTCCACAGACCCCTTAGTCAATGGTAAGGGTCTATCGCATAAAAAAGGCTGGGAACCCCTGCTCTAAGCCACTCATAGCAGAATACAAATAACTCCTAGCCAAAATGATTTGCAAACTCAAAATGACATCTGATAGGTATAAGATAACAGAGAAGCAAAAGTATGGGAGATGAGCCAAGCTACAATGTAAAAAGGAATCTCTAGCCGTTTGTCTTTCCATTTCCCATATGAGTTCTAGTTTGGCACAAGTACTCTTCGCCTTTTTAACAACTTTCCCACAAAGCATCCATTGTATGTACTGTATGTCACTGACACCCTCCCTCAGCTCTGTCAAGGTTTGCTGGCTGCAATATAGTCATAGTCATACTTTATTGATCCTGGGGGAAATTGGTTTTCATTACAGTTGCACCATAAATAATTAAATAGTAATAAAACCATAAATAGTTAAATAGTAATATGTAAATTATGCCAGGAAATAAGTCCAGGACCAGCCTATTGGCTCAGGGTGTCTGACCCTCCAAGGGAGGAGTTGTAAAGTTTGATGGCCACAGGCAGGAATGACTTCCTATGATGCTCTGTGTTGCATCTTGGTGGAATGAGTCTCTGGCTGAATGTACTCCTGTGCCCAACCAGTACATTATGTAGTGGATGGGAGACATTGTCCAAGATGGCATGCAACTTGGACAGCATCCTCTTTTCAGACACCGCCGTCAGATAGTCCAGTTCCATTCCCACAACATCACTGGCATTACGAATGAGTTTGTTGATTCTGTTGGTGTCTGCTACCCTCAGCCTGCTGCCCCAACACACAACAGCAAACATGATAGCACTGGCCACCACAGACTCGTAGAACATCCTCAGCATCGTCCGACAGATGTTAAAGGACCTCAGTCTCCTCAGGAAACAGCGACAGCTCTGACCTTTCTTGTAGACAGCCTCAGTGTGTAAATTGTAGCTGTTTACCTATATCTAAAATTATTCAGCACCTTTCACACATCTGTTGTGCAAGAATCAACAAGCATTAAAAAATAATTAGAACACCACAGAAAAATCATTTTCCTTCGCGGGATATGGACAGCCATGGCAGGACCAATATTTACTGCTCACCTCTAAATGAATGACTAGAATCCAATGACTGAGTGGTAATGAAGGTATGGCAAAGCATTCATTGGAACAGATTGCTACGGGTGGCTGTGGAGGCCAAGTCATTGGGTATATTTAAAGCAGATGTTGATAGGTTCTTAACTAGTAATAGTGTCAAAGGTTATGGGGAGAAAGTAGGAGAATGGGATTGAGAGAGATAATAAATCAGACAAAATGGAATAATGGAGCATACTCGATAGGTCAAAAGGCCTGATTCTGCTCCTATGTCTTACGGTCTTATTTCCAAATCAGGGTGCATGCGACCTGGAGTGGAATCTGCAGGTACAGGTCACCTTGATTACATTGTCCTAGTCCCCATCCGAATCATCATCATAGCAGATATCCCCGTTCCAGGTATCTTAATCCCAATGCTCCTGCAGGACCATAGATAGGACCTTTACGGATCCACCGTCATACAAGTGTGAGGCATGCAGTAGTTTGTATTATGGTAGCAAATCTACATGCCACAGAAACTTGCTTGACTTCAGAGTGCTCAGCGTGTTCTCATTTCATTTAAAATAGTGTTCTGAGAGCTGAAACAGGCCAACTTGTGCTGCAGTTGCAAAATTTCCTCACTCAGCTTTCTCAGCATTTAACAGTCATAATTCAATCATAAAAACCCACCCTACTTGAAACAGAAAATCCCTCTTAGAGGGAAAAGCTATATACTCAAGGGAGTGTGATATTACATATGGAGGCTTAACATCAGACAATTCAGCAAACGCCTTCTCCCAACATCTAAGAGGACCCCAGTTACACAGAAGATCACCCAGCGATCCAAAACACTCTGAGTTATCCGTCTATCCGGGGACCTGATACATCTCGGCTACAGTATCACCTAACGTGCTTGCCCACCACATTTTCCTGGACCTTGCTAACAGTGCCAAAGTGCAATGGGCTGGGTTAATCAGGCCCAAAAGACCCAAACAAATTCCAGTGTCCAAGAGATATGATAATAAGCATACAAACACAACGAAGTAACTTACGCCTAATTTATTGCCATAAAAATATTAAGTAGTAATTTACAAGGATTTCAGGGCTCCCAATTCTCAGTCGCCACGTGATTGTCACTGTCTTGGGACTTGATTGTAGCTGTTGTCGAAGGATCACCAAATTATGACATGTGAAGTCACCCTGGGTCTCCTAGACACCAACTGCAATTCCATGGTCTAGGTGAAGTCCCAAGAACCGAGGGAAAGGTCCCCACAATAAATAGGGGTTCCACAAGACAAACAAGCTCTTTGATCTTTTGTTCTCTTGCCACTAACTCAGCATGGTTTCTTTCATTTAAACAACTCATGTTCATCAATAGACATCCTCATTCCACTGGTGCCTGAAGCCTGGAAAGAATCCAGCTGGTATCAGCAAACACTAGACATTAACAAACCTACAGTGTTGAACTCCTACACAGACACCTTACATGCTGCAAGCTCACAAAGGGTTAAAGTGTCACTTGGAACTGTTCAGAATTTCGTCCAATGTTTTACAAAATTTAATACACCACAACAAAGGCTAAACGATTGGGTATATTTAAAGCAGAGATTGATGGATTCTTAATTAGTAAGGTTATCAATGGTTATGGGGAGAAGACAGAAGAAAGGGATTGAGAAGGATAATAAGTCAGTCATGATGGAATAATGGAGCAGACGATGGGACAAATGGACCAATTCTGCTCCTACGTCTTATGGTCTCATTTCCAAATCAGGAAGCACATGACCTGGAGGGAAATCTGCAGGTACTGGTCATGCTCCAGTGCACACGCCTTGCTTCTACTTCCAAGCAGGTTGGAGACGTGCTGTTGAATGAAGCCATGGTAAATTCCTGCAACACAGTGATCTGTAGGACACCAATGTCTAATTGAAGAGTGAAGTATGCCATTGAGGATTGGAGTAGAAGGGATTGCTTGACAGGTAACAAATCAAGTAGGTCACTTTGCCTTGTATGGGAATGGCAATGAACGTTTAAGTAGCATGGCAAACAGAGTAAAATGACATTAAGGGAGAAGCCAGATGAAGCAAGTTAAAAGTCAAAAAGAAAATTCTGGAGATACCCAGGAGATAATGCAACAAGCTCCAGCTGTTAGAATGCCTCTCAGTGGGAGAAAGTGGTAACAAGTTAAATATGCCTTAAGCAGAGCTTAAATGGGCGAGCATTCCTTGATTTACTTCAGCTGCATATAGCAGGTTCTTCTGCCAAATATGTCTTGGGGATTGTAATAATGATCTTGGTGGACTTGCTTAGCTCAATCTCTACCTTTCATCTCAAATGGAAAGCATGCATTTGCATCATGAAGTAATAAAAGTCACTAAGAAGAATCTCCTGGAAG
Organism: Mobula birostris; assembly: GCF_030028105.1. Taxonomy (NCBI): domain Eukaryota; kingdom Metazoa; phylum Chordata; class Chondrichthyes; order Myliobatiformes; family Myliobatidae; genus Mobula; species Mobula birostris. Next base: position 148,772,783 of record NC_092378.1, on the reverse strand, counting down.
ACATTCAACTGGAGCATGAATATCCGATGCCCACAAAATTTTGTCATATATGGATTAATGCAAGTTTAAAACAAAAGAGGACCAGAAGTGGCTTGGGACAGAATGATGAAAGTATAGAGCAGACAAACAGGCTAATCAGCCAACTGAGTCCAAGCTGTGACTTATGCACCATTTGAGCTTTAATAACTTTCTATTTCCATTTTTCTCACATTTTCATTAGAGTCTCCTCTTGAAGCACATATATTGATCATCCAATCACTTCCATTAGAAACAGCTAAAGAATTGAATTGACTTTATTTCTTATATCCTTCATATACATGAGGAGTAACCTCTCAGATGTTACCTCTCTGTCTAAATGTGCAATGTGCAATCATAGTAATTTATAATAAATAGAACAGTCAATGTAACATAGAAATACACTCAAATCATCATGAGTTAATCAGTCTGATGGCCCGGTGGAAGAAGCTGTCCCAGAGCCTGTTGGTCCTGGCTTTTATGCTGCGGTAGTTTCCCGGATGGTAGCAGCTGGAATAGATTGTGGTTGAGGTGACTCGGGTCCCCAGTGATCCTTTGGGCCCTTTTTCATACTTGTCCTTGTAAATGTTCTGAATCATGGGAAGTTCACAACCACAGATACGCTGGGCTGTCCGCACCACTCTCTGCTGAATCCTGCGATTAAGGGAGGTACAGTTCCCATACCAGGCAGTGATGCAGCCAGTCAGGATGCTCTCAATTGTGCCCCTATAGAAAGTTCTTGGGATCTGGGGGCCCACACGAAACTTCCTCAACCGTCTGAGATGAAAGAGGCGCTGTTGTGCCTTTTTCACCGCACAGCTGGTGTGCACAGACCACATGAGGTCCTCAGTGATGTGGAAGCTGAGGAACTTAAAGCTGTTTATCCTCTCAACCCCAGATCCATTGATGTCAACAGGGGTTAGCCCACCTCTATTCTTCCTGTAATCCACAACCAGCTCCTTTGTTTTTGCGACATTGAGGGAGAGGTTTTCTTGACACCACTGTGTCAGTGAGATGTTTCTTCCCTGTAGGCCACCTCGTTATTGTTTGAGATTAGGTCAATCAATGTTGTGCCGTCGGCAAATTTAATTCACAGGTTAGAGCTGTGGGTGGCGACACATTCATCTGTATACAGGGAGTAAAGGAGGGGCCTTAGTACACAGCTCTCAGGGGCACCTGTGTTGAGAGTCAGAGGGGTGGAGGCGAGGGAGCCCACTTTTACCACCTGTTAGTGATCTGACAGGAAGTCCAGGATCCAGCTGCACGAGACAGGGTCAAAGCCGAGATCTCTGAGCTTCCTGTCGAGCCTGGATGAAATTATGGTGTTGAATGCGGAAAAAAAAAGCTTACATAAAATGTAATATGAATGCACCAAATGTCCAGAAATTTTTGATATCCCAACATTCTTAAACCCTACACACTGCTCTCAGTCCCAGGCTGGCTACCTACTCTTTCTGGTTTGAATCAGAACTCTAAATGCTCTGACCATATTCATTCATCTAGTATGCTACAAATGTATAAATTATAATCAATCAAATTAACCATATCACAAACAAGAGAAAATCTATAGATGCTGGAAATCTGAGCAACCACACAAAATGCTGGAGGAACTCAGCAGACCAGGTAGGATCTATGGATAAAAGTACAGATGATGTTTTGGGCCAAAACCCTTCAGCAGGGCTCAACCATATCTACTGTTCATATACACTCAGCTGTAAAAGGGTTTGTGGGGAAGAACAGTCTTCCTGGCCCATACCAGTAACAACCTGAAAAGCAGAGCCAACCGGGAATGCCTTGTGACTGACTACAACTCCAGAACCTACAAAAAAGACGAATATCCTTAAAAGCATAGCAAGAACAATGTAGCTCTCACAACATGGCACAATCATTTATTACCACTAATTCAATGTACATCAATTTGTGCATTTCTTGAATTCCTATATTTATTCAGTTTCTGATGCCACATATTATTAGAAGGATTACCGCTCCATTGCAAAGTCTCTTCAAGGTATGTCTACCCTGAAGAAGTCTAAATCTTTTGTTTGACAGGAGTTCAGTGAAACTCTCTCTCAATGCTCCCACTCTTTGATCTCTACTGCTCTCAAAACTCTTCAATCATGTGCTCAGCTAGACTTACACCTATCACCTCCCAGTTTGTATTCCTTCCTCTCCTTACATCATCTTATTCTGGCTTCTGCTCTCTTCCTTTCCAGTCCCAATGAAGGGTATCAGCCTGAAACATTGACTCTTTATTCCGCTCCATAGATACTGCCTGACCTGCAGAGTTCATCCAGCCTCCTGTGTGTGTTACTCTGGATTTCCAGATCTGCAGAATCGCTTGTGTTTATCACTGCTTTTTAATTGATCGTTATGTCAATTTCAATTTCTTTTGCGTAAAATATGTTCCATGAAATCCAATGCACAATCTCAGCTTTCAAGAAAGCAACAACAAGAGTGACCACCTCCAGAGGGAACTGGGTTTTTACAAGATCAGTTGTGCATTTTTCTGAAATAAGTCAGCACCCTTGTAAAGCCACAAAGGCAAAAAAGTTTCAGTGTCAGGAGACACAAAGGTATAAACGCATAATTGCCAACTTTTCAAACAAGGGCACTGACTGTTTTCAGAAAGATGCATAACTGATCTTGTAAAAGCCTGTGATCATGTTTTACACTGAGACCAAAATACATGGTATCACAAGTACTGCAAAAGTATACAAAGGTTGCTATGGTAACTTCAATTACAAAAAACAAGTTTTAAACATTACACAGACATGTTTGACACAGACTCAATTTATTAAATTCATGAAAGCATATTTTAGAAGATTCATTTTTAATGTTCATTAATGTTTACCATTGAGCACATTTACATGGAACACTGTCACAAGAAAGCATCATCCATCATCAAAGACACTCAACATCCAAACCATGCCCTCTTCTCACTACTACCAACGGGCAGGAGGTACAGGAGTCAGGTCCCACACCACCAGGTTTAGGAACAGTTATTGCCCTGCAACCATCAGACTCCTGAACCAGTGTGGATAACTTCACTCACTACAACTTTGAACTGATTCTACAACCTCCAGACTCACTTTCACAAACCCTTCTGCAACTTAACGTTCTTAGTATTTTATTTTTTTGGCATAATGCCTTCTTTTACACATGGTTGCTTGCCTTTTAAGTATATGTTTGCTTTAATTCTATTGTATTCATGTTCCTGTAAATGCCTATAAGAAAACTAATCTCAAGGTAGTACGTACAGTAGTAACATATATGGACTTTGATATTTCAAAATTAAAATTAAAATTTACTATGTAAATATGAAGGAGTTTGAGGTCATGATAAAATTGTTACATAAAGTCTACTCTACACCAAAGTACACTTGCAACAGAATTTGAAGTGCACCTAAACCAACATTTCTACTTAATATACATTAATGGTCACATTAAACTCTGCAACCGCTGATAAAACTGAACAAAAATCCTTTGTACTGGTATATAATAGAAAAATATTTTCTAAGTCGGTAAAATCACATGCAAACACATCTTTGCAAACAGTTGCTATGATTATGACAATATTTTTAAATATTTTAATCAGTTTCCCATATCAAGGCCATACTTAGCTAGAACATTTGAAACAGAAGTTTTCTGATAACAGAAGCACTTTTACATCACTGCCTTTCAATAACAATAAAAAGGAACTCAAAGTGAGAAAGTACAATGTTGTACAAATACAGTGAATGTTAAAACTAAAATATAGAAGACATTAATATACAAGGAATAAATAAACTAGTAATTTGAATAACAGACTTACATGACATCAAGTACACCACCTACCTTCGTTCATTATCATCCAGGTGAGCAAAGAGAACATTCTTAGAAATAGCTTTTGCCAGGGCGGTCATGGTCTTGTAGTCCTTTGGTATTACCTGTAAAACAGTACAGAAAAATGAAGCTTACTTTAGAATTTATTGGCTTTTAGCAGATAACCTACGGTGGGGTAGTCTAAGACCAGAGGACACAGCCTCAGAATAAAGGAGCGCCCTTTTAGAATGGAGATGAGGAAATATTTCTTTATCCAGAGAGTGCAGAATTTCTGGAATTCATTGCCACAGAAGGCTGTGGAGGCCACGTCATTGAGGCAGAGATTGAAAAATTCTTGATTAATCAAGGCATGAAGGGATACGGGAAGAAGGCAGGTGATTGATGCTGAGAGGGAAAATGGATCAGCATGATGAAATGACGGAGCAGACCTGATGAGAGAAAGGCCTAATTCTGCTCCTATATCTTATGGTCTTATGGTCTAACTCAGCATTCAGACAACCAAAAAACAATGTCAAGGACCATAGCAGATGTTTCACAAAAAATGTCCATGAGGACTCTTCTACCCCAACAGACACAACACAGGTGAGTAAAGTAGGCAAACAAAATTTATATTAATTGGAGTTCAACAGCACAATAAGGGCCCTTCAGCCCACCATTACCATGCCAACCATCTGTCCATTTAAACTAACCCAATCCCCCCTACACACAAGATCCAGTGGATTGTCCGAAGTGCCTGGCTAAATGTCTTTCAAGTAATTCTGTTTCTACCATCTCTTCTGGTGGCAAGTTCCAGATATCATCCTCTGTAAAAAGACTATTCATCTTAAATCCCCTTTAAATCTCCTTCCTCTCAGCTTAAACATATGTTTTCTCACCACCGATAACCCTACCATGGGAGAAAGCTTATGGCCATCTATCTTATCTATCCCTCTCTTAATTTTATATTCCTCTATCGAGTCACTTAAGAGTCAGAGAAGTACAGTACAGCTCTGCAGCCCATTTAGTCCATGCCGAAACCACTTAGACTGCCGACTCCCATTGACCGTACCTCTATCATCCATGTACCAATCCAAACTTCTCTTCTGGTACCAAGAAGAATGTTGAAATCGAGTTTGCATGCACCACTTTTGCTGGCAGCTCATTCCACACTCTCACGACCCTCTGAGTGAAGAAGTTTCCCCTCATGTTCCCCTTAAACTTCTCACCTTTCAACCTTAACCCATGATCTTTGGTTGTAGTCCCACCCAACCTCAGTGGAAAAAGCCTGCTTGTATTTGCCTTATCTGTACCCCTCATAACTCTGTACATCTCTATCGTCTCCTTTCAATCTTCTACAATCTAAAGAATAGTCCTAACCTATTCAACCTTTCCTTGTAACTCAGGTCTTCAAGACCAAGCAACATCCTTGTAAATTTTCTCCATACTTTTCAACCTTGTTTACATCCTTCCTGTAGGTAGGTGACCAAAAATGCTCACAATACTCTAGATTAGCCCTCATCAACGTCTTATACCATTTCAACATAACATCCCATCTCCTGTACTCAATGCAATGATTTACGAAGGACAATGTGCCAAAAGCTTTCTTTATGACCCTATCCATCTGTGATGCCACATTCAATGAATTATGGATCTATATTCCCAGACCCCTTTGTTCTACCACACTCCTCCATGCCTTATCTTTCACTGTGCAAGACCTATTCTGGTTGGCCCTGCCGAAGTGCAAAACTTCACACTTGTCTGCATTAAATTCCATCCACCATTTTTCCAGCTGATAGCGATCTCTCTGCAAGCCATGACAGTCTTCCTCACTATCCACTACACCCCCAATCTTGGTGTCATCTGCTAATTTGCTGATCCTGTTAACCATTTCATCATCCAGATTCACAACGAATAGCACACGTGACTTGTGGTGAGGGCTGCATACCGTCGCAGACTTCAAGCCCAAATGTTGTGGTGCTGCCAACATCGCGGCCTCTATCCCAGATGAGTTCAATCGCTTTTATGCTAGGTTTGATGTCGCTAACTCTGAGCCTCCAAGGAAAGCCACCGCCACAACCTGCAACCTGATCATCTCTGAGGCTAAGGTATGCAGATGTTTCCAACGAGTGGACAGTCATTAGGATGTACACAGCACAACTGGCAGGTGTGTTTACTAACATTTTTAATCTCTCCCTCTCCCAGTGTAGAGTACCCTCCTGCTTCAAATTATCCACCACTGTCCCTGTACCAAAAAAAAACAAGGTAACGTGCCTGAACGACTGGCCTCCTTTCGCACTCACCTCAATAATAAGCAAATGTTTTGAAAGGCTGGTCAACGATTACGTCTGCAGCTTGCTACCACCCAAACTGGACCCCCTACAATTTGCCTACCGACAAAACCGATCGACAGATGACGCAATAGCCACTGCTCTACATACCATCCTTATACATCTGGAGAAGACGGATGCTTATGTGAGAATGGTGTTCTTGGACTACAGTTCAGCATTCAACACCACAGTTCCATCCAGGCTCGACAAGAAGCTCAGAGACCCTGGCCTTGACCTGCCTTGTGCAGCTGGATCCTGGACTTCCTGTCAGATTGCCAGCTGCTTGTAAGAGTGGGGTCCCTCACCTCCAACCCTCTGGCTCTCAATACAGGAGCCCCTCAGGGCTGCGTACTGTCCCCTCCTTTACTCCCTGTATGCACATGACTGTGTCACCACCCACAGCTCTAATCTGCTAATTAAATTTGCCGACTACACTACATTGATTGGCCTTATCTCAGGCAAGAATGAGGTGGCCTACAGGGAAGAAGTCATCTCTCTGACACAGTGGTGTCAAGAAAACAACCTCTCCCTCAATGTCGCAAAAACAAAGGAGCTGGCTGTGGATTACAGAAGGAATGGAGACAGGCTCACCCCTATTGACATCAATTTATCTGGAGTTGAGAGGGTAAACAGCTTCAAGTTTCTCGGCATCCACATCACCAAGGACCTCACGTGGTCTGTACACTCCAGCTGTGATGAAAAAGGCACAACAGCGCCTCTTTCCCCTCAGACAGTTGAGGAAGTTTGGTATGGGCTGCCAAATCCTAAGAACATTCTACAGCGGCACAACTGAGAGCATCTTGACTAGCTGCATCACTGCCTGGTATGGGAACTGTACCTCCCTCAATCACAGGACTCTGCAGAGAGTGGTGCAGACAGCCCAACGCATCTGTAGATGGGAACTTCCCATGATTCAGGACATTTACAAGGACAGGTGTGTAAAAAGGGCCCGTAGAATCATTGAGCATCCAAGCCAACCAACCACAATCTATTACAGCTGCTACCATCCGGGAAGCAGTACCGCAGCATAAGAGCCAGAACCAACAGGCTCCAGGACAGTTCCTTTCACCAGGCCATCAGACTGATGAACTCAAGCTGATTTCAGTGTACTGTATATTACACTGACTGTTCTATTTATTATAAATTACTATGATTGCACATTGCACATTTAAATGGAGATGTAATATAAAGATTTTTACTCATGGATGTGAAGGATGTAAGAAATAAAGTCAATGCAAAATCATTGATATAGATGACAAATAACAGAAGACTCCCCACTGATCCCTGTCGCAGGCCTCCAATCAGAGAGGAAACCCTCTACTACCACTCTCTGTCTTCTCCCACAAAGCAAATGTGTAATTCAATTTACTACCTCATCCAGAATGCCAAGCGAATGAACCTCCCTGACTCGCCTCCCGCGCAGGACCTTTTGTCAAATGCCTTACTAAAGTCCTGCAAAACAGTTAATTTGCTTTTCCCACTCTCTGCATCCTTCCTATAGCATGGCAAGTAGAACTGCAGATAATATTCCAAGTGTGGTCTAAGCAGTGTTTTATTAAAGTTGCAACATTGCAGCAGACTACGATAACATGTGCCTTCTCATGTTGCCATTTTCAGGGAAGTATTAACTCGAACCCGAACGCTGCTCTTTATCAGCATTCCTAAGCACCCATTCCTCAGCATTCAATGCACACGTGCAACCTTTATTTGACTTCCCAAAATGCATCACCATACATGTCAAGTTCCATCTGCCAATGCTCCATCCAGCATTCCATCTGATTTGCACCCTGCGTTAGTCTTAGATAACTTTCTTTGTGATACAGAGTAATAACCAAATTTTGTGTCAACTGGAAAAATCACTAAACATACATCTCACATTCACATCTAAGTCATTAATACTTAAGTATAAACAAGGACCCCAGCACCATTCCCTGTGGTAGACCACTAGTCACAGACTTCCATTCAGAAAAAGATCTTTTCACTACTACCCTTGGACTCTTATTACCTAGCTAACGTTAGATCCAATTAACCTTCTGGAACAGCCTATCATGAAGGATCTTGTATAAGTTTTTTTTTAACCCATACAGACAACTACCACCAAAATAAAGAAAAGCATTAGCTGCCCTTCACTCCTCTGGCATGTCACCTGCGGCTAACAAAGATGCAAAATCTCCTTCTGTGCAACCTGGGAGAGATCTCATTTGGCCCTGAAGATTAACCAACCCTTAATGCTTCCAATGACAGCCTCTTTCTCCTTATTAATACAGACGTCTTCCAGATTATCCACATACCCCTCCATGAACTCAGCATCTTCCACATCCTTTTTATTTAGACATACTTACAGATACAGCACAGTAACAAGCCCTTCCAGCCCAACAAGTCTGTGCTTTCCAGTTACACCAATGTGACCATTTAACTTACCGACTTATTCGACCTACCTAGGGGAAGCAACAGCAGCCGTGCCTCTGGCACTGAGTCTGGTCCTGTGGCTCAGAGGGAAAGGAACTAAGAGGATGGCAGCAGTAATAGAAGACTTTGTAGTCAGGGGGACAGACAGGCAATTCTGTGGATACGAAAAGGAAACACTGATGGTAGTTTGCCTCCCAGGTGTCAGGGTCAGAGATATACACAGGGTCCACAATATCCTGAAAAGGGAGGGTGAGCAGCCAGAAGTCATGGTACATAATGGTACCAATGACATAGGAAGAAACAGGAGGAGGTCCTGAAAAAAGAATACAGTAAGTTAGGAAGGAAGCTGAGAAGCAGGACCTCAAGGGTAGTAATCACAGGATTGCTGCCTGTGCTATGCGACAGCGAAGATAAGAATAGAATAAGGTGGCAGATAAGTGTGTGGTGAAGAATTGAAGCAGTGAGCAGGGATTCAGATTTCTGGATAACGAGAACCGCTTCTGGGGCAGCTGGGACCTAACCAAAAGGGATGGGTTTCACTTGAATCTGAGGGGGCAAATATTCTTGCAGGTAGATTTACTAGAGGTGCTGGGAGTGGTTTAAACTAAAATGGCAGGGGGATGGAAACCACAATGATAGAGCTGAGGAAAAGCCAGCAGGTTTACACGTAGAAGATGGTTATAACATAAATGTAAGGAAGGACAGGCCAATGATTGGGTACAAATGCAGACAGAGCAGAGCCAAATTGCACCAGAGAGACAAAATTCAAAAGGGCGAAGACTGTAGGACTGAAGGTGCTGTATTTAAATGCATGTAGTATTCGGAATAAGGTGGATGAACTCGTGGCGCAACAGAAAATGTTGAATCTTTGTGAATGGAGTTAAGAAACTGCAAGGGTGAAAAAACCATTGTGGGAATCATATATAGGCCTTCAAATAGTAGCCAAGATGTGGGGTTGAGATTGCAAATGGAGCTGGAAAAGGTATGTTATAGGGTAATGACACAATTGTAATGGGGGACTTCAATATGCAAGGCGATTGGAAAAAATCAGGTTTGTGTCAGATCGCAAGAGAGCAAAGCTGTTGAATGCCTACAAGTTGGCTTTTCAGAGCAGCTTGTGCTTGAGCCTACTCAGGGAAAGACTATCTTAGATTGGGTGTAGTGTAATACCCAGATCTTATTAGGTAGCTTAACATAAAGGAACCCTTAGGAGGCAGTGATCATTAAATGATTGAATTCATAGTGCTATTTGAGTGGGAGAAGCATAACTCACATGTATCAGTATCACAAAGAAGTAAAGGGAGTTACAGAGGCACGAGAGAGGAGCTTGCCCAGGTGGATTAGAGGAGGATACTGGCAGGGATGACAGCAGAGCAAAGATTGCTGAAGTTCCTGGGAATAGTTCACAAGGCGTAGGATAGATATGTCTCACAGAAGTAGGAGTTCTCAAATGGCAAAGACAGGTAACCGTGGCTGACAAAGGAAGTTAAGGACTGCATAAAAGCCAAGGAAAGGCCATATAAGGTAGCAAAAGTGAGTGGGAAGTTAGATGATTGGGAAGCTTTTAAAATCCAACAAAAGATAACCAAATAAGCTATAAGGGAAAAGATGAGGGCAAACTAACCAATAATATAAAGCAGGATACTAAAACTTTTTTTAGTTATATAAAGAGTAAAAGGGAGGTGACAGTTGATATTGGACCACTGGAAAATGATGCTGGTGAGGTAGTAATGAGGGACAAAGAAATGGCAGATGAACTTAATGGGTGCATTGCATCTGTCTTCACTGTGGAACACACAAGCAGTGTGCCAAAGGTTTGTGAGTGCCAGGAAGAGGAGTGAAATCCATTGCTATTACAAAGGGAAAAGTGCTAGATAAACTCAAAGGTCTTAAGGTGGATAAGTCCCAGAGTCCTGAGAGAGGTTGCTGAAGAGATGACAGATGCATTGGTCACGATCTTTCCAAGAATCACTTGATTCTGGCATGGTCCTGGATGACTGGAAGATCGCAAATATCACTCCACTCTTTAAGAAGGGAGGAAAACAAAAGCAAGTTAGCCTAACCTCAGTGGTTGGGAAAGTGTTGGAGTCTATTATTAAGGATGAGGTTTTGAGGTACTTGGAGATTAATGATAAAATAAGTCAGAGTCAATATGGTTTCTGTAAAGGGACATCTTGCCTGACAAATTTTCCTTCTTCGAGGAAGTAACAAGCAGGGTGGACAAAGGTGAGGCAATGGATGTCCCTTACCTAGATTTTCAGAAGGCAGTTGATAAGGTGCTACACATAAGGCTGCTTAACAAGATAAAATCCTATGGCATTACAGGAAAGATACTGGCACGGATAGCACAATGGCTGGCAGGGAGGACTCAGGAAGGGGGAATAAAAGGGGCCTTTTCTGGTTGGCTGCCAGTGACTAGTGGTGTTCCTCAGGGGTCAGTACTGGGACCACTACTTTTCACATCGTTTGTCAATGACTTGGATAATGGAATTAATAGCTTTGTGGCAAAGTTTGCGGATGATGTGAAGACAGGTGGAGGGTTGGTAGTGCTGAGGAAGCAATGTGATTGTAGCAGGACTTAGACAAATTGGAACAATGGGCAAAAAAGTGGCAGATGGAATAGTGTTGGGAAATGCACAATAATGCATTTTGGTAAAAGGAACAATAGTGCAGACTATTATCGAAATGGGAAGAAGATTCAAACATCAGAGGTGCAGAGTGACTTGGAAATCTTTGTGCAAGATTCCCAGGTTAATGTACAGGTTGAGTCTGTGGTAAAGAAGGCAAGTGCAATGTTGGCATTTATTTCAAGGGGAATAGAATACAAAAGGAAAAAGATAATGCTGACTCTTTACAAGACACTGGTCAGGCTGCACTTGGGATTACTGTCAACAATTTTAGGTTCTATATCTGAGAATGGATGTGCTGTCATTGGACAGAGTCCAGAGAAGGCTCATGAAGATGATTCCAGGAATGAAGGGGTTAACATATGAGCAGCATTTGGCTACTTTGAGACTGGAATTTATGCGTGGGGATCTTATTGAAAACTACTGAATTAGATGTTGAAAGGACTAGATACAGTGGATGTGGAGAGGATGTTTCCCATGGTGGGGGTATCCAGAACTAGAGGACACAGCCTCAAAATCGAGGGGCGACCCTTTAGAACAGACATAAGGAATATCTTTTTTAGCCAGAGAGTAGTAAATCTGTGGAATGCTCTGCCACAGTGGAGCCCAAGTCTGTGTGTATAATTAAAGAGGAAGCTGATCATTTCCTGATCAGTCAGGGCATCAAAGAATACGGCGAGAAGGCAGGTGTATGGGGTTGAGTGGGATCTGGGATCAGCCATGATGGAATAGCAGAGCAGACTCGATGGATTGAATGGTCGAATTCTTCTCCTGTGCCTTATGGTCTTTGGAACGTGGGAGGAAACTGGAGCACCCAGAGGAAACCCAGGCCGCCATGGGGAGAATACACAAAATCCCTACAGACATCAGCAGGAACTGAACCTGTTTTGGTGGCATCGTTATTGAGGCTCTCGTTGGTCAGGGTCAACCATGGATGTTGTGTCCCAGCTGTCTACATAATATGCAAGCCAGGGCAGTATGATATAGAGAGCAAGCTATGGCCCAAGTAGCAGGCTCCACCTCTTCATCAGCTGATGCATCCAACAAACGGCAGAGACTGATACAGTTTGGCACCAGCAGCGTCACAAGAATTGGCAGTCAGTGTTGAACTCAATGTAGACTGCCTTAGGGACTCCAGCTCTGGACTATACCTTGGGGTTTACTCCCGAAGCCTCCCCCATGTGTGGGTATAGCCACAAGGCAGGCAGATCAGAGTTTTCTATAATTGCATTGTAATGGTGTTATATTAACTACTTTACCTCTTTGGTAAATATACACAAGTAGTATCCATTTAGTACCCTGTGCACATCACCTGGCTCCATAAAGGGATCTACTCTTTCCTTGTACTCATGACTGACTTTAAGGATGCATAGTGACCAGGTTCTGTGTTAAATTAGCTTCAATAAATGTACTGAAACAACTTCCCAGTGAAAAATACAATGGCTTGGTACACAAGGTTCACCTCTGCAATTTTTCAGCACGTGCTGCCCATCTCAAAAGGTAATTAAGAAGAAACTTACATGCAAAAGGCATATTATTTCAGGACAATAAAGTGTTGCAAGCCTGTGTCATGTTGCCTATTTAAAGCAAGGAGACAAACAATTCTGCTGGACAGAAGTGCCAATTTACCTCAGGGAAATAAAGAAAAACAGTGTTTTGCAGCATCAGAAAGAGCAAATGTACAGCACTTCCCCTTCTCACCGTAGCCATTACAATTACCCAAACCATACTGGAACGTAAGACCAATTACAACTAAATTTTGAACATTTTGTTTTGGTGACACATCTCAAAGGCATGCACAGACTCCTCAAAACTGGGCCGAAAGAAAACACTCTTGTCAATAATTTTGTTGCTTTCACGCTATCATTAGAAATCCTCCCTGGGTAAAAGGTGCAGAGGACAAGAAAATGGGAACTCTGTTCAAAATATACAACGGCAATATGTTGGGTCTGGAGCATCTGAGTTACAAGGAAGGATTGAATAGGTTAAGGCTTTGTTCCTTAAAGCATAGCAGAATGAGAAGAGATTTGATAGAGGTATACAAAATTATGAGGGGTATAGATAGGGTAAATTCATGCAGGCTTTTTCTTGGAGGTTGGGTGGAACTACAACCAGAGGTCATGGGTTAAGAGTGAAAGGCAAAACCTTTAAGGGGAACATGAGGGAAACTTCTTCACTCAGAGGCTGGTGACTGTGTGGAACCAGCTTCCAGCACAAGTGGTGCACGCAAGCTCGATTTCAACTTTGAACAGAAGTTTGGATAGGCACATGGGTGATAGGGGTATGGAGGGCTATTGTCCCGCAGGGTGCAGGTAGTAGGCAGTTTAAATGGTTCAGGATGGACATGGCCAAAGATTCCGTTTCTGTGCTGTACTTTTCTATGACAAGTGGGGAAATTTCTGGCCAAGGAGGTTAACTTTCTCATGAACCTTGTAAGGGAAAAAAAATATTAGGGAAGACATTAGATAAATAGAATAAAAAAATTGAGCTGATAAAGAGCAGCATGGAGTTCTTACAGATACTCCTCATGCGAATAACTCAACTGTATTTTTAATGAACTACCAGGAAAAGTTGATGAAGGGATGTAATAAGTGGCATTTACATTGTTTTTCCAGAAATGGCTGATAACCTTCACAAAAGTCTGGTAAGCAAAACTGAGGTTCACGGAATGAGAGTCACGAGTCACATCAAACAGAAATTGGCATAAAGGCAGAAAGAAAAGAGTGTTGAATGATTGTTTTCAGATTGGAGGACAATAAGTTATTGTGTTCTTCTGGAGTCAGTGCTGGGAAACTTTTTTTTAAATATACATATTAACAATTTGAGCATGGGTGTGCAGGGTAAAGTTTCCAAAGCCACAGATAACACAAAGCTTTTTGGGAAGTGTATTAAACAGCACAAGACTGTAATAGACTTTCAAAAAAACATGTAAACAGGCCAAATAGCCAGAAATTGGAAGATAAAATTTAACACAGAAAAGCATTTAATTAGGCAAAAAGAAAAAGGGAGTGTATCGATTATATAGCACAATTCTCAGAGGTATGTGGCACATGAACAAACCCTAGTAAATGCAGGGGTTACTTTGACAGCATGGTAAGTAAACAGACAGGATCTCAGAAGTTCAAAGTGCAAATAGAGGCTCTCAGTAAAAGAAAATACTTTGTGGAGCATAATGGAAACAGTACATCAGATTGTGGTCACACAATAGGTAGGATATGGAACCCATAGTGGGTACAAAAATTATTTATTGAACGGGTTCCATGGATGAGGGGTTTTAGATCGTTAAATGAAACAGGAAAAGATGAGATTACTCACAGAAAAGCAAAGGAGATCTGGTAGAGGTTTACTTTATCAGGACTATTTTAATCAAGATAAATTGCAGGAAGTTACCATGTTTTTCTGGGAGGCACCAGGATCAGAAAACACAAGTTTAATATTTTGGGTAAAGATGCAAAGAAAATTGAAGAAAAGCTAGTAGAACTCTGGAATTCACCGCGCTGATGTTCTGGATTAAGTGACTGAATAAGTAATACAGAAATTCATCTGGAATTAGGAATCCAATTCCCGTGAGCAGGAGGAGGATTTAAACAGAAATAAGACTCTAAAATAATTGTACTGAGCATATGGGCACCACAGTGGTGAACATGATGCATTACAACTCAGGGCATCAGAGTTCAATTCTGATGTCATCTGTAAAGAGTCTGTACGTCGTCCCCCTGGAATGTGTGGGTTTTCTCCGGGTCATCTGATTTTCACCCGCAATCTAAAGATGTACCAGTTAGTAGGTTAACTGGTCATTGTAAATTGTCCTGTGATTAGGTTAGAGTTAAATCAGGAGTTGCTGGGCAGTGCGGCTCAAGGGCCAGAAGGGCCTATTCCACACTGTAACTCTAAAATAATAGACATATCTCCTGGATTTACATATGTATAATTATCACCAATATTTTTAAATCACAACACTGCAAAGCAGCAGTGAAAATGCATCAGCAAGGTTCCCTCCCCCCCCCCCCAAAGCACCTCCTTAACAACCTTCTGTCCTCTGATGTAATCTCACCCCAAAAGACAGATTCAGAATAACAGGAAACAAGTCCATTTTGCAATACTTTATATATTGGTATTTAGGCAGTGTATTCAATGGCTATTTCTAATTTATGATCTTTATTCCACCCCATTCCGACACCACATGCAATCCTTTCCACCATTTGTGCTACTCCCACTCATACACTCTGGTAATTACAAGCCTGTATAAGTGTTAGGGAAGCTATTGGAAAAAATTTCCAAAGGTCAGGACGAATCTATATGTGGAAAGGCAAAGACTAATGAATCGTAAGCATGGCTTTAAGGGTGATCCTGCCCAACACATTTGACTGTGTTCTCCTTTGAAGAGATATCAAAGTGCTTATGCAGTCTACATAGACTTCAATAAAGCCTCTGACAAATTTTCAAGATACCAGGCAAGTTGGCAATAAGGATCAAAAATTGTTTTGGTAAAATGTGAGATAGTGATGTGGAGGGTTGCTTTTGTGATTGAAAACCTGCAACCAGTGGTTAGAGATGTCAATTCTGAAATTCTTTCTTTTAAAACATATCAATGATTTGAATATGACTGTAGGAAGTATGGTTATTAAGTTTGCAGAAGATATTAACATTTGTGGAGTTGATAGTGAGGGAAAATTCAGAAGAGACAGAAGTCCACTATGCCCTAGGGCAGTGGTCTCCAACCACTGGGCCACAGAGATGTGCTACCGGGCCGCGAGGAAACGATATGATTTGGCGATATGAAACAATACGAGTCAGCTGCACCTTTCCTCATTCCCTGTCATGCACTGTTGAACTTGAACACCCCCCCCCCCCCCCCAAACACACCCCGTCGGCCAGTCCGCAAGAATATCATTAATATTAAACCGGTCCGCAGTGCAAAAAAAGGTTGGGGACCCCTGCCCTAGGGAATATTGAGGAACAAAGAGGCAATGATACACAAGTCCAACCATCCCAGAAGATGGGAGTAAAGAGAGCAGACAGGGCAGTTGTCTCCAATCTTCGGACTGCAGGAGTTGGAAAGTTAAGGCATAGTGTTGTAAGACCTCAGTTAGGCTGCAGGTGGAGTACTGTGAGCAGTTCTGGTCATCACAGTATACGAAGGATAAGATTCACCAGGATCCAGGATATTGCCTCAAATGGACTGTCTCAGTTACAAATAAAGATTGGTTTGTTTTCCTTGGAAAAGAGGAAGCTGAGCAGGAACAGATAGTGGCATACAACAGGGGTCCCCAACCTTTTTTGCACCGTGAACCGGTTTAATATTGACAATATTCTTGCCGACCGGACGACCGGAGGGAGGCGGGGGGGAGTGGTGTTCAAGTAGGGTTAAACTCACCTCAACATATCTTTTACAGTTAGGGTTGCCAATTTTCTCACTCCCAACTAAGGGACAAAATTAGCATTCAAATACAGGACACTTGGGTTTACCCCGAGAAAGACTACCATGACCTTGAAGCATTGGGTGGGCACCTGTGTGCACATGCGTGACGTGCGCATGTGCATACATGCTGATTTTTTTCCCCACAAATTGGTTTCAGCTTAATCTTCCCAACTACACTGTACATACATTATTTCTACTTTATATAGGCTGTGTATTTATCATATCATTCCTGCTTTTACTATATGTTAGTGTTTTTTTAGGTTTTAGTGCTATTTGGTATGATTTAGTAGGTTACGTTTTGGGTCTGGGAACACTCAAAAAATTTTCCCATATAAATTAATGGTAATTTCTCCTTCGCTTTACGCCATTTCGGCACGAAAGGTTTCATAGGAACGCTCTACCTTAGCGGGGGAAATATGGGACAAGGGCAGTCCCGTATGGGATAAACCAATGTAGCCCAATATACGGGATGTCCCGGCAAATACGGGACAGTTGGCAACCCTATGTTCAAGTTCGATAATGCGTGACAGAGAATGAGGAAAGGTGCAGCTGACTCATATCGTTTCCTCGCAGCCCAGTAGTACATGCTTTGCAGCCCAGTACTGGTCCGTGGGCCGGTGGTTGGAGACCCCTGGCATGCAAAATTACAAAGAGCAGAGATAAGGTTTATTGTAAGAATTTTTTCTTTATGTATGAGGTACCTAACAGTAAAGGGTTTAGGGTAAGGAACTAAGAGGCTTAGAGAATCTGAGGAAGATTTTTTTTATTAAGAGATTAATTAGAACTTAAACTACACTACACAAAAGGGTGGTGGAGACAGAAACTCACGAGTGCCTCAGTATTTTTATTTACTTAGACATACAGCACAGTAACAGAGCTTCCAGCTCAAAGAGCCTGCACTGCCCAATTATACCTACGAACGTGGAATGCAGGAGGAATCCAGAGCTCCCAGAGAAAACCTATGCGGTCATGGGGAGAATGCAGAAGGTCTTCATGGGTGGCAGCAGAATTGAACTCAAGTCTCTGGTGCTGTTAGCCAAACTCTAAGCACTACACTACTGTGAAGTTGAGGAAGATAAACAAACATGAATGTGTCTAATAATCAATTGAAAGGAATTTTGAGAAAGTAGCACACAATAAGCTTATCATAAATATCAAAACCTGTGGAATATCATAAGTAAACACAAGGAATTCTGCAGATGCTGGAAATTCAAGCAACACACATCAAAGTTGCTGGTGAATGCAGCAGGCCAGGCAGCATCTCTAGGAAGAGGTACAGTCGACATTTAATTCTCTTACTAGCTCTTCCTTCAATTAGTCCTGACGTAGGGTCTCGGCCCAAAACGTCAACTGTACCTCTTCCTAGAGATGCTGCCTGGCCTGCTGCGAATATCATAAACACTGACAGACAGCATGGATGTAAAATTGATCATATTATTGATTGTTCTCCACATTCATTTCTTTATCTTTACTAGCATTAACATAGTGTTACACTATCACAGTGCCAGCGACGTGGTTTCAATTCTGCTGTTGCTTATGAGGACCGTCTATGTTCTCCCCATGACCATGTGGGTTTCCTCTGGGTGCCCTGGACCAGGTAAAACAACAGTTGCAGTGAACTATTTATTCACTAAACTAGAGAAAAGTGTATTGTGAGGCTCCCCTCACTGCTTTTCTAAATGTCAAATAGAGTGCAAGATCAGCTACTTCACTTTGACCGCTCGGTTCTCGAACCAACCCCAACACTACAGTTTAACAACACTATAACCACTTTGATCACCTTTGTTTCGTTCTAATTGTGTACTTCTCTTGTAAAGACAGTGGATAATTAATGTTTTAATTTTTTTTTATTGTGAAGTCTACTTTTACGATGCTAAGTGCCTCTGAAGCTGCTGAAAGCATGTTTCTCCATTGCATTTCTGCTTACATGTACAGTGGCATGCAAAAGTTTGGGCACCCCTGGTCAAAATTTCTGTTACTGTGAATAGTTAAGTGAGTAGAAGATGAACAGATCTCCAAAAGTCATAAAGTTAAAGATAAAACATTCCTTTCAACATTTTTAGCAAGAAGTCTGAGAATCAGAGCGGGAGTGCGGAGGAAGCCATTTTGAATTTTTCAAGTGTTTTTTTCAATCGGCGTTCAGAGAGGCAGGACTGCGCAGGCTGTGAGGTCAGGCAGTGAAGCGCAGAAGAATTAAAAGGACAGAAATCCTGATTCGGGTTTAATTCGGAGAAGGAAGTCTGAGAATCGGAGCGGGAGTGTGGAGGAAGCCATTTTGAATTTTTCGGGGTTTTTTGCTGTTATTTGAGGAGCGGAGGAAGTATGAGTGTGAGGGCAGCTTGTTGTTCTCAGTGCCGGATGTGGAAGGTCGTGGCGTCTCCCATCCTCCCGTACGTCCACATCTGCGCCAGGTGCGCCAAGATGCTGCTCCTAAGAGAATGCATTAGGGAACTGGAGCAGCAGCTCAATGACCTAAGTCTGGTCAGGGAGAGAGGAGTTGATAGAGAGGAGTTACAGGCAGGTGGTCACACCGGGGCCACGGGAGGCAGACAAGTGGGTCACGGTTAGGTGGGGGAAGGAGGAAGAGTCAGGTAATAGAGAGTACCCCAGTGGCTGTGCCCCTTGACAATAAGTACTCCTGTTTGAGTACTGTTGGTGGGAGGGCAGGGTGACAGCTTACCTGGGGGGAAGCAACAGTGGCTGTGCCACCGTCACAGAGTCCGGCCCTGTAGCTCAGAAGGGCAGGGAAAGGAAGAGGAGGGCAGTAGTAATAGGGAACTCGATAGTCAGGGGGTCAGATAGGCGATTCTGTGGACGCAGTCCAGAGACCCGGATGGTAGTTTGCCTCCCTGGTGCCAGGGTTCAGGATGTTTCTGATCGCGTCCAAGATATCCTGAAGTGAGAGGGAGAGAAGCCAAAGATCGTGGTACATATAGGTACCAATGACATAGGTAGGAAAAGGGGACAGGTCCTGAAAGGAGAATATAGAGAGTTAAGAAAGTTGAGAAAAAGGACTGCAAAGGTAGTAATCTCAGGATTACTGCTTGTGCTACACGACAGTGAGAGTAGGAGTGCAAAGAGGTGGAGGATAAATGTGTGGCTGAGGGATTGGAGCAGGGGGCAGGGATTCAAGTTTTTGGATCATTGCGACCTCTTTTGGCGCAGGTGTGACCTGTACAAAAAGAACGGGTTACACTTGAATCCTAGGGGGACCAATATCCTGGCGGGGAGATTTGCGAGGGCAACTGAGGTGACTTTAAGCTAGAATGGTTGGGGGTGGGAATCAAATTAAAGAGACTAGGAGAAAGGAGGTTAGTTCACAAATAGAGAAAGCTAGTAGACAGTGTGTGAGGGAGGATAGGCAGGGGACAGAGATCAGGAGCACTCAGACCAAAGATGTAGGGGACAAGAAAGAAAAAGATAAAGTTGTTTCCTCCATTAAGGATAAACAGATAGTAAGAGGTGGAGAGTTTCTTAAATGCATCTATTTTAATGCTGGGAGCATTGTAAGAAAGGTGGATGAGCTTAGAGCATGGATTGATACTTGGAAATATGATGTTGTAGCTATTACTGAAACGTGGTTGCAGGAGGAGTGTGATTGGCAACTAAATATTCCAGGATTTCGTTGCTTCAGGTGCGACACAATAGGAAGGGCAAGAGGGGGAGGTGTCGTATTGCTCGTCAGAGAAAATATAACAGCAGTGGTCTGGCAGGATAGATTAGTGAACTCGTCCAGGGAGGCTATTTGGGTGGAATTGAGGAATAGGAAAGGTGTAGTGACGCTTATAGGGGTGTATTATAGACCACCTAATGGGGACCGAGAACTGGAGGAGCAAATTTGTAAGGAGATAGCAGATATTTGTAGTAAGCACAAGGTTGTGATTGTGGGAGATTTTAATTTTCCACACATAGACTGGGAAGCCCATTCTGTAAAAGGGCTGGATGGTTTGGAGTTTATCAAATGTGTGCAAGATAGTTTTTTTGCAGCAATACATAGAGGTACCAACTAGAGAAGGGGCAGTGTTGGATTTCCTGTTAGGGAATGAGATAGTGCAGGTGACAGAGGTATGTGTTGGGGAGCACTTCGGGTCCAGTGATCACAATACCATTAGTTTCCATATAATTATGGAGAAGGATAGGACTGGACCCAGGGTTGAGATTTTTGATTGGAGAAAGGCTAACCTTGAGGAGATGTGAAAGGATTTAGAAGGAGTGCATTGGGACAATTTGTTTTATGGGAAGGATGTAATAGAGAAATGGAGGTCATTTAAAGGTGAAATATTGAGGGTACAGGATCTTTATGTTCCTGTTAGGTTGAAAGTAAAGGTTAAAAGTTTGAGAGAGCCATGGTTTTCAAGGGATATAGGAAACTTGGTTCGGAAAAAGAGAGGGATCTACAATAAATATAGGCAGCTTGGAGTTAATGAGGTGCTCAAGGAATATAAAGAATGTAAAAAGAATCTTAAGAAAGAAATTAGAAAAGCTAAAAGAAAATACGAGGCTGCTTTAGCAAGTAAGGTGAAAATAAATCCAAAAGGTTTCTACAGTTATATTAATAGCAAAAGGATGGTGAGGGATAAAATTGGTCCCTTAGAGAATCAGAGTGGATGGCTCTGTGTGGAGCCAAAAGAGATGGGGGAGATTTTGAACAATTTCTTTTCTTCGGTATTCACTAAGGAGAAGGATATTGAATTGTGTAAGGTAAAGGAAACAAGAAGGGTAGCCATGGAAAGTATGACGATTAAAGAAGTAGTACTGGCGCTTTTAAGGAATATAAAAGTGGATAAGTCTCCGGGTGTGGAAAACATATCCCTAGGACCTTGAGGGAAGTTAGCGTGGAAATAGCAGGGGCTCTGACAGAAATATTTCAAATGTCATTAGAAATAGGGATGGTGCCGGAGGACAGGCATATTGCTCATGTGGTTCCATTGTTTAAAAAGGGTTCTAAGGGTAAACCTGGCCATTATCGGCCTGTGAATTTGACGTCAGTGGTGGGTAAATTGATGGAAAGTATTCTTAGAGATGGTATATACAATTATCTGGATAGACAGGGTCTGATTAGGAACAGTCAACATGGATTTGTGCGTGGAAGGTCACGTTTGACAAATCTTATTGAATTTTTTGATGAGGTTACTAGGAAAGTTGACAAGGGTAAAGCGGTGGATGTTGTCTATATGGACTTCAGTAAGGCCTTGACAAGGTTCCACACGGAAGGTTAGTTAGGAAGGTTCAATCGTTAGGCATTAATAACAAAGTAGTAAAATGGATTCAGCAGTGGCTGGATGGGAGACGCCAGAGAGTAGTTGTGGATAACTATGTGTCAGATTGGAGGACGGTGTGTAGCGGTGTGCCACAGGGATCTGTACTGGCTCCAGTGTTGTTTGTCTTATATATTAATGATCTGGATGATGGGGTGGTAAATTGGATTAGTAAGTATGCAGATGATACTAAGATAGGTGGCGTTGTGGATAATGAAGTTGATTTTCAAAGCTTGCAGAGAGATTTAGGCCAGTTAGAAGAGTGGGCTGAAAGATGGCAGATGGAGTTTAATGCAGAAAAATGTGAGGTGCTACATTTTGGTAGGACGAATCAAAATAGGACATACATGGTAAATGGTAGGGCATTGAAGAATGCTGTAGAACAGAGGGATCTAGGAATAATGGTGCATAGTTCCCTGAAGGTGGAATCTCATGTGGATAGGGTGGTGAAGAAAGCTTTTGGTATGCTGGCCTTTATAAATCACAGCATTGAGTATAGGAGTTGGGATGTAATGTTGAAATTGTACAAGGCATTGGTAAGGCCAAATTTGGAGTATTGTGTACAGTTCTGGTCACCGAATTATAGGAAAGATGTCAAGAAAATTGAGAGAGTACACAGGAGGTTTACTAAAATGTTGCCTGGGTTTCATCTCCTAAGTTAGAGAGAAAGGTTAAACAAGTTAGGTCTTTATTCTTTGGAGCATAGAAGGTTGAGGGGGGACTTGATAAAGGTGTTTAAAATTATGAGGGGGATAGATAGAGTTGACGTGGATAGGCTTTTTCCATTGAGAGTTGGGGAGGTTCAAACAAGAGGACATGAGTTGAGAAGTAAGGGGCAAAAGTTTAGGGGTAACATGAGGGGGAACTTCTTTACTCAAGAGAGTGGTAGCTGTGTGGAACGAGCTTCCAGCAGAAGTGGTTGAGGCAGGTTCGATGGTGTCATTTACAGCTAAATAGGATAGATACATGGACAGGGAAAGAATGGAGGGTTAAGGGCCGAGTGCAGGTCGGTGGGATTAGGTGAGAGTAAGAGTTCGGCACGGACTAGAAGGGCCGAGATGGCCTGTTTCCATGCTGTAATTGTTATATGGTTATTAGTGCAGTATTTTTGTTTTGTACAATTTTAGAGTGAAAAAAAGGAAAGGGGCACTATGCAAAAGTTTGGACACCCCAAGAGATCTGAGATCTCAGATAACTTTTACCAAGGTCTCAGAACTTAATTAGCTGGTTAGGGCTATGGCTTGTTCACAGTCATCATTAGGAAAGGCCAGGTAATGCAAATTTCAAAGCTTTATAAATACCCCGACTCCTCAAACCTTGTCCCAACAATCAGCAGCCATGGGCTCCTCTAAGCAGCTACCTAGCAGTCTGAAAAATAAAATAAATGATGCCCACAAAGCAGGAGAAGGCTGTAAGAAGATAGTAAAGCATTTTCAGGTAGCCGTTTCCTCAGTTCGTAATGTAATTAAGAAATGGCAGCTAACAGGAACGGTGGAGGTTAAGTTGAGGTCTGGAAGACCAAAAAAAAAACCTTTTGAGAGAATTGCTTGTAGGATTGCTAGAAAGGCAAATCAAAACCCCCATTCGACTGCAAAAGACCTTCAGGAAGATTTAACAGACTCTGGAGTGGTGGTGCACTGTTCTACTGTGCAGCAACACCTGCACAAATATGATCTTCATGGAAGAGTCATCAGAAGAAAACCTTTCCTGCATCCTCACCACAAAGTTCAGGGTCAGAAGTTTGCAAAGGAACATCTAAACAAGCCTGATGCATTTTGGAAACAAGTCTTGTGGACTGATGAAGTTAAAATAGAACTTTTTGGCTGCAATGAGCAAAGGTACGTTTGGAGAAAAAAGGGTGCAGAATTTTGTGAAAAGAACCCCTCTCCAACTGTTAAGCACGGGGGTGGATCGACCATGCTTTGGGTTTGTGTTGCAGCCAGTGGCACGGGGAACATTTCACTGGTAGAGGGAAGAATGAATTCAATCAAATACCAGCAAATTCTGGAAGCAAACATCACACCGTCTGTAAAAAAGCTGAAGATGAAAAGAGGATGGCTTCTACAATAGGATAGTGATCCTAAATACACCTCAAAATCCACAATGGACTACCTCAAGAGGCACAAGCTGAAGGTTTTGCCATGGCCCTCACAGTCCCCCGACCTAAACGTCATCAAAAATCTGTGGATAGACCTCAAAAGAGCAGTGCATGCAAGACGGCCCAAGAATCTCACAGAACTAGAAGCCTTCTGCAAGGAAGAATGGGTGAAAATCCCCCAAACAAGAATTGAAAGACTCTTAGTTGGCTACAGAAAGCATTTACAAGCTGTGATACTTGCCAAAGGGGGTGTTACTAAGTACTGACCATGCAGGGTGCCCAAACTTTTGCTTTGGGCCCTTTTCCTTTTTTGTTATTTTAAAACTGTAAAAGATCGAAATAAAAAAGTAACCTTGCTTAAAATATTAAAGAAATGTGTCATCTTTAACTTTATGCCTTTTGGAAATCAGGTCATCCTTTACTTGCTTAGCTATTCACAGTAACAGAAATTTTGACCAGGGTTGCCAAAACTTTTGCATGCCACTGTACCTATGCATATAATAAATTTGACTTGTACACAGAGGGAACAATTACCAAATTTAGACATGGCACAGTCCTTGGAAGCTTAGTCATTTCAACAATAGTAATAGTTTAGAGTTACAGACAGTATCGTGGAATGTGTGGATACAGAGCAGATGAAATTTACTTTAAAAGGTTGCATAATGTAACATTTTGAAACAAAGAACAAGAGCCAATTTAAAAAAGGACATTCTAAAAGAGACAAAGAAATTCTGTAAATTTAAAATTTGAAAATGAATGCAATGTTGATGTTTAGCAGATGGAATAACATTGAAGAAAATATACAAATACACAAGTATTTGGGAAATCTCATGTGCATAATTTTGTGAGAGATCACTTTAAATGAGATTTTAACAATACTGATGAAAGATCATTGAACTGAAATGTTTCTGCACAACATTTTATTTTCATTACAGACTTCCAGCATCTTTAATACTTTGCTCTTCAGATTTTAGCATGCCTTATTCACGGCATTTAAAAAGGAAAATGCATTTCTCTTTTTCATGGGTCTCCAAGTAGAAATGAGCAGGATTATGACAATATTTCAGAATTCTGTAAGAGATTCACCCTAGTACCTCGCTTAGAACTACAGCACTAATTTTTCATGTTTTTGGCCCTGAAACCAATACACTCAAGCACATTCTTCAGGGCTTAAAAACAGACATCTGCTTGGACTGTGTACTGCTGTGCTGGGAATCTGGCACACCCACAGCAATGAAATAGTGATCACATTGACATGCAGTTCAGTATTAAGCGAGCCACCTAAGTAACTTGAAGAGGATGGCTATGAAAGCTGGCTTTGGACGGGCTGTGGGCAAGCAATGTAAACATATAACATTGGGACGGGGCTTCAAGATGCTCCTTGGCTGCTACCATCAGCATGGGATACTGACAGCACAATAGCAAAGCAGAATAGCACAATTGCATAGTGGTTAGAGCAATTGCTTTACAGCGCCAGCGATCACCAATTGGGGACTGATTTCTGCCACTGTCTGTAAGGAGTTCGTGACCGTGTGGGTTTCTTCCAGGTGCTCTGGTTTCCTCCTACATTCCAAAGAAAGACATATGGGTTAAGATTAGCAAGCTGTGGGCATGCTAGGCTGACAGCAGAAGAGTGGCAACACTTGTGGACTAACCCTCAAATCTTCACTGGTTTGTTTGAAGCAAGTGACGCATTTGCTTCGATGTTTCAGGTGACAAATAAAGCTAATCTCTTCTTTAAATAAAAACCTTTGCTCTGTTTTAACAGAACATCCAGTTCTTACAGTCCTCTCATTGCCACTAGATCTGTGTATATCGTAAAAGCTGCTATCTTTACTGTTTTTTGGTTCGCTGCGCAACTCTTCCCAGCCTGGAGATTCCCCTCGTACAACTCAGCTGAGGCTACAAGAGAAGTGTAGAATTGGGGTGGGGGGAAGTTGGGGGGGGGGGGGGGGGAGTATGAATACATGAAGCAGTCACTGCTCATCCTCAGCAATGGACCACATGCACTCAGGTTATAGCCTAGAACCCCTGATCTCAGAAATATGCATGACTAACTACCCATTACTCACTCCAGGCAGCTCAACATTGGCCCTCAAAGGCAACCACTGCATATTGCCCTGGTGGCTCACCACACAGTAAGCCCCATATAAACAGATGATTTTAACCATTTAATTGCAGAGGGAATACCAATGGAGGCCTCGTCCCTCACCTAGGTTCCTGGTACTGAGGCAAGAACAACTGTCAGAAATTACTCTGATTTTAGCACTGATGTCATATCATTTACATTTTTTTTAATGTATCCCAAATGCTAAGCAAGATTCTGCAGTATATTCCATTTAAATACTTCAACAAGGCCCTACCTGAAATAAAGGGTGAACTTAAATCACGGCTGAGTTGTGGACTAATGCTCTGGTCTGATGTGCACCCAACAGCTGATAGAGAATTCAGGTTTCAAATGCAAGATGAAGAGGAACAATAAGAGGAGAAACATGCAAAGGCAGAGAAAATGCCAGAAATGACAAGTCAGACCTGTTGATCTGCATCATACCTTCCGAACATAAGAGACTGCATCCTCTTCGGTGTAAACTTCGGCACTTACTCCCCCTCTTCTGCGTCTGGCCTTTACTACTGGATTTGGTGGTGGTGGTGAAATCTCATCATCATGCGAGTCAGACTGAGAATTAGACTTCTGTCGAGCCAAAATTTGTTTGCATTCTTCCTAAATTGAAACAAGAAAATGTTTTCTTACATATACTGTACAGACCCATTTTTGTTTAAACCAGAAAACTAACAATAATTATCCAAGTTCTGAAGATAAAAATTATAATACTATATGATACTATTGGTGGCACTGTAATGTAGTAGTTGGCACAATGCTTTACCGTAGCAGTGACCTGGGTTCAATTCCCACTGCTGCCTGTAAGGAGTTTGTACGTTCTCGTGGTGACCTCTGGGTGCTCCGGTTTTCTCCCGCAGTCCAAAGGTTTACAGGTTAGTAAGCTAATTTGTCATTATAAATTGTTCCATCATTTGGCCATGGTTAAATCAGGGGTTGCAGACAGCACAGCTCAAAGGGCCAGAATAGTTTTTTTTTAAATGAAAATATGGTGTTAAAGACTGAGCTAGATAAAAATGACAATAGACACTATGCCATTATGTAACAGATTAAAAACACTTGTCCTTCATTGTGGTGAACTATTAGGCTGAATGGAATTGGAGCCAACTCAAGCCTGTCATACATGCCCACTTGCACTTACCTGGATCGTACGTGAGGACCGATCAATCCAAACGGCAAGATACTGAAAGGCCTACGCAGCTAATTGCCTTCATGGAAAGCATGCCACTGGTAACATATTGCTGAGGTCCCTTGTTCTAAATAGCTTCTGACAGGAGGCAAAGTTTGCTGTCAAAACTATTACAACACGCACAAAATGCTGGAGGAACTCAGCAGGTCAATCAGCATCTATGGAAAAGAGTACAGTCGACGTTTCAGGCTGAGACCTTTCAGCAGGACCAGTCCCCTTTTCCATAGATGGCTGGCTGGCCTGCTGAATTCCTCCAGCATTTTGTTTTGCTTGGATTTCCAACATCTGCAAATTTCCTTGTTTGTCAAAACCACAAGACTTCTTCCCCAATATTAAAAGTATTAACACAATAAATTATTAAAAGCAGTACATCAATAATATATAACTTCATTTCTTTCTAATCCCCATTCAATTGAATGGAGTCTCTGATGTTACGCCAGACATAACTGGCTTAGGATTAGAGAGGCAATGCAGATGATGAGGTACGCAGAGGAGCAGACAGGAGATTCTGTGGATGTAAAAGAGACAACCGGATGGTATGTTGCCTTCCAGGTGCCAAGACCAGGGACGCCTCAGATCGGGTCCAAAGCGTTCTAAAGAGGGAAGGTGAACAACCACAAGTCGTAGTACATAGGGGTACCAACGACACTGGTAGGAAAAGGAAGGAGGTCCTGAACAGAGAATATAGGGAGTTGGACAGAAAGCTGAAAAGTAGGTCCTCCAGGGTAGTAATTTCTGGACTACTGTCCATACCATGTGCCAGTAAGGGTAAGAATAGAATGACTTGGCAGGTAAATGCATGGCTGAAGAATTGGTGCAGGGGGGCAGGGTTTCAAATTTCTGGATCATAGAGATCTCTTCTGCAGAAGGTATGACCTGTACAGAAAGGATGGGTTACACCTGAACACAAGGGGGAATAATATCCTTCCAGCCAGGCTTGCTAAAGCCATTGGGGAGAGCTTAATTAATTTGGCAGGGGGATGGGAATTGGATTGATAGGACTGATGAAGCTATACACTAGATGCAGTGTGTAGTGAGACTGAGGAAGGACAGGCAGATGATAAGGAAAAATTGCAGTCAGTAGGACAAGTTGAAGTGTGACAGGGAAGCAACATCAAAAAGGTGATGAAACCAGGACTGAAGGTGTTATATCTGAAGGCACACAGTATACAGAATAGAGTATCTTGTAGTGCAGTGAGAGATTATCAGGCATGATGTTGTAAATACCTGAGCCGTGGCTGAAAGAAGATCACAGTTGGGACCTTAATATTCAAGGATACACAATGCATTGAAAGAACAGGCAGGTAGGTGGGGTGGGAGGGTAGCTCTGGTGGCAAGAGATGAAGTCAAATCCTTAGAAAGAGGTGACATAGGATGAAGGTGTAAAATCCTTGTGGGTAGAGTTAAGAAAATACAAGGGTGAAAAGACCCTGATGGGAGTTAGAAAGAGACATCCAGACAGTAGACAGGATGTGGGCTACAAATTACAGCAGGAGATAGAAAATGCATGCCAAAAGGGCAATGTTGTGAGAGACATGAGGGATATGCAGGTAGACTGGGAATAAAGAGCAAAAAAAGCCACAAAGAAAAAAGATGAAATATGAAGGCAAGCTAGGCAATAATATAAAAGTGGATACAAAATATTTTTTCATAAGTATAAAGAGTAAAAGAGAAACGAGAGTGAATATTGGACCACTGAAAAATGATGGAGAGGTAGTAATGGCGGGCAAAGAAATGGCAGACAAATTTAATAAGTATTTTGGTTCTGTCTTCACTGCGAAAGACACCAGCAGTAGGCCAGAAATTCATAAGTATCAGGGGGCTATAACTGAGGAGGAGGTGCTTGGGAAGCTGAAAGGTCTGATAGTAGGCACGTCACCTGAACTATACATCCCAGGATCCTGAAAAAGGTAGCTGAAGAGATTTTGGGAAGCATTAATGATCTTTCAATAATCACTAGATTCTGGAGGACTGGAAAATTGCAAACATCACTTGACCCTTTTAAGAAAGGAGGGAGATAAAAGAAAGGAAATTATATGCCAGTTAACACACACAAAATGCTGGAGGAACTCAGCAGACCAGGTAAGATAGATGCTGCCTGTCTTGCTGAGATCCTCCAGCACTTTGTGTTATATAAATTTCCAGATTGAAGTCAGGCTAACGGGCATATATGGTTGGGAAGATGTGAAGAGTTCATTATTAAGGATAGGGTTCCGGGGTACTTAGAGGCACATGGTAAAATTGGCCAAAATCAGCATGGTTTCCTTAAGGGAAAATCTTAATGGCATTTTTTGAGAAATAACAAGGAGGACAGACGAAGAGAGACAGACAGTGGATGTTGTGTACTTGGATTTTCAGAAGGCCTTTGACAAGGTGTCGCATAAGAGACCACATTATTACAGGAAAGATACTAGCATGGATAGAAGATTGGCTGACAGGCAAGATGCAAAGACTGGGAAGAAAGCAGGTCTTTTCTGGTTGACTGCCAGGGATGAGTGGCGTTCAGCAGAGGTCGGTGTAGGTACTGCTTCTTTTCACGTAATGTCAGTGATTTGGATGATGGACTTCATGGCTTTGTGGCCAAGTTTGTGGATGATGCAAAGATAGGTGGAGGGGCAGGTAGTGTTAAGGAAGCAGCGTATCTGCAGAAAAACAGATTGGGAGAATGGACAAAAAGGCAGATGGAATATAGTGTAGGGAAGTACAAGATCATGCACTTTGGTCAAAGGACTAAAGGTGTAGACTATGTTATAAACCAGGAGAATTTTTTAAAATCTGAGGTGCAAAGGGACTTGGGAGTCCTTGTGCAGAATTCCCTGAAGTTCCACATGCAGGTTGAGTCAATGATAAGAAAGGCAAATACAATGTTAATTTCGAGAGAACTAAAATACAAAAGCAATGATATAATATTGAGGCTTTATAAGGCATTAGTCAAACCGTACTGAGTACTGTGAACAGCTTTAGGCCCCTTAACTAAGAAAGGATGTGCTGGCATTGGAGAGGGTACAGAGGAGGTTCACGAGAATGATTCCAGGAATGAAAGTGTTAACATATGAGGAGCAGTTGATGGCTCAGAGTCTGTAGTCGCTGGAGTATAGAATGAGGAGGAATGGGGGGGGGGGGTGGTAATCTCAGTGAAACCTATCAAATATTCAAAGGCTTAGAGTGGATGTGGAAAGGATGTTTCCTATGGTGGATGAGTCAAGGACCAGAGGGCACAGCCTCACGATAGAGGGACATCCATTTAGAACAAAGATGAGGAGGAATTTCTTTAGCCAGAGTGTGGTGAATCTATGGATTCATTGTTACAGATTGCTATGGAACGCAAGCCATGAAGTATATTTAAAGTTGAGGTGGATAGGTTCTTGATTAGTTAGGGTGTCAAAGGTTCCTGGGAGAAGGCAGGAGATAATAAATCAGCCATGATGAAATAGTGGAGTAAACATGATGGACTGAGCATCCTAATTATGCTCCAAGTCTTATGGTCTAAATTCTCCTGTGATTAGGCTAGGTTTAAATAGGTGGGTTGCTTGTTGTTCCGAAAGGGCCTGCTCTGAGCTGTATTCCTAAATGAATAACCTTATTGTAACTTAATTTTTTTTTAATGTATTGTGCTGTACTGCTGTCACAGAACAATAAATTTCACAACATTTGTCAGTGATAATAAACCTGACCGATGGCAAGCACATAATCCTTATACAAGGCATTGACCATCTCAAGTTTCTGTTTTATATTTAACACTATTACATTACAGAATCCTCTACAATCACTATCCAGGGGAATCACCACTGACCAGAAACAATTAGTCAACTTCAAAGGCATGTTACTGGGTGAAAGATACACCTCAGGCTTGAAAGATTTTCCAATATCTACAGAGTAAATCAGCAGTACGATGGAATACTTTCCACACACTTCAAATCTTTTTCATGAAGCCTCACATCTTTCAGAGCAAAGTAACATGCTGAATTGGGATCCAATTCACCACATTCACTCACTCCAGCATTGGCACTCTATCTGCACATATACAATTAACAAAATATCCAGGCATCCTTGTAGCCTCAGGAAGGACTAATGAACACAATGTTAGAAATCCTGCGCAGCACCAATAGCCTGAAGCACTACACACTGTTTTGCTCCCCTCATCTAATCAAGGATATAAGGAACGCAGCAAAGATACATAAGCTTTGTTCCTGGGACAACAGCTTTGCTGTACAAGGAAGATTGAATACAACGGGCTTGTAAATGCTTGAGTTTAGAAGACTGAGAGATGATCTCGTTGAAGTTAATGCAAGAAGGAAGATCCTTCTAACTGGAGAGTGTACAGCCAGATTCACAGTCTCAAAAGTAAAAATAAACCATTAAGGGTAGAAATGAATCCAATTTCTTGTCACACAGGGTGACAAATCTGTGGAATTCTCTATCCTGGAAGGTCATAGGAGCTCACAGTTCATCCAAATTAGGGATAAATTAGGGATTTCTGGATATTAAAGGAATCAAGGGATATGGGGATAGAGCAGGAAAATGCTACTGGCAGAGTAAAGAAACCATGACCCTGCTGAACAGCACAGCAGGTCTGAGGGCCCAACTGGCCAATCCAGTTGCTGTTTTTAGCATTCTTGTGTAAAGCATGCAACTTGGAAAACAAAAGGTTTGTTAGGCTTGTCTGCCTTGTTGGCTGGATAACAAAATCAGAGACTTGATGTAAGAAACATACAGGTACCAGATAATACTTCATTTGATCAAATCTTAAGGTTCCATGAATATGCAAGGATATACTTGCCTCCGAATCAGTACAGTAGTTATTCACTAGATTAAATGTCTAGGATGAAGAGGTTATTCCATCACAATCAAAATCAAGTTTAATATCAGAGGCATATGTTGTGAAATTTGTTGTTTTGTGGCAGCAGTATAGTTCACAATTAAAAAAAATGAATTACAATAGTATATACTGTATATATTTAAATTAAATAGTGCAAAAATTGAGGGCAAAAAAGAAAACAAAATGAGATAGTGTACATGGGTTCTTTGTCCAGTTAGAAATCTGATGGCAGAGGGAACAAAACCGTTCCTGAAATGTTGAGTGTGTGTCTTCAGGCTCACATACCACCTCATCAATGGTAGCAATGAGAAGAGGGCATGTCCTGGGTTGAAGGAGGTCATTAATGATAGCTGCCATCTTTTTGAGGCATTGTCTTTTGAAGATGTCCTCAATCCTCGGCAGGCTAGTGCCCACAATGGAGCTGACTGAGTTTGCAAATTTCTGCAGCTTTTTCTGATCCTGAGCAGTGGCCCTTCCATACTAGACAGTGATACAACCAATCAGGATGTTCTCCACCGTACATCTGTAGAAAATTGCAAGTGTCTTTGGTAGCATAGCAAGTCTCCTCAAACTCCTAATGATATATAGCCACTGTTGTGCCATCTTCTTAATTACGTCAATATGTTGGGCCCAGGGTAGATCTTCAGAGATGTACAAATTGCTCACCCTTTCCACTGCTGATCCCTCGATGAGTACCAGTTTGCATTTTCTCAACTTCCTTTTCCTGAAGTCCACAATCAATTCCTTGGTCTTACTGATGTTGAGTGCAAAGTTGCTGTTGCAACGCTACTCAACTAGCTGATCTATCTTACAGAATAAAGTACAGCCTGGTGTTGAAACACCAATGCCATTGAATGGAAAATCTTACAAAAAAGTAGTGGATATGACCCACCATGGGTAAAGCCAGGGATAGGGTTCCTCTTGTCCTCACCTACAACCCCACCAGCCTCCGTATCCAACACATAATTCTCAGGAACTTCCACCGTCTCCAACAGGATCCCACCAGCAAGCACATCTTCTTCCCCCCCCCCCAATCACTTCCTGCTTTCCACACGGATTGCTCCCTACTTGACTCCTTGTCCATTCGTCCCTCCCTACTGACACTTACCCTTGCAAGCAGAAAAAGTGCTACATCTACCCCCACACCTTTCCCTCACTACCATTAAGGGCCCCAAACAGTCCTTCCAGGTGAGGCGACACTTCACCTGCCAGTCTGTTGGGGTCATATACTAAGTCTGGTGCTCCTGGTGTGACCTCCTGTATAATCGGAGAGACCCGACACAGACTGGGAGACCACTTCGCCGAGAACTTACACTCCGTTTGTCAGAAGAAGCAGGATCTCCCAGTGACCACCCATTTAATTCCACTTCCCATTCCGACGTGACCATCCATGGCCTCCTTTACAGTCGCGATGAAGCCACACTCAGGTTGGAGGAACACCACCTTGTATTGCATCTGGATAGCCTCCAACCAGATGGCATGAATATCGATTATTCGAATTTCTGGTAATGCACACCCCCCCCCCCCCCTTCACCATGCCCCATCCCCTTTACCTTCTCTCATCTTATCTCTGTGCTTGCCCATTGCCTCCCTCTGGTGCTCCTTTTTCTTTCTTCCATGGCCTTCTGTCCTCTCCTACTATATTCTCCCTTCTCCAGCCCCGTATCTCTTTCACCAATCAACTTCCCAGCTCTTTAATTCCCCCTCCCAGTTTCACCAATCACATTGTGTTTCTCCCTCTCCTCCACCCACCTTTTAAATCTAGTCATTTTTTTTTCCTCCAGTACTGCTGAAGGGTTCTGTTTCAAAACATCAATTGTACTTTTTTTCCCCATAGATGCTGCCTGGCCCACTGAGTTTCTCCAGCATTTTGTGTGTGTTGCTTGGATTTCCAGCATCTGCAGATCTTCTCTTGTTTGTTCTGGGAATTCTTATAGTCTCATGAACCATATTCCTTATCAACTTCCAAAATCAAAAAGTTTCATTTTGAAACATACTAATTAAGGTACAATCACAGGGCTTACTTGGCCGCTTCAGAGTGTGCCTAGAAGTTAACCTCGTGGAGTGGGTCTGGAGTCACATGAAGACCAAACCAAGTAAAGACAATAGATTTCATCCCTGAAGGACAGAGTGAACAGGATGAGTTTTTAACTGACATCTGGTAGGTTTCATATTTACTATTGCTAATAATTAAGTGACCATCTATCCTATCCTCCCTATCCACCCATGCCCTCTCTCAAATTCTTTATAATAGATACCAAGGAGGAATCAGAAATTGCTTCTTTGGGTTGTTAGTCCAGGCCTCTGGAATACTAGCTGATGGTTCAATATTCAAATTAATTGCTTATCCTGTGTGTTGAAATATCTGTAGAAAAGGTACTGTTCTTAAATATCAATATGTCAGATCCTGCTAGTGTTGCTTCTACCCATCTCCTCATTCGCTCAGAGTTTCTCCCCTCCTTCCTATTGCCTCCAATACATGCATTAATCCAGGTGTGGACATGATGGCAACACTGGCAGGACTTGATGTGTTGGCATCCAAATATAGCAGCCAGAAAGACAGACATACAACAGGTCAGAATAAAGGGGATAGTTGATCAAGAGAGAGCGAGTAGGAGAAAAGAACGGACAGTAGACCTGCTGTAGCCAACTTTCTTCAAAATGACATGAAACCAAAATTTACTTGTTGTTCTTTCATATATTGTTTGATAAAATGCAAATAATGACAGATTTACAGTCAATTATTACATGGCTCATTTCCATTTGACTTCTGCAGTTGTGAAAACAAATCAAGTTTTAAAACAAGATTATATCCAAAAATAGTTTGGGAAGCAAAAGGCACCTGTACATGAGAACACTATAAACATTACGACTCTATTCAACTTTATTGAAGGAATCGAGAGTTTACTTTTCATTGCCATTTGAATCAAAGCAAATATGTTTCTCAATATATTCTGATGGGAAACTTAGTCTTCTCGCCCTCCACAGACATCAATTCTGCAACGGGAATAACATGCAGTGTTTCACCGATAACCTCCAAGAGGACCACAACCTTGTCATAGTTTGGAGGTTTGTGTCCCTCATTAACCCAGAGAGCCATGTTGGCTGGAGTCAGGGACTTGTGCTTTGGCTCCTGGTAGAGCCAGTCATGCCAAACAGGTCAAGAGCAATCCACCGCCCTCCAAGTTGGGAGTCCAGCTCAGGGCTAACAACAGTGACTGCCAAAATAAAATTGTTAGGGAAACAGCAACAAAGAATCTTGCTCCATCCGAGTGACACCATTCCTGAGCCTCCACCCAGGACTTGCATGACTAACAGTAGTGAAATCAGACAGGAAGCTATTGACAAGATGAAGGAAGCTGTGAACACCGCCAGAGATGGAGGACCTTCACTGCTGCCCTGATGGCCAGCGGCATAACGGGCCAAAAAAAAATTCACTGAAAAGGTTACTGAATTTAACTATCATTATAAATTGTTGGGACCTTGAGAAATACCAAGATTTGAGCTTCTGGACCTTATGCACTACACAAGTAAATCATTGTCCTTGGCATGTCCTGTTGACAAAGCCACGGTATTACAGCTTGAGGTGTCGGAGTTCAGAGTTAATTCTGGCACCACGGGCAAGGAGACTTTGTACGTCCTCTCCGAGTATGCATGGTTTTTCCCTGGGTGCTCCAATTTCCTTCCACAGACCAACGACACACCTGGTAGGTTAATTCTTGCTATTCGTTTCTGCGGCTTGTGACTCACTAGGCGGCAATTGACATTTCTTAAGCATTTGTCTGTTTGTTTGTTTTTTTTTAAAAAGGCCGAGTTGCTAGCTTGATGCTCAACCCAGCACTGATCGAAAGCATGCAAGCAGCTGGTCAGATTCAAACCCAGGACCACTCGCCTCAAAGTCCGGTACGGATGCCACTACACCACCGGCCAGCTGGTAGGTTAATTGGTCATTGTAAATTATCCCATGATTAGGTTAGGGTTAATCAGGCTTGCCTTAGGTTGCTCAGGCAGCTTGGCTTGAAAGACTAAAAGGGCCTACTCTGCACTGTATCACTAAATAATTATAAATGAAATATTTAATGTTGGAGCTCAGCAAATAATTTCCCACAAGCTCATTAATTCAGATTGTACTTCTGAAAATATGTGGGGGTGCAGGAGTAAAAACAACTCATAAATGTATTTAGCTTAAGTTAAAATTAACCATATTCTTCTCAATATGGCTCTTTGGCAGCTATTTCACATTTCCTTTTGACTACGAGACACAAGAAAATAAGACATGGAGTTTTAGGTCATTCGGCCCAACAAGTCTGCTCTGCCATTCCATCATAGCTGATTTATTATCCTCTCAACTCAATTCTCCAGCCTTCTCCAAATAACATTTGATGCCCTTACTCATCAAGAACCCATCAACTTCCATTTCAAATACACCCAATTACTCTGCCTCCACTGCTGTCTGTAGCAAAGAATTCCACAGATTCACCACCCTCTGGCTAAAGAAATTCCTCCTCATCTCTGTACTAAAGCAAAGTCCTTGTAATCTGAAGCTGCTTATTTTGCCAATCTGATGTACTACATTATAAACCAGCAAGCAGGCAACATCAATGAAACAGGTGTTCTGAAGTGTGGTTAAAGCATTCTTCCAAAATTGATTTCATAGGCAAATCTGGCACTGGTTAAATCAAAGACAAACCTCAAAGCCTAAATAAAAATGTAAGCCGTCGTTGATCTTGAACATGCAAACCTCCACCCTAGGCACAAATCCAACTCCAATGGTATTGGGTTAGAAACCGTCTTTCTCAGGGGCTTGACACTTTTTTTTTTGCAATTCTAAACACATTTTTGGACAATTTTTAAAAGAGAAAACCATTTACAATTCTTCAAAATTAGTCGAGCAATTGCACAGTTGCCCTGGATTTAGAAATAATAAAATCCACATTAGCAAAGCAGGTTGCGATCAAGCTACTTACCTGTATCTGCACTCCAATTTCAGGGAGTTAAAAGGAATTATTTCCTTCATCTTTACACTGTGCCTAAAATACATATTTTGAGAATAAACAATCAAACATTCATTCTTAGTGTCACTGGAAGTCTGGACACAAATAAGTTATTACTACAAGTCTAGATTCACATGGGAAATCATGCAAATAAATCATCAAAATTTTCCTCAAAATCTATATTTTTCTCCCGTAGGTGCTGATTATACTTGAGCAGCATACTTAAAGGTGCCAGCAGCCCTTTAAAGCTCAATATTGTCTGTGAAGTTGGACACTGAAGGATTATGGGCTCCATTCAGCCATTAAAGGGCATCCACATTCGACACAATGACAAGAGAAACATCAGTCAACATTTTGTATAGTGAACTAAATTGGTACTCAAATCAAAATGTTATCGGTTCAAGCCTTTACCAAGAATAATTAAGACAAATACATATTTCATTTCACTGTTGAATGCCAGCGTGCACTAATGAAAGATCTGTAAAATACATTAAATCAGCCATTGAAGCATCGAAAAATCCAATGGCAATTATTCAGAGATTATTGCCATCAAATTCAGTAATCCTCCTCAATAAAAGTAGATAAACTGATCCTATCTTGACTTTGTTCAACAGCACAAAATGACTGGAGTCCTTCTCAGTGTAAACTGTGCTTGCATTGATTCACCTTACATGTATCACCTCGAGAGATTTGGAAGGTGTAACAAGGCGAAATGAAAAAATTTAGTACTTCAGCTGCCCTCTTACACTTTTAGCACTGTAGCAATAAAATCAAGTCACTTTAACCCGAACCAAGGTCAAACAATTCAGATCACATACTATAATTTCACACTTAATTATCAGAACTTAGGAGCACTGTACATATGGCTCAACATCCACAGTATGTATCTCCTGGTTGTAACAGTTTTCAGATATTGTGCAAGTACAAGGATTTAGATTTCATTTGATTAACAAGTTATTTTAGATCATATTGCCTAATCCATGATAGCAGAAATCAATTGACTGGATACTGTAATGCATAAAGGGGAAACACTTTTCACATTTGCATCATCACCAACTACATAATACAAAAAACATCTGATCAAAATAAGACTTTAATAAAACTAATTCTTCCTTGTATTTCTGTCTTTCCTTTGTACAGAAGCCAGAACAATTTCTTTGACTTTGTATTTCAGTGGAGCACTTAAAAAAAATTCACTTTTGGACACAAGGCCCTTCATGCTCAATTTCCTCGCCAAACATTAAAATAATTCTTCTCCAGACAAAAAATTGACTTTTGAGTGAATGATTATGTTAACTGCACATTTAGTACTTAAAGTATGCATCAGATTCCTTGGAAGTACCCAATCCACTTAAAAATAGAAAGCCTCCAAACAAATAATTAAAAGCCTTTCAAAAGTAAAATGTGAAGAAAGGAAACTTTGTTCAAG
Organism: Mobula birostris; assembly: GCF_030028105.1. NCBI lineage: Eukaryota > Metazoa > Chordata > Chondrichthyes > Myliobatiformes > Myliobatidae > Mobula > Mobula birostris. The sequence continues at coordinate 148,734,277 of NC_092378.1, read as the reverse complement.
GTTTTAACATGCTGTTCGCATTTTTAACCTGTATTATTTATTTTTATTTTATTTATTTAGAGATGCAGTGGAGAATAGGCCCTTACAACAGAACAATCTATACCACCTAATAACCCCCAACTCTAGCCTAATCACATGATAATCTACAGTGACAAATGAACCTACCAACCGATAAATCTTTTGGAAAGTGGGAAAAACCAGAGCACCTGGAGGAAATCCACATGCTCACAGGGAGTACATACAAACTCCTTACAAGTAGCATCAGAATTTAACTCCAATGACCCCAGCTAATAGCGTTGGGTTCAGGAAACTCACGAATGTAATACAAATATTTACAACAGTCATCAAGATTTAAACTTATGAAGTATGTGTATATTTAAACTTGTGAAGTATGTGTATACACAAGTTGTTGTTTTTGTAAAGAAAAGCGACCAGGTTTCAATGAGATTCCCAATGATCACCCAATCTATGGAAAAAAGTACAGGTGACATTTCAGGCCGAGACTCTTTGGCAGGTCTGAGCCTGAAACATCGACTGTACTTTTATCCCCCCCGCCCCCCCCCCCATAGATGCTGCCTGGCCTGCTGAGTTTCTCCAGCATTGTGCGTGTGTTGCTTGGATTGCCAGCATCTGCAAATTTTCTCTTGTTTAAGATTACAAAGTTGCTTTGTAGAAATCTCACAAGATGATGTCAAACCCAGAAAAGGAAGGTCACACGGCATACAGATCAATGGGTGAACAGAGAATTACTTGTACAAAAAGTACTTCTTAATAGTGGCAATTCTGCATGCTGATAATGAGATGGAGTCTGACAAGAGATATTTCTTAGTGCTTGCGGTCTTTATTAATAACCTGATGAAGCTATGAAAGGAATAGTTCACATGATACATTTCAAATACAGGAACTTAGATTGCTTTTCTTGAATATTCAATTACTATTGAATTTGCTGCACTTCTCTTCCAGGGTTGCCAGCCTTAAGAATCTTGGTCCTCTCTCTAACAGGATTTCCATCCATCTCTTCCTTCGACCACTTGTAATGGTTTATTTCCCTCTGGATCTTCAATGTTGGTTGTCCACCATATCTAACAATGACTGGAGACCTGTGTGGGAGAGTGAGAGTTTTTAAAAATGGAAAAGCCGTTGCATTGGGATAATGCCACTCACTCAACCACAGAAGTCCGAATCCAGTGGTACGAGTAATCGTCACAAACCAAGGTCTTCCTTGGTTGCAGTGGATGACCATGACATCTTCTTGTCATGCCCTTCGCTCTCCACAAAGTGTTACAAGATCAGCTTCCTAGCCATTGGATCTCACTGTGATCTCATCTGCCCAATGACTTCACATGCCAGGACAGGCATGTCCCTATCTCACTCGGTATGCCACAGCAACCTTGTCCTTACCTATTCCTCTTGCCTTTTCCAGCCTTCTCCCCATTGTCTGCAATTTAAAACTGAATTATTCCTCTGACAAAGTGTCGGGAATCTGAATCATCATCTTAAATGCTTCACATCTACTGATGCAATTTTTTGGATTAAAAAAGGTTTCTAATTTTATTAATAAAGTGTGATAGACTGGGCTATAACCACCACTTTCTGCAACCTTTTCCATTCCTGGGCATTGGTGTTTCCATACCAGGCCATGATGCCAATGGTTAGGATACTCTCCATTGTGCACCTACACATCTGTTAGTCTTCGGTGACATACTGAATCGACGCAAACTTCTAAGTGAGTAAAGATGCTGCCTCGCCATGGATGTGCTGGTCCCAAGACAAATCCTCAGAATCAGAATCAGGTTTAATATCACCAGCAGTGGTCGTGACATTTGTTAACTTTGCAGAAGCAGTATAATAAATGATAAACGGGAAAAAAACTGAATTATAGTACATATGTATATTAAATGGTTAAATTAAATAAGCAGTGCAAAAACAGAAACAAAAATGTAGTGAGATAGTGTTCATGGGTTCAATGCCCATTTAGAAATCAAGTGGCAGAAGGGAAGAAGCTGTTCCTGATTCACTGAGTGTGCCTCTTCAGGCTTCTGTATCTCCTTCCTGATGGTAACAATAAGAAAAGCGCACATCCTGGGTGGTGGGGGTCCTTAACGAAGGATGTTGCCTTTCCGAGGCACCATTCCTTGAAGGTGTCTCGGATACTACGGAGGCTAGTACCCATGTTGGAGCTAACTAATTTTACAACTCTGCAGCTTACTTCGATCCTGTGCAGTAGCACCCCCCCAAAACTGTGATGCATCCAATCAGAATACTCTCCATGGTACATCTGTAGTAGTGTGGTTTGTCAACTAAAACATCCAAGTATCCTCAAACTCCTAATAAAACATAGCCTCTGTCTTGCCTTTTTTATAGCTCCAACGATATGTTGGGTTCAGTTAGGTCCTTAGAGATATTGACACTCAAGGACTTGAAATTTCTTTCTCTCTCTCTCTACTTCTGATCCCTCTGAGCATTGGTTTGTGTTCCCTCATCCTACCCTTTCTGAACTTCACAATCAATTCTTTGGTCTTACTGACAATGAGTGGAAGGATGTTACTGTAACACCACTCAACTAGCTAAAATTTTGGCAAGGAACTTAAAGCTACTGACCCTCTCCACCTCTGTTACTCTAATGAGGACTGGCTCATGGACATTCAGCTTCTTCCTCCTTTAGTCAATAATCAGCTCCTTAGTTTTGCTGTTGAGTGAGAGGTTATTGGCGCCACTCAAGCAGATTTTCAGTCTGCCTTTTATCTGCCAATTCAAATGGAGAATAAAGTGCAACACGTAACAAAGAATCAGAATCAAGTTTATTATCACCAGCATGTGACGTGAAACATGTTAACTTAGCAGCAGCAGTTCAATGCAATACATAAACTAGAAGAGAAAATACTAATAATAAAATTAAAATAATAAACAAGTAAATCAATTACAGTACATGTATATTGAATAGATATTTTAAAAACATGCAAAAAACAGAGATACTGTATATTTTAAAAAGTGAGGTAGTGTGCAAGGATTCAATGTCCATTTAGGAATCGGATGGCAGAGGGGAAGAAGCTGTTTCTGAATCGCTGAGTGTGGGCCTTCAGGTTTCCGTACCTCCTACCTGATGGTAACAGTGAGAAAAGGGCATGCCCTGGGTGCTGGAGGTCCTTAATAATGGACGCTACCTTTCTGAGACACCGCTCCCTAAAGATGTCCTGAGTACTTTATAGGCTAATACCCAAGATGGAGCTGACTAGATTTATAAGCCCCTGCAGCTTCTTTCGGTCCTGTGCAGCAGACCCCCGCCCCCCATACCAAACAATGATGCAGTCTGTCAGAATGCTCTCCATGGTACAAGTATAGAGGTTTTTGAATATATTTGCTGATATGCCAAATCTCTTCAAACTCCTAATGAAGTATAGTCGCTGTCTTGCCTTCTTTATAACTACATCGATACGTTGGGACCAGGTTAGATCCTCCGAGATCTTGACACCCAGGAACTTGAAACTGCTCACTCTCTCCACCTCTGATCCCTCTACAAGGATTGGTACGTGTTCCTTCCTCTTACCCGTCCTAAAGTCCACAATCAGCTCTTTCGTTGAGTGCCAGTTTGTTGCTGCAGCACAACTCCATTAGTTGGCATCCCTCACTCCTGTACGCCCTCTTGTCACCACCTGAGATTCTACCAACAATGGTTGTATCATCAGCAAATTTATAGATGGTACCTGAGCTATGCCTAGACACACAGTCATGTGTATATAGTCAGTAGAGCAGTGGGCTAAGTACACACCTCTGAGGTGCACCAGTGTTGATTGCCAGCGAGGAGGGTATGTTATCACCAATCTGCATAGATTGTGGTCTTCCAGTTAGGAAGTCGAGGATCCAATTGCAGAGGGAGGCACAGAGGCCCAGGTTCTGCAACTTCTCAGTCAGGATTGTGGGAATGATGGTATTAAATGCTGAGCTATAGTCGATGAACAGCATCCTGACATAGGTGTTTGTGTTGTCCAGGTGGTCTAAAGCCGTGTGGAGAGCCACTGAGCAAATTCCAATGGGTCCAGGTCCTTGCTGAGGCAGGAGTTCAGTCGAGTCATGACCAACCTCTCAAAGCATTTCATCACTGTTGATGTGAGTGCTACCGGGCAATAGTCATTAAAGCAGCTCGCATTATTTTTCTTAGGCACTGGTATAATTGTTGCCTTTTTGAAGCAAGTGGGAACTTCTGCCTTTAGCAGTGAAAGGTTAAAAATGTCCTTGAATACTCCCACTAGTTGGTTGGCATAGGTTTTAGAGCCTTACCAGGTACTGCATCGGGACCTTCCGCCTACCAAGGGTTCACTCTCTTTAAAGACAGCCTAACATCAGCCTCCGAGACGGAAATCACAACATCATCAGGTGCTGCAGGGATCTTCACAGCTGTAGTTGTGTTCTCCCTTTCAAAGCAGGCATAGAATGCAATGAGTTCATCTGGTAGTGAAGCATCGCTACCATTCATGCTATTGGATTTCACTTTGTAGGAAGTAATGTCTTGCAGACCCTGCCAGAGTTGCTGTGCACCCACTGTTGTCTCCAACCTCATTCAAAGTTGTTTCTTCACCCTTGAAACAGCCCTCCGCAAATCATACCTGATTTTCTGGTCCAGGACAGGCCTGGGTCGCTAGTGTTGAATACCACAGATCTAGCCTTCAGCAGACGATGTACCTCCTGGTTTATCCATGGATTTTGGTTTGGGACAGTACGGTAAGCCTTTGTAGGCACACGCTCATCCACACAGGTTTTAATGAAGTCAGTAAAAGAAAGCGCAATGCAGGTAAACACTAAGGTACAAGATTATAACAAAGTAGATCATGAGGTCAAGAGTCTATCTTATCGTATGAGGGAAACCTTCTATACGCTATCAGTGGGGTACAAGCTGCCCGAGCCTGGTGGCACTTGTTTTCGGGCTTTTGTGTTTTCTGTCTAATGGGAAAGGAGAAGAGAAAATGTACAGAGTGAGTGGGGTCTTTTATTATGCTGTTTATTTTACTGAGGCAGCAGTGTAGGCACAGTCTACAAAGGGGAGGCTGGTTTCTGTGATGTAATGATCTGTGTCCACACCTCTAAGTTTGTTGCGGTCATGGGCAGAGTAGTTGCCATACCACACCATGATGTATCCAGAGAGGATGCTTTCTAAGCTATTTTCACCAGTGAAATGTCATTGATTAGCACATCCCAGAAATAAATGGAATTATCATTTAAGTAGCTTGAAAGTTATAAACAGAATTCTTTTAAAATACTGAATGAAAATATGAAATATGTACATTTGATATATATTTAGTTTGCAGGCAGAGTTTCAATGATTAAAAAATTTCCAATCGGCCTTTGGAGCTAGCTCCAGCTTTTAAAATCACAACCAGAATTCTTTCAGTTCAGTTATTTATAAATACAAGTCGCCAAAGGGAAGAAAAGAAAATCTGCAGATGCTGGAAATTCAAACAACACACAAAATGCTGGAGGAATTCAGCAGGCCAGGCAGCATCTATGCAAAAGAGTAAAGAGTCAACATTTCGGGCCAAGACCCTTCATATTGATAAAGGGTCTCAGCTAAAAATGTCGACTGTTTACTCTTTTCCATAGACACTGCCTGGCCTGCTAAGGTCCTCCAGCATTTTGTATGTATTGCCAATTTGCGCAAGGAAAAAGATAGCAGCCACAATTGATTGCCAAAAGAAATGCTCTCTGAAGGAATATGAGGTTGTGTGATGACTTGGATTAAGCTAACTTTTAAATTACCGCGAAGTACAAGCTAAACCTTTTTTTAAAAAATGCTGTCATAAATATTTTAATTACACTTATTGCTTAATACCTATATATTTGCAAGTGAACCAGTGTCTTTCTGTAACATACACAAAGTGCTGGATGAACTCAGCAGGCCAGACAGCATCTATGGAAAAGAGTAAACAGTCAACGTTTTGGGCTGAGACTCTTCATCAGGACTGGGAAAGATAAACACAAGAAGTCTAACTTCTCATCTTTTTTTTTCCCCCCCCAGTCCTGATGAAGTGCCTCAGTCCAAAACATCGACTGTTTACTCTTTTCCATAGATGCTGCCTTAACTGTTGAGTTCCTCCAGCATTTTGTGGGTGTTGCTTTGGATTTCCAGCATCTGCAGATTTTCTTGTGTTTGTGATACTGTCTCTTTGAATACTTCAACTGAAAATTCACAGAGCATTAATTTTGCATAAGAATATTAAAAATGAAGACACTCTACAATATTCTCCCCCTTTATACAATCCTATTTCTGCACTTGGTTCCTCGTGACATTTCCTCTCACATGACCATAAACACCCCACTGGAGAATGACGCCAATATGCTACGGGTAAATTTAAAATAGCCAATTAAATGAACAACAACCTAACAACCAGCATATCTTTGGGATATAGGAGCACATTATAGTGCGGTACAGAAGCTGTAAGGCATCAGAGCGCAAGACCCTACAGAGATGGTAAAAACCACTGAGTTTTCTCTTACTCCATTTGTGTCATTTACCAGCAGCACTGTAGACAAAGGGCACGAAGCACTGTTCAGGATTCCTATCACCCATCCCGCAATCTCTTTAACCCACTATGGTCAGGAAAGAGGTACAGGAGCATCAGGCCTCGGACTACCTCAGGCTGTAAAGCTAATGCCACCATTGAGGTCTTGTCACTAGGACAGTGAGCATTCATTTTGAATTATGTCTGTAAAGGTTCTCAGGCATTCAAGTCATTGTATATCAAGCAGTAGTAAATCAAGGCAACCAGATTTGCTGTGCTGGCTAGAAGATAGAACACACATTGGGGTTATCAGAACATTATATCGTTGTGCCCAGAACATGCCCACCAACATTACAGCTAAAGACGAGGAGCTCAAGTATTTAAAAGAAGCCTTGAAAGCTTGAGGCTACCCTGACTGGACCCTCATCAAGACAGCAACAAAAACCAGCAGGGACGTCAGCCCAACAGACAGGCACATGTTTTTTTCAAACGTACAAACACTCTCAGACAGAAACTCGTCCACCCGAAGGATCCTACGCCCAAACATAAACACAGCAATATCGTATATGCTATCCAATGGAATGAGAACTGCAGAGATCTGTATAACAGTGAGACAAAGCAACCACTTCACAAATGGATGGCCCAACATAAGGAGGGCTGACACCTCAGGTCAAAGCTCAGCTGTATATCTACACCTAAAGGACAAGGGACATTCCTTTGATGATAACAATGAGCAGATTTTGGGCAGAGAGGACAGATGGTTTGAAAGAGGGGTTAAAGAAGCCATCTTTGTCAACCCATCCCTGAACAGAGGGGGCAGGGTACAACACGACCTATCAGATACTTGCAATGGAATTCTAACATCTCTACACGGCGTCTCCACAAAAGTTCACACCTCCATTCATGCAAAGACTAATGACCCTCTTATTACCTCTATGACTCTTCGACCCTCATGTGATTAGTATACCTTTAAACAACTTAGAGTTTGTAAGCAGGAAAACTACCCACCATGGATTAGAACTGAATAAGTCTCTCAGATGAGTGGTGAAACACCTTCTAGACAACACAGCAATTTCAGTTGCGTTGATTTACTACTGCTTAACATTTTGAATTATATTTTATTAACTTATTTATGGCAACATTTTGTTTTATGTGCTATGTGTGATACACGTTTTGTGGGTGCACTGTGGTCCAGAGGAACGTTGTTTCATTTGGTTGTATACGTGTACAGGCAGATGACAATAAACTTGAAATCAGAACACCCACTGAAATCCATAAATCATAGGGAGAACATGTAAAGCGCACAGGCAACAGCAGAGGTGAAATTTGAACATAAGATGCACTAACTGCAGCACCACTGTGCCAGGACTGGAGCTGAATTAATGCTATAATAAATAAATATACAGGTCTTGGCAAGAAGAGCAATGTGTTATAATGGCTATATTTGAAAACATGCACACAATAGACTTTCTCTGGAAGACTATTAAGAGAGATGTACCTTCAATGTCCTGAGCTCCTCAACCAAATTGCAACTTCAAGACAATCCAATGGGAAGAAAGACAATAAAACACTGATAATCCAGCACCTTTGGGATTTTGGCAGTGGTGGACTGACACGACAGGCAACTGCCATTTTACAGCCATATTAGCTACGTAAATTCACCCTTACCAAATTCACAAATCACTATCCAAAATTTGAGATGCATAATAAAATTAATACCCACAGAATTTGTGAAAAACCAAATAAAATGTACTTTCTTTCAATTAGCTTTTTTGACACATACACGGAAGGCACAAGATCACATTACGGAAAATGTGAGCAGAACGTTTTCTAAGAACGCACCCTGTACCCACACAGTCCCACAACCCCTCACAAACGCAGTGGTTTCCTGGAGTGTATAGTACTCTGGTATTCAAAGGTATTAAAGAACAGATAGAACTTTCAGAAGTAAGGAACATTGCTTCTGTTCTTTTATAGTCCCATCCTGTTGTATTCAATGGATAGAGCAGTTCGTGGAAGGAAGCATCTGGAAAGTGACAGCAATCGGGCTTCACTAATATCACTGCACTAATTTCTTTCATTTCTACCTGCTCAGAATCTGACTTATTTACACTACTGTTACTGCGAATTCATATTTACATATGGAACAGATATCACTGTTCTTCCTGTGATGATATTGGGTTTACTGACTGTGAACTTCCAAACTCAAATGAAGATCATAAGCCCCATCAGATAAAAAATAGCTATGGGTACCCCCACTAAAGGGAGGTTATACTGTAACTACCTACTCTAGAACGCTTCTTTGCTTATCCTCCATGACAAATTAAGCTGCCTATACCCACTATTTGAGCAGTGGGTCCTCCCCTCCCTACCAAGGAAGGGATACTTCCAGCTAACAAAGTAGTTTAAACACACAAACTCGAGGAATTAGTCCTGATGAAGGGTCTCGGCCTGAAACGTCGACTGTACCTCTTCCTAGAAATGCTGCCTGGCCTGCTGCATTCACCAGCAACTTTGATGTGTGTTGCGTTAGTTTAAACACAGTTCATTTGTTTTTAGTGATACATGTTTAAATCCAGACAAAACTGTTAAAACACATTTAAAACTCAGAGGATTTTCTATCTAAAAAATTCCAAATTAAACCTACTTCTAAACCACAGAGTATTTCCGATAGACAAGTACAATTCCTGTAAGACATATAGATGTATGTCATAGACACAAGACATACCAACAATGCACATAAGTAAATCATCCATCACAGAAATTGAAGCTAGAGGAATGGATTCCAGTCACCCCATCTTTCTATCATTCTTCTTGATACTCTTTAACCATTCCTAATAAGCCTGAACTGCCAACGACATTTATACCATTTTTCTGCCACTTGAGTGACTTCACACACATATAATTCCTCAGATACCCTTTTTGATTTACACAAATGGTCCAAAAGCTTCTTGGGAGGCATAGTTCCCCAGGAACCCATAATTAATGCTGTAATCTGGCTCTTCGAGCATACGAACTTCCCTACTATCAACAGATCAGCCATTTGTTAAGTTAATTGATATTACCCATCTGGTCTGCAAGCTTCCTTCAACTAAATAAATTAGCCAGCATTGTCTGGTTTGGGACAAGCCCAATTAAATAACCCATCATCTTACACTGCAACTCTTGAGAAGCCAGTTCAGGTGCTGTGACCCAACATCCTACATGTTATACACAATGCACCTGCTTGCAAAGCTGTCCTTTCAACTTCATTATTGTGTGCCATTTATATTAACTACTGAAGACTGGTTCCCCTTACAACAAGCTAAACAAAGAATACTAGTTGGAAGTTTATCTCATTCCAAAACAACCCTTTGATCTTTAAGCAACACACACAAAAAATGCTGCCTGGCCTGCTGCATTCACCAGCATTTTTTGTGTGTGTTGCTTGAATTTCCAGCATCTGCAGATTTCCTCGTGTTTGCACCTTTCATCTTCAGAAGTGTCAGCTGCTGTGTTTAGAAAACAAAGCTTGGCAAATAAAGAAAAGGCCCCTTACCTCAGGAAGAGACTATCTAGCACATTCCAAGATCACAACATCTGAATTTGAAACTAGTTCGTAATGCAGAAAATTATTAGTAGCACTTATACTGGAATGCTTTATTTTTTCCATTTACTTAATGATTATGAATGTTGCTGAGAAACCCAGCATCTATTCCCCCATTTCTAATTGTTCTTGTTAATATGATGTTAGACTCCACCAATGTTTTGTTTCAAAAAGGTGTTCTGTTAGATGAGGAGTTCCAAGGTGTTCATCCCAACCCTATCTGAACCTAGCATTGCATTAGAACATACAGCCAAACTAGCGTAAGTGCAATCACATAACCTTTGGTTTGAGCTGGGGAAGCTCTCTATATTTTTGATGACATCTTCCAGCGCTGTGTTGGTGATTCAGACTAAATGAATAGGACAGTAACTAGTCATATTGAGATTGCCCTACAATATTACACAAGGATCAGGAAACTTACACTGATCCTTGTGTAATATCCCATTTCAATCCTTATTTTTTTCAAACTAAACTTATTTTTCACCCATAGTCTTCACTATCCGCTTCCTCATTTTACATGCACAGAATATATGGATCCCAGATCAACCTCTACAGCTACCGGAGGACTCACCACTACATAATTCCTTAGGAGATCATACGCGACCAAATGATCATACTACATGCTATTTTTAATGTCTAGACACAGCAACAAAAAAAAAGGGATGCACTTTGTAGAATTTGAAAGGGTAAATTCTTCATTACGCTAAAGCAAACATGATAAAAGCCTGTTTTGAAGTTTCGTTCACAAATTTGTGCATCACAATTTCAATTTATTTTCATCAAGGATAACATTAATAATCCCCAATTTATAATACATTATACTCTTTTCATTAGCCTTTAAGTGCATTTAATGAACATGTACAGTAATGTTTAAGTCTTCATATCTTATTCAATACCCTCTGAAAGGGTATCACAATATACCTACTTGGCTCTGCTTTACACATAATAATGATTATTCTCAATTTCCATGAGATTGCTGGATCATTGGGAAGATCATTACATGAAGTATTCTTTGTACTTTTTTTTTAAAAATACAATCGGCTTAAGTTTTGGCTCAGAGTGGTCTTATAATTAGGGAATTAATCTTTCTAACCACAAAGAAACCCTAGAATCCATGGGGCACTTTCCATTTTCAGAAAAACACAGTGCACCTCAAGCATGAGGAGTCCACTCACAAACAGTGAAAGGGAGGTACATCATCCCTCTTCTCTGTCAAACACGATTCATCATACTTGTGACAGATCCCGCAAAAGACTCTTCAGCCACGTCAAACTCCAGAAACGAAAGGAAGCAAGAATTCTTTGACCCCCCCAAGGAACTCAGACCATTTAAAAAAGTATTCTTCATTTTTTAAGAATGTAAACATCATCCACAAAGCCAGCATTACCCATCAATAATAAGTCTTCAATGTGGAAGATGATGAGCTGCCTTCTTGAACTGCCTTCACAAAAATGTATTCCTACAATACTTTTAAGTAGTTGCCATAGAGTCATAAAGCACAGGAAAGGGCCATTCAGCCCATCTAGTCTGTGCAGAACTATTATTTTGCCTCGTCCCATCAACCTACATGTAGACCATAGCCCTCCCATCCATGTAACTATCTGAAACCATCTTAAATGTTGAAATCGAACCCACATCCACCATTTACTTCCACTGGCAGCTTGTTTCAAACTTCCATCACTATCTGAGTGAAGACATTCCTCTTAAACATTTCACCTTTCACCCTTGACTTCTAGTTCTAGTCTCAACCAACTTCAGTGAAAAAAACCTGCTTGCATTTATCCTATCTATACCAATTATTTTAATTACCCTTCATTCTTCTACACTCAGACTCAGTTATGTTGAAGCAATGACAATATTTCCCAGTCAGAATAGTATGCAACTTGGAAAGTAATTCTTAGTTTACTATAGTTCCATGCCATTGATATCATTTTCCTTGTTGGTGGTAGATAGATGACTCAGGTTTGGGAAATGGGAAATCCTCCTGAGGATCCCAAGCGAATAACAGTTTGCAGATGGTACACAATACAGACACAATGCACCCATACTGGAAGGAATTGTTAAGTGGAAGACAAGATTTAATCAGGCATCCTGCTTTGTTCTGAATGGTGTTAAGTTTCTTGAATGCAATAAGGACTTTAGTCATCCTGTCAACACGAGAGCATTCCATCATGTTTCTTACTTGAGCCTTAGACATGTTGGAATGAAGCTTTGGAGACTTAGGAGTCAAGTAAACTATAGGAAAGTCAGCCTCTAGCCTGCCCTTGTAAACACAATATTTGTGGGCAGGTCCACATGAGTTTCTGATTAACAGTAATTCTCCAATTGTTGATAACTTGCAAGACAGCAATGGTTATGCCACTGAAAACAAGGGCTAGTGGATTCTCTCCCTATTGGAGATGGCCATTGTCTAGCATCTGCTTGGCACAAATCTATTTTGTAACTTATCAGAACATGCTTCATGTTCTCCACTTTGTGCTGTATGCAGGTGTTCAATCTGTTTAACCCTGAATTATGAATGGAATTGAACATTGTTTGCTGAACTACATTCTACAGAGGCATGGTTGAGAGTGTGCTGACCTTTTGCATCACAACCCAGTACTCCAGCTGCAGTGCTGTCGACAAAAAAGCCTTGCAGAGGGTGGTTAGGAGAGCAGAGAAGGTTACTGGGGTCTCCCTACCTTCTATCCAAGACCTCTTTCAGGGTCAATGCCTCCAGAAGACACAGTACATCATTAAAGACCCCTCACACCCTCTCCATGAACTGTTTGTTCTTCTGCCATCAGGCAAACATTACAGGAGCATCAAAACTAAAACCACAAGGCTACTAAACAGCTTCCTCCCACAGGCAGTCAGACTGCTAAATAGCTGCTCTACCTGACTCTGCTTTGGACACTTTTAACTTGCACTGGACACTTATAACTTGATTTTAACTGACATGTGGCTGTTGTGTTTTACTATTTATTGTTATGTTTATTATTTAGTGTTGCATTTGTTATGTTATGATTGCACTGCTCCTGGGAAACGCTGTCTCATTCTGCCCTGCAGAGCTGATGTACGGTTAGAATAACAATAAAGTTTTTTTGAATTGAATTGATGAATGCACATACCCACTTGTCTTTATAACGGAAGATAGATCATTCATAAAGCAACTGAAGAAGGTTGGGCCAAGGATATTTTTCTCCTTATACTCATTGACTATTGTTTTATCAAGGGCCTTCATATCACAACTGATCAAACACTGCCCTGTGAATCAAAAGCCACCACTGGCTTTCAATTCTTGGACAAAGGTTGGAGCGGTTAGAAGAGGAACGGCCCTTGTCAAATCTAAATTGAGCATTGGTGAAAATGTGCTGCTTCACAGCTCTGAGGAATGACAATTTCCATCACTTGGCTGATATCCAGGGGAAAAAATGGTTGGGCCGAGATCAGAATCAGATTTAATATCACCAACATATGTTGTGAGATTTGTTAACTTTGCAGAGCAGTACAATGCAATACGTGATAATATGGAAAAAATAAATTACAGTAAATATTTACTATGATAAATAATATCTCAAGAACCTAACCTGGTTCCAACATATGTATACAACTATAAAGGCAGGAAGACAGTGGCTATATTTCATTAGGAGTTTGAGGAGATTTTGGTACGTCACCAAAAACACTCACAAATTTCTACAGACGTATCAGGAAGGGCATACAGAAGCCTGAAGGCACACACTCAGGTGATCCAGGAACAGCTTCTTCCCCTCTGCCATCCGATTTCTGAATGGACATTGAACCCATGAACACTACCTCACTACTTTTTTTTTAAATTTCAGTTTTTGCAGATCATAGCAATGAGAAGAAGGAATATCCTTGGTGGTGGGGATACTTAATGACAGATGTTGCCTTTCTGAGGCACTGCTGCTTAAAGATGTCTTGGATGCTATGGAGGTTAGTGATCATGATGGAGCAGACCAATTTTACAACTCTCTGCAGCTTATTTTGATCCAGGTCCTTGCTGAGGCAAGGATCCTGAATTTAGCTGCATTGAATTTATTATGCTTGACATGAGAAAGCTCCCACTTTGCTCAAAGTTCAAAAGTTCAATGTAAATTTATTACCAAAGTACATACATGTCACCATATACTACCGAGATTCATTTTCTTGTTGGCATTCATAGTAGAACAAAGAATAACAAAAGAATCAATGAAAAACTACAGAAGCAAAGATGGACAAACAGGCAATGTGCTAAAGACAAAATGCAAATACAAAAAAAACATTTAGTATTGAGAACATGTACTGCAGGCTCCTTGAAAGTGAGTCCATAGGTTGTGGAGTCAGTTCAGAAGTGAGGTGAATGAAGTTACCTTGTGAAGTTATTATCAAGAATATACCACTGTTGTAAATGTACAGGAATAGTTGGCTCAAGGTGTAATTAGCAAGAAGTCAATCCTTCAGTACAACAGGTAGGATACAGTTCAACTCTGCAGTTATCCAGTGGACTCAGCCATTTCTTGATGTCAGAGTGAATCAAATTGGCTAAACACTGGATTATATGATGGGACTTCTCAGCAAGAGACAGGATGGATCATCCCCTCAATACTTCTGGATGAATACTGGCCAAAATTACCTTCTGGCACTCACATACTAGATTCTGTCATCCTTAAGGATAGGGAGGCTCCGTCGGCTGCTTAGTTAACCATCACTATTCACAGCAGGGCTAGAGCTTGGACCTGATCTAATAATTACTAGGTTCTCTCTACTGCATACTGATTAGACTCAGGTGGCTTTGTGTTGCAAACTCACCCAGGCTGGAATCTTATTTTTAAGGTACGTCTGTGGCTGCTCCCCAAGTGTCCTTTCGTTGAGCCATGGTTGAACCCCTGGATTGATCTTAGTTGTGGGCCATGGGATATGTAGATCATGAAGCATAGCTTGTGGTGGAATATATTTCTCCTCTGTGGAATGCCCATAGCACTTTAAAGACATCCAGTTTTGAAGCAAACTTGTCCCACTTTCAAGATGTCCTTGGTATGAAAACTTCACCACTAGGATTGTGCAGTGGTCTCACTGACCAATGCTGTCATGAATATTTAGGAAACAAGCAGTTTCTTTGTGTTTCTTTCATCCAGTCTGAAGCTTTGTTCTTCAAGACCCAACCAGCTTGGTAATGGTGATGCAACCATGCCACTCTTGGCAAAGGACATCAAGGTCTCCTGTTCAAACTGTATGTTCTGTGTCCTTGCTGGTTGCAATAACTTCTCCAATCATTGTTCAGCAGAGAATTGTGCTGATAACCACTTGCCATTCAGCAATGGTTAATCTGGTGGTGGGTTTAATTGGCCATTTCTGATTTGATGCCATTAGACTGGAATTCAGTTTGAGGGTTCCATTAGCAGCTCCTTCCTGCAGGTACAGGCTGCACTCAGTTGTTGACTTGGTTCAATTTTTTTTTCTATACATGCCCGTAGATGACTTCTGCCAAGATGGCAGTGCACTCAGTCACAGTGGCCTCTCTGGGTCCAAACAAAGGAGTAATTGTTCATCCCTCATTTTTTTTTATATATACGATCACAAAACACTGCTGGCTATTAAGAACATCAAATACTGCCAGCTTACCCCACCAGCGAGTTGCTTGACAGTGATGAAGCTGGACTTGTTGCGTATAGTGTTGTGTACTGCATTGCTTGCTACAGCCATCCAGGGATGAAGGTGTCAGAGGCAATGTGAGGAGGTGGTGCACGGTCCAATAAATGGCACAAATGAGTGTCTTGGACATTTTCTTTTAAAACTGTGATCGCAAGACCCTGTTGGACATTGGTAATGCAAAATAGTGCAAGGCCGGTTCATCTGCAAGACCGATAGTGGGGAACTACGTTGCCTCGGTTGTTGCGCAGACTAGGCCTTCATGCTACAGGGTTGCCAGAAGCAGCCGCCCAGTAGAGGAGATGGCAGAGGCAATGGAGGAGAGAGCAGGGGCCTCTGTGGGCCTTTCATCGAACCAGCCTTGGGGAAAGAAAAGCTGCATTGCATTCACCTGCAGCAGCACTAGCCTGACGAGTTGTTCTTGCAGAAACGTGGCTCCAAGGCAACATCCCATGCACCATCAAACTACAGGTTCTGACTCTCGAAGACTTTGTGTGCCTGTTTTTTCTGCTATTATAACTATATGTTCTATGTACGGTGTGTGTGACTGCTGGTACTGTGTTTTGCACCTTGGCTCCAGAGGAACACTGTTTCACTTGGCTATGTTCATGTGTGTGGTTGAAAGACAATTAAACTTGAACTTGAAATATACGAAAGGCACTCGATATAGTAACGGTAGCTCACAGAACAGTAATGAATGGCACCATAAGCACACAAAACTGATTAAAAAAACTATTACTTATGATGAAAAGAGAAAACTAATTCTGTTTGTAGGATCAAACATATGTACATTAGTCTGGCTTTTGAATGTTATGGGAGCTCACTTATATGTACAGGTATCCATAGGTTGGGTGTTCCTAACCGGGGAAGAGCCCACCAATTGATCACTATCTTGGTTGGACCACACACACACACCACACACACAGTGCTAGAAAAACTCTGGTCAAGCAGCATCTGAAGGGAAAGAGGTGGAGAGCCAGAGGGAGCTGATAAGCAGGTCCTGGTGGGGGAGGGGGCAAAATATGGGAACAGAAGGGGTGAGAAGGCCACATAAATTAGGGAAAATGGGGGAGGGGGGAGAGAGAAGTTACTAGGTTAGAGAAATTGATGTCCATGCCATTAGGTTGCAGAATATGAAATGTTTCATGTCCAACCCACCTCTTGCCTCATTATGGCAGTAGGGGAGGCCATAGACAGACATGTCAGTGTGGGAATAGGACATGGAGATCCTGGCTATTGTGCTTTCCTATATTCCATGGCCTACTGTACTCTTCTTTCAGATTCCTTCTTCTTCAGCCCTTTACCTCTTCCACCCATCTCCTCCCAGTTTCTCACATTATTCTCTATCATTTCCCCTATCCCACCCACCTATCCTCTCCCTATTTCTCGCTTACTTCCTGCCAGCTTGTGTTCCTCCCCCAGACCTGATGAAGGATACTGTCCATTTCGTTCCATAGTGGCTGCATGATTTCCTCCAGCATTTTGTGTGTTGCTCGAAATTTCAAGCATGTGCAGAATCTCTGTGTCTACACCATCTTTGTTGGATCTATCCTGTCAGTGAGAGAGAAGCTCCCATGGATTGGTAATGGCTGTTTCTAGCAAGAAGTCTCTAAAGCACAACTTTGTAACTATGGCAGGCTGTTGCTCAAATAGCTTGTAGAACTAATCACACTTTTTAAAAAAAAATACCAGTTACAAGAAAACCATACGGACAGTTTTTACAATCATTTTCAGGTAGTCTAATGAACCAGCTACACCATGAAATCACTGGTACTGTAAAGCATTGAGCTAATCACTACGCTACCATGCTGCCTCAACTTAAAAGCCAATTTATTATCAAAGTACATATATGTCACCATATAGGACAGCAACAGGCCTTTCTGCCCACAATCTTGTGCCAAGCCAATTAAATTCTTCATATGGCTGACTAATCTCTTCTGCCTACACAATGTCCATATCCCTCACATTCATGTACCTATCTAAATGTCTCTTAAAAGTCCCTAATGTACAGTGCCCGTAAAAAGTATTCCCCCATCTTGTAAGTTTTCATGTTTTATTGTTTTACAACATCGAATCACAATAGATTTAATTTGGCTTCTTTGACAGAAAAAGGCTCTTTCGTGTCAGTGAAAACAGATGTCTACAAAGTGATCTAAATTCATTACAAATACAAAACACGAAATAATTGATTGCACAAGTGTTCACCCCTTCAAGTCAGTATTTAGTAGATGCACCTTTGGCAGCAATTACAGCTTTGAGTCTGTGTGGATAGGTCTATACCAGCTTTGCACATCTGGACACCGCAATTTTTCCACATTCTTCTTTACAAAACTGCTCAAGCTCTGTCAGATTGCATGGGATCGTGAGTGAACAGCCCTTTTCAGTCAAAGTACTCCATTGGATTGAGGTCTGGACTCCAGGACATTAACTTTGTTGTTTTTAAGCAATTCCTGGGTAGCTTTGCCTTTATGCTTGGGCTCAGTGTCTTGCTGAAAAACAAATCTTCTCCAAGTGTCAGGTTTTCCTCCAGGATTTCCCTGCATTTTGATGCATTCATTTTACCTTCTACCTTCAGAAACCTTCCAGGGCCTGCTGCAGTGAAGCATTCCTACTGCATGATGCAGACACCACCATGGTGGTAAGGATGGTGTGTTTTTGATAATGTGTGGTGTTCGGCTTACGCCAAACATAGCGTTTAGTCTGATGGCCAAAAAGCTCAATTTTGGTTTCATCAGACCATAGAACCTTCTTCCAGCTGACTTCAGAGACTCCCACGTCTTCAGGCAAACTCCACTGAGATTTCATGTAAGATTTTTTCCCCCCAACAGTGGTTTTCTCTTTCCTCTCTTCCATAAAGCTGCAACTGGTGAAGCACCCCGGCAACAGTTGTTGTATGTGTAGTCTCTCCCACAGTCACTGAAGCTTGTAATTCCTTCAGAGTTGTCATAGGTCTCTTGGTGGCCTCCCTCACTAGTCCCCTTCTTGCACGGTCACTCAGGTTTTGAGGACGACTTGCTCTAGGCAGATTTACAGCTGTGCCATATCCTTTCCATTTCTTGATGAATGACTTAAAAGTGTACTCCAAGGGATATTCAGTGACTTGGAAGTTTTCTTGTGTTCACCTCCTCACTTGTCTTTTTCAATAACCTTTCAATGGAGTTGCTTTGAGTGTTCTTTTGTCTTCGTGGTGTAGTTTTTGCCAGGATACTGACTCATCAGCAGTTGGACCTTCCAAATACAGGTGTATTTTTACTACAATCAATTGAAACACCTTGACTCCACACAGTGATCTCCATTTACCTAGTTAGGTGACTTCTAAAACCAACAGACTGCACCAGTGATGATTTGGTCTGTCATACTAAAGGAGGTGAATATTTATACAATTATTTTGTGTTTTATATTTTAATTAATTTAGCTCACTTTGTAGACATCTGCTTTCACTTTGACAGGAAAGAGTCTATTTCTGTTGATCAATGTCAAAAAAAGCCAATTTAAATCCATTGTGATTCGATGTTGTAAAACAATAAAACATGGGGGGGGAGGCAGTTGAAGTGTGAATTTTTTTCTACAGGCATTGTATCTGCCTCGACCACCATCCCATCCCAGGCAGCACATTCCATGCACCCACCACTTGGTGTAAAATAACTTGCCCTTTACATCTCATTTGAAATTACCCCCTCTCACCTTAAATGCATGTCCTGTGGTATTAGACATTTGGACACTGGGAAAAAAAGATACTGTCTGCCTACTCTATACTTCTTATAACCTCATAAATGTATATCTACACTGAGATTCATTTAATTGCTGGCATTCACAAAAAAATGGTTCTAATGGAAGAGAATGAGCTCATTCTGATTAAACTGCATCACCTGCCACTCCTACAGGGGTTTCCAACCTGGGGTCCACAGACACTCTCGGTAAGTGGTAATGGTCCATGGTATAAAAAGGGTTGGGAACCGCTGCTTCAGAATCATGGTTTAAGCAGTGGCTCAATCCAATACACTGCCTCCAGACCAGAAGCAAAGCCATCTGGCACAGAAAATATTTTACTATTAAAAGATTAGGAAGGATACACCACATGGATACCCTTGGCAAACACCTCTTGATCATAAAGTTTTTTTAAAAATCTAGTAATTCAGGTGGCCATATAACAGTAACACAAATTATTATACAATTTAAAAAATTAACACCCCCACCTGATCTACTATTCTACCAATCATATACATTACTTCTTTTGAAGATACTACAACTAATATAATTTTGTTCACAATGTTAAACTGAGAATTTCAGTGCCAGTACATTACATCACAGGTAAGTACAAAGCACCACTAGGTATAAGCACCAAGTCTTAAATCTCAAATTGTTAATGCCAAAAGAACATATTTTAAATATCTGATGCTCTGGGACACACTTTCAATCATGTGTTATGCTATGGACACAAGGGTAGGGGAAGCTAAAATCTAATTTCAGAATGAGCAAGACAATTGAAAACTAGCATGCAGGTGACAACAAATTTACATTGCTACACAATAAGGGGCAAAAAGTAGAGTATTTTGTAATAATAATTCATCAAGTGCCAGAACTGAGTGTGTGCCTAGCTAAAACCAGAGTCCATGGGGCTTTACAACTACAATTGCAAAAGATCTTGCAACTTAGCCACACATTTGTGGGCTTTGCTTTGATTTGGTGTGAATGCACTTGATGCACAGTTGTCAAGATGCTTGCTGAACCTCAGAAGTCAACCTGTGGGTTTCCCATCAACATTGCCAATGGACCACCCATACATCAAAGATTTGTCACCTCAAGTTAAAAAAAATCACCCTCGGTGGAATATAAAACAAGATGTAAGCAACCAGGAATCATTCCCACCCTATGTATAATTTTTAAGAATTGCATTTCTATATAAGGGGCGGGCAGCTTCCGTTGTTTTTACCTTTTCCAGCTTATCGAAATGCTCCTTCAGGAACTTCATTGGGCGCTCAGGTTTTGCGATGCAGAGGCTGACAATACATTCCTTCAGGATCTGCTGGATGTTGTGCTTCTGGACATAAACTTCGCATCCCTTCAGGCTCTCGTCTTCCTCCACATTCGACGACGCCATCTTTTATGCGGTTTATATTATCACAGAAGAGAATTAGATGCAAATGAATGACTCGTCTCTGCACGAACCCTTCCCTGCCTCCTCCTCCTCCTCCTCCTCCTCCTCCGCTCCCTGGCGCCCCTCGCTCGTGCACGCGCACGCGGAGCCACGCCGCTGATCAATGACAAGGGATGGGCGAGTCGCTGTCAGTCGGGTGCCCTGCTCGGGGGTGGTTATGGCAGCAGTGGGTATTGCCCGCCGGCGGTCGCCATTGGCCTTGGAAAGACAGAACAAGTCGGACGCCAGCTGACATTCCGGTTCCCTTGGCGCGGCGCCCCGCCCCCCCCCCGCGGGCACGCGCGCGAGTCGACGGGCAGAGAGAGAGAGGTCGCGCGCCCGGCCTCCCGGAGCCGCGCGTGCGCACTCAAGCCGCCGTCCATCGGAGCGCGCGCCCGGCTCCCCTCGCAGCCACTTCGCAAAGATGCGGGGAATGCGGCGCCGTGCTGCAAACGCTTCGGAGAGATTTACAGTAACGGAAATCAGGCGTGTTTCCGGATGCTGGAGATCTAAAATAGAACGAATACATTTTTTTTCTCCCCTGTTGTAAAACAAACCTCGGTACGTCCGGAAGCATAGCGGGTACCGAGAGCGAGAAAATGAGAGAGCGGAAATAAATGGTCCACTTTATACCAATGACCTTATGTACGACTCAACCCACTTCACAGCCAATTAAGTACTTAAAACATATCCCACTGTTGCAATACAGGAACCTGCCAGTCAAATTCTTGACAGTCTCTGTCTATCAACCTCTCCAAATAAAGCAGTAGAATGTGAATCAATGGCCTTTATTCTGTGACCCCCTCCCCGAAGAGAGAGCATCAGATCCTAAGCATGAAATTCTTTTAAAAACCGTTTTTATTCTAGCCCGAAATCTACTTCCATGGCCTTATTTGGCAAGGTTTGCCCTTCGCTCGCGACTATCTCTCTATCCGTTGGTTCGTTTGTGGATATGCCCAGTCCATCACAGGCAAAACCCTTCCCACCATTGAGCGTATTTACAAGGAGCGCTGCTACAAGAAAGCAGCATCCGTCATCAAGGACCCTCTCCATCCAGACATGCCCTCTTCTCATTACTACCATCGGGAAGGAGGTACAGGAGCCCAAGGTCCCACACCACCAAGCTCAGAAACCGTTATTACCCCTCAACCATCAGGCTCCTGAACCAGCGTGGACAACTTCACTCACCCCAACACTGAACTGATTCTACGATCCACTTTACAATTCATGTTCTCAGTATTTTAATTAAGTTCAAGGTTCAGAGTGCTAAGAAAATTTATTATTAAGTTCTACTAAATGACACTATATACTACCATGAAATTTTTTTTTGTAGGAATTCGCAGTTTGTCTCTTTTTTTGCAGGCAGTTTACCAGTCTTTCTTTATGTATAGTCTATAATTTCTATTCTATCTCTTTATTTTTCTGTAAATGCCCGCAAGAAAAATGAATCTCGGGATAGCTCATAACAACGTCGCTGCTTGTTCTTTTCCGCACCTCGTTGGGCACTGGGCTGGAACCTTGCCATTTCTTTTACTTTCCCTTACTCACTCTTCCTTCAGTTGGTCCTGACGAAGGGTCTCGGCCTGAAATGTCAAAAAATTCCTTACTCACTCTTCCTTCAGTTAGTCCTGACGAAGGGTCTCGGCCTGAAACGTCGACTGTACCTCTTCCTACAGATGCTGCCTGGCCTGCTGCGTTCACCAGCAACTTTTATGTGTGCCGTTTCTTTTAGTCTGTTTTTACGAGATCGGGTTGCTCGACGCTCAACACCGCAGAAGCCGGCCGGATTCAAACCCGGGACCTTTGGCCTCCAGATCCGGTGCGTATTCCACTATACCACCGACAGGCTAACATATAGATCCCCTGATAATAAATTTCACCTTGACATTGATAGTTACCAAGCACTGAATGTTACAGTTTTGTACAGACCCTTCTGCCCACTTTGTTGTACCATCCTTTATACCTATTCCAATATCAATCTAACTCTTCCCTCCCACAAAACCTTCCATTTTTCTATCATCCATGAACTCTTCGGGGTTTCTTAAATGTCTTTATTAGCCTGTTTTTAACATGATTAATTTCACCGAGAATGAACATGTCCAAAAAAAATCCTTGTGAACTCCTTTCTCCCAGAAAGATGGGACTCGCTGTCTCAGCAATTAATCAACCAATTACAAATCCATTTTATAATATTTCCACTTCTAGTTTACTGATTTTCAGAGAAAACTCATTCCTACCAAATGAATAGCCTCCCCAGTCATCCAAGATTTTCCTGTAGTCTCCAGAAATTGCAGGTCAACCTCAGAATCACTAATGCAAACAACATGGGAGGAAATAAAGCTCAGTATTAATCAAAAAGTTAAATTTTATGTTTTCTTTTACCCATTAAAAAATGGAAATGATTGAGGAATCTAACCAGTGTCTCTTCCAGACGGTCACAGGAAGTCAAAGTGTGGAGAATGTGGACAGGATGGTGCAAATGGGAGCCAATACGACAACATCTCCAGGACGGCATTCAGTCAGAGATTGCGACTCAACATGGAAACTCAACAGAAATAGGCAAGGGGATCTTAAACAACCCACTGAAGGAACTCAGCAGTCCGTAAAACCATAAGACTTGGGCTTTTCGGACCATCAGGTCTGCTCCACCATTCCATCATGGCGAACTTATCATCCATCTCAATCTCATTTTCCTGTCTTCTCCCCATAACCTTTGATGCCCTGACTAATCAAGAACCTATCAACCTCCAATTTAAATATACACAATGACTTGGCCTCCACGGCTGTCTGTGGCAATGAATTCACTTTCTGAGGAAACTGAAGAAATTTGGCCTGTCCCCTAAAACCCTCACTAAGTTTTATAGATGCACCGTAGAAAGCGTTCTTCTAGGGTGCATCACAACCTGGTATGGAAGTTGTCCTATCCAAGACCGGAAGAAGTTGCAGAAGATTGTGAACATGGCGCAGCACATCACACAAACCAATCTTCCATCCTTGGACTCACTTTACACCGCACGCTGTCAGAGCAGTGCTGCCAGGATAATCAAGGACACAACCCACTCAGCCAACACACCTTTCATCCCTCTTCCCTCCAGGAGAAGGCTCAGGAGCTTGAAGACTCATACGGCCAGATTTGGGAACAGCTTCTTTCCAACTGTGATAAGACTGCTGAACGGATCCTGACCCGGATCTGGGCCGTACCCTCCAAATATCCGGACCTGCCTCTCGGTTTTTTTGTACTACCTTACTTTCCATTTTTCTATTTTCTATTTATGATTTAAAATTTAAATTTTTAATATTTACTAGTTTTTACTATTTTTAATATTTAATATTTGTAATCCAGGGAGTGAGAAGCGCAGAATCAAATATCGCTGTGATGATTGTACATTCTAGTATCAATTGTTTGGCAACAATAAAGTATAAAGTATAATTCCACAGAGTCAGGCTGAAGAAATTCCTCCTCATCCATTCTGAGTGTGCGCCCCCCCCCCGCCCCCGGTCCGAGGCTCCCCCACTATAGGAAACATCTTCTCCATGTCCACTCTATCTAGGGCTTTCAATAATCAATAGGTCTCAATGCTCCTACAAAATCCTACCTTGGCACCTCACCTGGCTGAACATCAGCGGAGTATGGCAGAGATTCGTTCTCTGGCAGGTCTAACCGAGCCGTGAACATGATGTTCCATCGGTACACTACTAGACTAGATCTAGTAGTAGGATCGTGGCTAGCTAAGTCAAGGAGGTGAGCTTGCCTTTGCTACTTTGTAGGTTATGCTGCACCCAACGAGGATGCCGGCAGCAGGGCGTCTGATGGTGTCTGTGGAAGATGAATCCAAAAGGGTTAATGGTACAGCCACCTTGGTGGCATGTGGAGGAACCAGACCGCTGGTCAACAGATGGCATGGCAAGACTAGTTAGTTGTCACCATGGGGCAGGCTTCCTTATCCGCTAAGTGTGTTACGCTCCTGACAAGGATCAGATTTGGAAGTCCAGAGAGACTGTATGGTGGGGGGCACAACACCGTCTGTCTTATTACTGTGCAAGGCCTCAGTCAACATCGAAATCGATGAACAGCCGAAGAAGAAGAGGTCTCAATGAGAATCCCCTTCACTATTCAAAACTCCAGCAAATATGGGCCCAGAACCATCAAACGTCCTCACATGATAACTCTTTCATTCCTGGGATATATCCTGGGAACCATCAAACGTCCTCACATGATAACTCTTTCATTCCTGGTTTCTCACGAACCTCCTCCGGACCATCTCGACAGGAGATTCAAGCAGCATTTGATGGCGAAAAGAAATCGCAGGTGTTTCAGTTCAGAACACTGCGTCAGACATCAGACTCAGATTCGTTTATTTATCACAAGTACATCGAAGCATACAATGAAATGTCTTGTTTGCTTCATTTGCCTCAGCACTGAACTGGCTGCTTGTTTTGTGGACTCACATTCTCAGACTCAGCAGTTCACTTACTGTGTATTATTTGTTTACTTTTTTATTGTTTACGTGATTTGTTCTTTTTTGGATTTTGTCATTTTTGGCCATGTGTGTGTTTTTTGTGGGTTCTATTATATTTCTTCATTTTGTGGCTGCCTGTAAGGAGATGAACCTCAAGGTATATATAGTTTGATAATACATTTACTTTGACTTCGAATTTCGAACCTATGGATGTGCTGGGGGGCAGTCCGCTAGTGTCGCCACACATTTTGGCGACAACATAGCATGCCCACAATTCTCGGCAGAACAACACAGAACACAAGAAGCAACAAAACAACAACAGCAAAATGATCCACCTTCTCCCACCTACACACCCACTCACACACACAGCCAGTACTCCAACCACAGGACAGGCTGCCTCCTGGCCTTCAGCCTCCAGCAGACTCGCGGACTCTCGGATAATGGGCCTCCGTCTTCCCGAAGTGTAACCAGATTGATTCCGATATAAACGCTGGAATAAAGTAAGTTCTACATTTCTGAAATAACAGTAGGATCATGCGGGCAGATTTTCCTCCCAAACAAGAGAAAATCTGCAGATGCTGGAAATCCAAGCAACACACACAACATGCTGGAGGAACTCAGCAGGCCAGGCGGCATCTATAAATTTGCTGATGACACAACTATTGTTGGTAGGGTCTCAGGTGGCATATGGGAGCAAGGTAGATCAGCTGGTTGAGTGGTGTCGCATCAACAACCTTGCACTCAATGTCAGTAAGACCAGGGAATTGATTGTGGACTTCAGGAAGGAGAAGTTCGGGAAACACACACCAGTCCTCATCAAGGGATCAGCAGTGGAAAGGGTGAGCATTTTCAAGTTTCTGGGTGTCAGCATCTCTGAAGATCTATCCAAGGCCCACCCAGGTGTAATTACAAATAAGGCATGACAGGGCTATACTTCATTAGGGGTTGAGGAGATTTGGTATGCCATCAAAGACACTCGCAAATTTCTACACACTTATTGCGGAGAACATTCCAACGAGTTGCACCACCGTCCGATACGGAGAGGTTACTGCGCAGGACCGATAAAAGCTGCAGAAGGTTACAAACTCAGCCAGTCTCCAGCATTGCCACTAGCCACCTCAGCATCGAAGACGTCTTTAAAAGGCAACGCCTCAACAAGATGGCATCTGTCACTAAGGGCATCCGCCACCCAGCACATGCTCTCTTCTCATTGCTACCATCAAGGAGGAGGTACAGGGGCCTGAAGACACACACTCACTGATTCAGAAACAGCTTCTTCCCCCTCCCCTCACTCCCACCATACATCTGTATGGACAATGATCTAATCCATGAACAGTACCCTCACTACCTTTTAATATTTATTTTTACATACATTTTTGTGATTTAAATTTTTATTATGTATTGCACTGTACTGCTTGCACATAACAACAAACTTTATGACATATGTTATAATTATGTGGTTTTTGTCTTTTTTTTAGTCTTGGTTTGTCTTGTGTTTCTGTGATATCATTCTGGAGGAACAAATTGTATCATTTCTTAATGCATGCATTACTAAATGACAATAAAAGAGGACTGCGTCTCCTCATAATCTAATCTAATCTAATATGCTAGTGATATTAATTCTGATTCTGATTCTGACTTTCGCAAATCTTTACAGCTGTACCATGAAGTGCATTCTGACTGGTTGCCTCACCAACTAGTATAGACTCCAATGCACAGGATCAAAAGAGGCTGCAGATGGTTGAAGACTCAACCAGCTCCATCATGGGCATGACCCACCTTCAAAAAGCAGTGCCTCAAGAAGGCAGCATCCATCATTAAGGACTTGCCCTCTTCTCATCACTATCATCATGGAGGAGGTACAGGAGCCTGAAGATGCAGACTCATCATTTTAAGACCAGCTTCTTTTCCTGCACTAATATATTTCTGAACAGTCAGTGAACACAACCTCACTATTATGCACAACGTTTTATACTTCTGTTCAAGATGGCACCAGTGAACAACGATTCCTCAGGTGACATCTTCCAGGTAGTCATTCCTTTAAGATTTTCTATGTCTTCTACTTATCCTTTTTAACTTGATTTTCATTTTGAAACTGTTTGGAGCCTGTGAGTTACAGCCTGTAGTTCAACCCAGTGGGCTAGCGCTCTGCTGTCCCCGAGAAAACTGCAGGAGAGAAATGCGAGCATGAGCTACCACGAGGAGAAGCTCAGAGATGCGACGAGGGGCCATGATCAATTACGTTTCTTCCCGATTAAAGTGTCAAGGAAGATTGAAATATCAAGGCAAAAGTGGAGAAGAGCAAGCAGTTCTCAGAGGGGCCATCGGGTTCGAGTCACTGCCCCTGGAGGGTCAGCTGGATTTGACCTATAACTGTGTTTGCTGGTGACACCACAGTTGTGGGCCGTACCAAAGGTTGTGATGAATCAGCGTACAGGAGGGAGATTGAAAATTTAGCTGTGTGATGGAATAACAACAACCTCTCACTCAATGTGAATAAAACCAAGGAACTGATTGTAGACGTCAGGGGAGGGAAGCTAAAGATCCATGAGCCAGTACTCATCGGAGGATCAGAGGTGGAGAGGGTCAGTAACTTTAAATTCCTGGGTGTCACTATCTCAGAGGACCTGTCCTGGACCCATCATATAAATACAATTGCGAAGGAAGTACGACAGCATCTCTACTTCCCCAGGAGTCTCTGGAGATTTGGCATGTCATCAAAAACCTCGATAAACTTCTATAAATGTGTGGTGGAAAGCATGCTGACTGGCTGCATTTTGGCCTGGTATGGGAACACCAATGCCTTTGAGTGGAAAATCCGACAAAAGGTAGTGGATTCAGCTCAGTACATCATGGGTAAAGCCCTCCTAACCATTGAACGTACCTACATG